>NC_042626.1:20012671-20314893 GCF_901001135.1 Rhinatrema bivittatum
TTTTGTGCATTGATGTTTAGCTGCCAAGCATGCGCTGTTACTAAAGCTTTCCTCATTCTGTCTAGTCCCGCGGTGGTGCCCTCTGAGGAACAGACACACTTGATACTGAACAGAGTCAGGACCAGGATCAACCCTGCGCCACTGCACTAATCGACCTTCTTTCTTTGGCATGGACTCCATATTCTGCTGCCCTCTGTCTCCCTCCCAGTGAACCGTGTTGAGCTCCACTCCCCAAGCTGCTCAGTTTATATCAGTAATAGCAGACGTTTTGCAGAAATTTAAAGTACACCCATATCCAGTACATGGCCACACTCTAATTATCTGGCCACCCAATCAAAAAAAAAAAAAAAAAGGATCAGATTTGTTTGACGTGATCTCCCTCTGATAAAACCAGACAGAACAGATGCAAGCTACACATGCAGATCTGGATCTGAATATTTACTGCAATCTATTGCACATAGTTTAGTTTGCTGTTGGTGTTAAATTTGTAAACTGCACTTTCATAACACTAAGTAAATAGTTTTATAATGTATGATGGAAAGTAATAAAGTTCTAGTTAAACAGTAGTACACATGCACTTCTAGAACCTAGTGCTACAGAATGGCCCGGTCCATACTGCTCTGGGCCTGGCATTTGAAGGCGTGGTGGTGGAAGCCGGGGGGAAGGTGTTATACCTGGAGAAGGACTTAGCCTGGGATGATGGTAAGGATCCAAGAAACGGTGCCATGACCCAGGGATGGAGAAGTGGTGTGGGGAGGGAGGCTCTTGGATGAAAACAGCTGTAATTTTTTCAGGGAAGAAACTGCTGTCTAGAACTCAGGAGGTGCAGCTTCATCTTGCCAAATAATTCTTAACTTCTGAGGTCCCTGTATCCTGATGAGAATTTCCTCATAGAGACTCATTTTGAGAATGGACACATCTGTGTGTGTGTGTGTGATGATTTTTGGATAATTCTTATGTTAGTTGCAGCCTGCAACCAATCCGGTTTTCTCCAGCACCAGTACAGCTACTCGAGCTCTTCCCTACAAAACAGGGAGATGTGGAATCTGGTCCCAGCTCGTTAATCCCTTTATGCCCCAGGCCACAGTCTGCGATACCAGCACATGGAAGCCAGTCAGATGTCCAGCGGGTTGAGTCCACATTCCTGCAGTCTTTGCTTGTAGTCGCTGTGAATGGAAATGGCCTGTGATGTCCAGCGGAGTTTGACGAGGGTGAGTTTGGAGAGGAGATTATCTAAAGTGGCCTAGGAATAAGTCAGCATACAGTCTTCCATTAACACAAGCTGCAATGGGCCAGCCCAGTGGCTGTGCTGAACTCTGCCATGCAGGAGATCAGGGTTTGATTTCTAAATGTGGCCTCTGCTCCTTGGGCTGGTTGGAGCTTGGGATGCTGTGGAAGCAGCGTAATATTCCCCTGAGTGAAGGTGACCCAACCATCGCACAGTGATGGCACCTAGGGGCCAGACTCGGGGTATGCAGGTATCAAGTTGTGGAGTAAATGAGAACTTTTGCTACAATAGCAGGGTTAGATAAGAAAGCAGAGAGTGAAAAATGTAGAATAAACCCTGCATCATTACAAATGAAGGCTCATTGTGCTGTTTCCACAGCAAAGGTTGGTTCCCATTGAGCTAGAAGCCCATGAGCAGCTGGAAACTGCCACCATAAAAACCAAACAAACCAAAAGCTGCCTGAAAGTGGAGAGAGCACTATGCAGACACATTGAGAACGCCGGGCATGTAAGGAGCCCTGCATGGCCCGGGCCCGGGACGGGCTGAGCCAAGGGTAGAGGAATGCTGACTGACAAAATGTGGGCTATTACCCAAGATCTTTGCATGCATGCAGGCTCTAGGAAGGAAAAGAGAGAGAGAGAGAGGAGCAGGGCTTCTCACAAACAGGATATAGGGATTGGGTGAGGAGAGACTGCAGAAGCAGGGTGAGAGGATGACAGAGTAATAGTGTGTGTGCTGCTGCTGCCGCACGGCCTTCTCACATGCAGGATTTTCTCATATTCGGCCTCCATACTCTCCGTCGTCCTCTGCAGCTCCACGATAGCTTGGTTTTTCTCCAGCAGGATTTGTTGATTCTCCTCCTGCAGCTGCTGCATCTCCTGTTGACAGCTTCCTGTGGACAACAATATGAAGAGCGGAGAGGGGGAAGAGGTGCAGAGCACGAGCAAATACATGAGGCTGCAGAGAAATTGTGAGTAGTGTAGGAGGCAAGGTGGGTGCTAGAGAGCAAAGACAAAGGACTGGACAGAATGCAAAGATGTGTGCAAGGTGAAGCTCTTTACAGCAGGTCGTATTCTCCAGCTCTAGTGAGGCAGAAGGTTACAGGTGCTGGAAAGGAGCACAGAAGTCCATCCTATTCTAGCCTGTCCTGCCATCCCTAGGAGCTCCCTGGTGCCGAGTCAGGGAAGGTAGCAGGAAGCTCCAGCCCAGGAGAAGAGCTGCCTTTATGATCCCAGAACAAGGATCTCCCTGTAACAGCATCTGTGCTCATCCAGACTTCTAAAAATGGCCAGAGATGCACATCTGGGAACCTGTGTGTTCTTATGCATTCTGCGATTTGCCAATGACTGTTTAATAAAGTGCTTCCTGAGCCAGCTTGATTGCTAGGGGCAGTGCTCTGTGTTGCCATGCGGGAGATTTGGTCTGATTCTTAAGCCCACTTTTTCACTTTTGCATCTAGGGCCATTTGGTCCTGGGGATGTTACTGCCCAACAAAAAGACCAAGTGGCCAGACGTGAAGTGCAAGTACAGCAATATCTCATGTAGCTGGGTCTGTCTGGGAGGCTGCAAGTACAGTAATAACTAAAGGTCCCAGCAGATTTGCAGGCATTCACGTAGCCAGGTCTGTCTGGGAGGTTACAGAGAGGACCTAATGAGGTCGAATTTTCAGGCAACATGGCTTGATGTGGGAAGGGAGGGGTACTGGTTGTGAACTAAATAGGGGACCTTGTATGCTAATCTCCCCTCAACGCTGGAGAGCTAAGGAGGATGCCAACAAAAACTGCCCTGGAATAGGGAATGATGCCTTATAAGCAGTCAAGCTTCCTGGTTGTCAGAGGACACCTATCCAGAACAGTGTGGACAAACTGAATGGGTCCGGTGATAGATATAGATATTATAGATATAGATATATATTATATATAATAATTTTTTTTCCTGTAATGCAGTGTTGGTAGGATGGCCCTAGGAACTTTGAAAAAGTTGCAGTTACTCCAGAATACAGATGTGCCAATCATAGTGGATCTGAGGGCAAGGGATCCTGCAATCTCAGTGATGCAGCATCTGCACTGGTTGCCCATGGAAGCATGGATGGCCTGTGCCCTGCAGGTACTCCTGGAGTTAGGGCCTACGTATCTATGAAGCAAGCTTTCCCCGGTATGGGCTGTATGTAGCTTGTGATTGCTGGGAAATCAGTCACGTTTTGGTTTGGACCTCTGAATGAGCCTTTTCTGTAGTGGCCTCTTCCAGAAAAAGACAGTCTTCAAAAAGACTAAATGACTTTTAGGAAGAGCGTTAAGGTGTGGCTGTTCAAGATATTATCCTTGAAGATGTGGTACAGATGTTATTAGCACGAGGGTTAATGTTGAATTTGCTAGTACTTTTTCTGTGCATATATTACAGGGAGGATATAATGCTTGATGGTGTATGGGGTTTATTTCAGAAATTGTTGCATTTTTTAAAAATGTCTAAGGTATGAGATGATGCATTGATGTTTATATATATATTATTTATTTTTTTTTTTTTTCATCTTTAAATAATTTTGAGCTGTTTTGTGGTGGGAGAGGGAGTTCCATTTTCCTTCTTCCTCCTTCTCCTTATTTAACCCTCTCCTTCCTGTTGTGCAGGAGAGTGGGGGGAAGGGGAAATGTATTTGGGGAGCTGTCAGCAGTGGCCCCCGGCTGAAGCCCATTGCTCTGCCGCAGGAGCGAGAAGGTAGAATAAGGAGCGGGGGGAAGGGAACAGATATCATTGCAAATGAAGGCTCATGGCAGGATAGCGTAGAGGAGATTAATTCCATTTGAGATGGAAGCTCAGGACGCAACACCAGGGTCAAGAGAGAAAAAAAGAAAGATGTATTGGGAATGATGCCTCAACAAACAAACAAAAAAACCCAGAAGTAACCCGGTAAATTAACCACACACTATGGCAATTTTTGCTCCCTCCTCCATTATTTTGGATTAACAAAATGCACTTTTACACATTTGTCCATGGATTTTGTTGTGGATGACGGATTCTCTAATGCTATCCACCTTCCATTCAGGTCTATGCACTAAAGTGTGTGCTAAAATACCAGCTGATGCCCGTTTCATCCTCTGCCTTTCTCCCTCATCTACTTCCTCTCTTTTGTCAGATTTTCTGCATTGACAGTAGGATCCCCTTTTTATTCTACTCCTTACACCTCTATCCCACCTTATTAACCCTGCAGGACCACTCCCACAGCTTACAACACATTAAAAATAATGTACAGTTACAACACATTACACATAATAGGAAATAAATACATATTTAAATGCATTTTTTTCTTCCTGCCTGCTCCTCTCCCTTGTGGTGCCTCCTACAGTCTGAATGCTGACTGGGCCCATCCCTTGGCCTATGCAAGTCTCACTATGGGCAGATATTTAGCTCTGATGACTTTGCACCCACCTAGCTTCTCCTGAAGCTTCTTCACGCTCTGCCTCAAGGCCCGTGTCCGCACTTCACTCTCCTGCTGCAGCTCCTTGTACTTCCGGATCATCTCTGGGGAAAGAGAGGGGGAGGAGGCAAAGCAAAAAAGAGAGGGACACTACCGCATAAATGCTGTATCCCGCAGAGCCTCCCTTCCAGGCGCTGCGACCAGCAGTAATGCCCGATTCAGCTATGCCTAAATGTCTGAGGTGTCCCTTTCGCTCCTCCCTAGGTGTCTGTGCAAGCTTCTCGTACCTGCATAAATGTCTTTCTTATCATCCCGCTCGTGCTGTAGCTCCTGCTCCAGCAGCAACAGTCTCGCCTTCAGTTCTGCCCCCTTGGCTTCAGCCTGTCTCGCCACATCCCTGCGCAAAGCTGAAAAGCATGTCAGAGACACTTAAAGGGTGGAGACGTGATTTTTTTTTAATAGCTTTACTGAGACAGTAATCCCTATCCCCTCAATCAATGATTAATAGTAGTTATACTGGTGTACCACAGTGTGGGGCAGCACCTTTTAGCAAAAGTAACAAGCACAAAGCAGCATCTCCTAAACAGATGCTGGGCTGCTGGGCCCCTGCCTTGAAAGGGAGTTGTCTCTGCCAAAAGCTTGCCAGCCAGGGGGGTGATGGCCTGCCCCTTGACACATAAGAACATAAGAAATTCGCCAGACCAAGGATCCATCAATCCTTCATCTCCCCGGAGAGTGGCTTGAGATTAATGCATCCAGTTTGTGAATTTGAAAATGGTGTGGTCCGGCCTGTGCGGGTTGGAATGGGCCATCCTGTGGTACTTAGGCTGGGAATTGTCAGCTCCAGCTAGAGAATAAAGGTGAAGGAAAAAGGGACCCCACCCTTGAGGGTTTGAGGTTCATCAGCCCCACTGATTTTTTCACGCTGTACCAAATCCATAATAACGTATGCCTCAAAGCTTCAGATGCGATAAAGTGCTTTGTGTATTCTTTCTTCTGTACAGTGGAGCAAAACTGTGACCCCAGAGGAGCGAAGAAACAGAGAAGATCCTGTATTTTTGTGTGATTCATGAGGAAACAAATACCTGCTAGGGAAGTGAAAGTGCTCCTTTAATACAGTTACTGAATTTCTTTAGATTGTTCCAGCAGTGAGGAACAACCTGCACTAACATCCCATGCTCCTATTAATGGACACTGTTCACGGGTGCCTTCTTTGTTTCCCTCCATCAGTGGCAAGGGCCAGGCTGACCTTACATAAGCCCCCAGGCCTACAGAGAGGTGTGAAAGCTGCTGCCCTCAACCCTAGGAAGGCAGGAAGGGGTGAACTCTGCAAGCGAGTTTGATATTCTCTTCACCCTAGCTAAGCTTTCTTCTAACGCCAGACCCAAGGAAGGCGGGGATCACAGTAGTTATGAAAGCAGCTTATTCCCGGTAGCAGTGGAAAATTCATAAGTTTCTCACCCAAATGGTCTTGAAGCACCTCCACCTCCAGCACTGTCCTCCGGAACCTTTCCTCCATGTCATGGTCTGTACGCAGAGAAAGGAGTGAGCATGAACTAACAAATTAGTTTCCTGTTTAATTTCTTTTTTTTTAGCAGACTGTTTCCTCCTGCTGCTTTGGGCTTCCAGCTCAGTCAGAACCACATTTCACAGCTCCCCAGGGCCTTTTCCGCCATGGTGCGTGCCCCAGGGCTCCTATGGGAATCCTATGATCATGGCTCCTAGTCCAGCCCCTAGGTCTTACCATTGTTGGACTCCCTCCCCTGCCCCTGGGCCTGTGAATGCTGTCTCTTAGATGCACAGGCCCAACCCAAGAAGCAGAAAACCAGAGGTGGAAATTGAAAGCAGGCCCTTCCGCGCGGTGAGGCAATGCACGACCACTGAACCACCAGCTCACCCTATCACGTTTCCTTCCCTTACCCCACTGCACCATCTCCTATAGCGTGAGAACCTCCTGGGGATCTTCAGATCTGAACTTCTCCTTTGTGGGTGCCCCCTCTACGCATGAACCAAAATGTGAATCGATCCCATGTGCTTTTCACTAGGGAATCGATGAAAAGGGGAATTATTGTCAGACCTCTTTATCTAAAAAAAACCTTGAATAATTTAGCAATTTTCAAAATGATATTAAGTATGAAAATGCATCAATGAAAGCAATAGATGACACCATATCTCCAAATGCAAAGCAGCGAGAGCATATTATTTTATTTATTTATTTAAAAATATTTCTATACCGTCTTTTCAAACGAATTTGACCAAAACCGGTTTACAAAATACAAATTATAAAAACAAAACAAAATAACTAAAAATTACTTTAAAATAAAACTATAAAGTAAAATAAATTAAGACCAAAGTTAAAATAAAATAGAAAAAGAAAAGTAGAAAGAAAAAAAATACAGTATATCATTATAATCCCTACTCTTTTAAGTAAGACTATACTATTTATAACAAAACAAGTAAAAAGCCAGAAAAGTAAAAGAAGCCTTAGAAGCCTGAGACTAATAGAGGCTGGGGGCACTGGTAGATGTATTTTGTTGGAAACACAATTTAGCACAAAATAACTACATCCACAGACCAATGCCTGTTTTGGACAAATGATTTCCATAAGGCAAGGTCTCCCACGCTTATCCTGGGGCCACCCAGTCACGTTTTCATGATATCCACAAGGAAAATGCATGAAATAAATTTGCAGATACATTTACATAGCCTAGAGGCTCTGTATCTTATGCATATTCATGGTAGATAGCCTGGCTGGCTATGAGGTGTGGGAAGCCCTGGCTAGGGGCAATTTTCCTATTAAAAAAATCCCCAAAACACACTGGATCAGTTTTCTGTCCTCTTCTGTAGTATCAGGGGGTGGGGGATGCAGAAGTGAGGCAATCACTAGGCTACCCTTGAGCAGCAAGTTAGACAAAAAGACTCCAGACCTCGAGAACTACAAAGGCCTGGTTTTCAGGATATCCACATGAGTATGCATGAGATAGATTTGCATATAATGGAGGGGCGTGTATGCGTATTTTATACGTATTCATTGTGGATATCCTGAAAACCAGATCTGTTTGTAGCTCTCAAGGTCTGAAGTTGGCCACCCCTGCTATATAGACTATAGACCCCATGAGGAGAAATGGTTTGGAAGAAAATCAGCACAAATTCTCATAGGCCTCTGTGTATTTATTTTAAAAAGTTATAGCTTGCCTATTTAGAAGAAATACATCCATAGAAATATACCAGTAGTAAACGTATAACAGATATTCAATATAAAACATAGAAAAAGCCAATACATAATAAAACACACACTCAATATAGAACATAAAAGCAAGATAATAATATCCAAAGCATAAAAAAAAAAATAACATAAATTGACAATAAAATTCCAGATCTGCCAGCCCTCTGGTTGCTATCATGGAGACATGGTTTGCAAAGTCCCATGAATGAGATACAACCATACTGAACTATAATCTTGTGCAAGAAAGACAAAAGATGGCAGAAGAGAAGCTTTTGATGATAAATTATCAAATAAATGAAATGCAGGAGACAGAGGGAAATGAGGAGGTGTTATGGGCCATCTTGGAAAGGGGAGATAGCACTTCCAGCTCCAGCAGTTTGGGTCTACAAACCTCTGACTGGGGTAGAAAGAACTGGACTGATCTAGTTGAAGGCAGCCAAAAGCTGGGAACATAGGGGGGAGTGGTGTTGGTTGGTAGAATTTACCCTGCTGAATGTGGACTGGAGTAGCCTTTTGGTGGAATTGGTTGGAAATAGAGAGATCCTGGATTTCCTTTGTGGGGACACCCCCTCAGAGAAATGGTAATGAACTCATGGGAGACAGGGTGATACTCAGCCTTTCTAATAGCTTAGGTAGCTGCCCACCTAAGGACTAGTAAACATCAGACCTTATGGTTTTTGATATAACAACCAAGATGGAGAGTAGACACCAAACCACTTTGGTAAGAAAGGGTGTGGAAGTAGACAAATTGAAAGTGGCCAAACCATGGAGCTGGATGGACTTGGGATTGCCAACTGGCTCCAGATTTCAGGACCGTTTGATCCAGTCCTGTTTTACCCCATTGCATACTGGGATTTATTCTGATTTCCCCTATTGCATTCCCTAAGTAAAGCAAGACTATAAGTAACTGCATGCAGGCAAGTAAAAGCAGGACTGATCAACCTGTCCTGAAAAGCTGGAGCCAGATGGCAACCCTAGATGGACTACATCTTAGGATATTAAAGAGATCAAAAGGTCTAGAAGGTCAATTGAAGGCCCTGTACTATATATTTCTGGAGAAGGGAATGGTATCATGGAACTGGAGAGGGGTGGCTGTTGCCTTTCTTTATATAAAGGAGATTTCAAATTATAAAGTGGTTAGTCTGACTTCATTGGTAGAAGAATTACTGGAGACCCTTCTGAAGGAAAGGATAGTGAACCAGCTTGAATTCATTCGGTTGCAGGATCTAAGGCAGCAATTTCTTTGATTGGATGAGCCAAGAATTGAGATAAAGGTAGGCCCTGGATGTGAGTGTAGTTGGATTTCAGCAAACATTCAAGACTGTCTCATATAAGAGACTCGTAAATAAACTGAGCAGTCTAGGGATGGGAGCTGAGGTCGTGGAGTAGATTAGAAATGGGTTAATGGATAAACTGATGGTAAATAGAGTTCACGCTGAAGAAAGGACAGTGCTAAGTGGAGTGCCTCAGGAATTGGTGCCGGGACTATTGCTGCTCAATAGTGTTTGTGAGTGATACTGCAGAAGGTAAGGGTGGAAAGCTTGCGATCACTGTTTGCTGCTGCCGTGAGGGAAGCATTTTTAAAGTCTCCCAATACAACCAGCTGAGACAACTCCAAGGAAGATTTAACAGTGAAATCCACCACTTACTTGTCCTTCATGTTTGGAGTTGAAGCGAGCTGGTGCACCAACAGAAAGGCAACTCCAACCTCTGCTCCTACACTAATCACTATATAATTGCTTCCTACAGGATAATTAACAAATCTTAGTCACTGCTGTATCATTCCTAAAAAACACCAGCAACCCCGACTCCCCCCCCCCTTTTTTTTTTTAAACCTAATCTAGATTGGGGAAGAAATGTTATATTCAGGCAGGAAGTCAGAGATTACCAAACCCTCTGTTTCAGGGAACCAAGTCTCCACAATGCAGATTAAATTGGGATCTAAATCCACAATCCGGTCGTTAATTACTAAAATGTTATTGGATACAGAGTGTGCATTAAAATAGAAACCTTTCAATGCCCTCACTTTCCTGGTGTGATGTGAAAGAGGCTGGGACAAAGAGGGGTGGGGTTCCACTCTGTGCTATTTTGCTTGATTGCGCTACACTGTGTGGTGCTAAATTATGTTGGATCAGAACTGATGCTTTGCATGTCTTTATGTTCTGTTATCAGTTGATTGAAGTGATGCATTTTCCATTTTCTTAATGTATCGGGGGATAAGCTGTAAACTGTTGTTTTGAAAATCCTTGTGCCTGGCCATTGGTTTCCTACCTTTTGTCTCTATAAGTGCTACGTACCTGCGCTTCAATGCCTGCACAGGTGCCTGCCACACTCACCTGTCCCACTCTTTTTCTGTTTCCCCTTTTTTCTTGCTTTTTCTTTCTTCTTGGGGGGCATCCTTTGATCCTGCTACTAGAAAAAAAATAATTTCCCCTGAAACATAAAGAAAAGACATTTTGAAAGAATGCTGGCACAGTCAGTTACTGGGAAGGCACAAAAAGGCCTGCTGGACTATTCTAGTCTATACATCCACAGCAACTGCTCCATTCACCAATCCTTACCACTCCCTCGGAGATCCCCTGGTATTTATCTTATGTTTTCCTGAATTCAGATACTGGCATTGTCTCCATCACCTCCATGGGGAGGCTGTTTAGGGTTGCCAGCTGGCTCAGAGTTTCATGACAGGGTTGATCCAGTCCTAATTTTACCCATTGCATGCTAGGATTTATTTTAATTTCCCTATTGCGTTCCCTAACAAAAGCAAGTATCTGCATGCAGGTGCGTAAAAGCTGGACTGGATCAACCTGTCCTCAAAATCTGGAGCCAGTTAGCAACCCTAAAGCTGTTCCATGCATCCACCACCCTCTCTATAATAAATATTTCCTTAGATTACTCATGAATCTATCCCATTCCACCCTCATATTGTCATCCCAGAACCTCCTTTCCGTTTAAACCTTGGAGGTATTTAAATATCTGGGTGCTTATTTTGTAAAGATTTTTAATGGTTTGTGACTCCAAGAAAAGAGCTTAGTAAATAGGACCCTCTCTCATACCTCCCCTGTATTGCCTTTTCGTTAGAGTATACGTTTTTAAGTCTGTCCCCATATTGTTTATACAAAGACCACTTTAGGAGCCAGCTCTGGACCGATCCCACCCTGTTTATATCCTTTTAAAAACTTTATTTATTTATGTTCCACCTTTCAAAGAAGATTACAGTCAGGTATTTCCCTGTCCCCAAAGGCGAGTGAAGTGGCTTGCTCAAGGTCACATGCAGCAGCAGCAGCAAGATTTGAAGCCTCACTTCCCTAGTTTACAGGCTGCTGCTCTAACCACTAGGCTATTTCCCCATTCCAGACTTATATACAATATTCCCAATGAGGTTCAGCAGGGACTCAGGCAGGGGAGCTATCACCTTTGTTTCTGCTGACCATTCCTCTCCCTGTGCACCTGTGGCCTAATCCACCTGTTTGACTGTCTTAAGAGCCCATGTGGATCAACCTCCGATCCCACTCTAGTTTGGTGCTTAGAAGAATTTTACCCCCTACTGCTCCTCAGCAGAAGGATCGCAGTGCTCACCTGTCAAGGGCTCTAGCATAAGAGGAGAAAGTCTCCAACCGCAAGCGAAACCGAAAGCTTACCCACCCAATCATCGAAGAGAAACAGTCGGTCTGGCTTCTTCTGACCAATGAGTGGGCACGGAGGAAGGGGGGGGATGTTTGCGTTGCTAAGATACCTTGGGTGCTATGGTAACGAGAGAAGCCCGCGGTCTGCCGCTGCTTTGGGCAGGACGCGCCTTTACCTTATTAAACACGCACTTTGCGCACGGCGTGACCCACTTTAGATCGTAACCTCTCCCCCTATCTCATCTGTGAGCAAATGCCGGGCTTTACTTTCCCACTACGGGACCTTGCAGGCAGAAAACCACGCCCATTTCCTCCCGTTTGTGGCATTGCTCTTGCCAAAACCAAACATGGCTTCCTGTTTATCGCCTTCCTCTTGACGGCGCCTGCGCCGGCTCCGCATCCGGCTGACGCCAGTGTGGGCACATGTGCGGAGAGGGCGAGGGCGGGGCCAGGCTGGGGCGCTGTGAATGGTTTCCTGGAGGCAGCGGTGGTTCCGCTTTCCGGCGGCTACGGGGAGATGGGGAGCTGCCGCTGTCGGGCCGTCGAGCCGGCCGAGGGGAAGTGAGGCGCGGCGGTCGCTCGTCCTGGGCTCTCGCTGCTAGCGGCGCGCCTCCGCGGGGAAGCAGACCCCCCCCACCATGGCCGCCAACCTAAGGAAGGGCGGTGGGCTGATTGGGCTGGTGAAGGACGCCTTCCAGCCGCCACCACCACCACCTCGGCCCGCACCAGCCCGGCGCTGTGGACAAGAAGATGGTGGAGAAGTGCTGGAAGCTGATGGACAAGGTGAGGGTGGGCAGGAGGCGGGGGGAAGGGGAGCCCCTGGACAGAGGATGGGGAGCTTCCCCGGGGGATGGGAGAAAGAACAGAGAGGACCCCCCCCCGGGATGGATGAGAAGCCCTTGTGGTGGTGTAGGGCAGGAGGAAGGTGAAAGAAGGGAGCTAAGCGGGCTGGGATGCAGAAAACCTATGAAGGAGATGGGCTGAAAGGCAGGGACAGGAAACGTTGGGCAGAACGGCCTGAACTGGGGGGCGCAAGGTGGCGGCGGCGGGGTTTGCTCCCCCAAGCTGGACCATGCCTTGTGCAGAAAGTGGGAACCAACTGAAGTGGAAAAGAGGAAAGGCCTTCCTTCCCAGACCCTGGCCAGGGTAGTGCTTGCCACCAGGGCACAGTTAGCTGTCCGGTGAACTCGGATTCAGAAATATTCGGATCATTTGCTTTCTGCAGCTGGAAGGCATCCACAGCCCTTGTGAGACTAGATTGAGGTCAAGGAAGTGAAAGTCTCTGCTGAGCCAGTCTTGGTACAGGGGCTGATCGCCCCTGGGCGCATGCAGTAGCAGTGCAGTCTCCACATACAGAGGTCAGTTCTCGGGATCTGAAAGCTGGTCCCCCCTAACCCTCTCTCATTGTCCCCAGGGACTTGTGAACGCTCTGCATGGGAAGGGACTGAGGCATGCAGCTGGATATTTTAAGTAACAAATGCTTAAACTGATTAAAAACACTGCCCTGTGGAAAGGATTCTGTGTTAATATTTCTCCACGGCTTTCAGAAGTCCTTTGGTGCCGTTGTCCTTAGGGAAATTATTAAACTGCATCTGCTTAAAATTCAGTCCATCTGAGCTTTTAATGTTTTTTCATTACTGATTTGGAACAAATTTTTTTTCAGTGCAGTTTGGAAAGTTTTTCCAGGGCGTGTGACCTGCTTCCTCTTTTCCTGTTCAGAATAATCACAATATTTTGCAGAGAAGCTGGTCTGAGGATTCTGACATACGTTTTTCTGGTTTTCCTTAAAGCCAGTATGTCTTGTGCAATCTTTTTGTCTGCCTGTATCATGATGTTTCCTGTCACACGCACACATGTTTTTCATAACTCACTCTTGTCCAAATTTTGTTTTTACATAATTTCCAGATTTGATGAAGTAATGATAATTAATCCTGAAGAACAATATTTTGTTTTCCTTGCATTTAGAACTGCAAAGAAAATGCTTATTTTTGTGCATTAGACAGTGTTATGGTTCAGCAAGAGAGCAAGGAGTGTGTCTAGAGTTGATTTTTTGTTTTGTTTTTCTTAAATGTTTACAGACTGCATTAATTATTTAGTGTATGGTTACTGGGAAACAGACAAACAGGACAGCTTGCCAGACTCTTGTTTTGAATTTTTTTGGGTGCACCTCCTGTATTCTGACAGCCAGTTACAAACTTGTCCTGGTGGTTTGGCCTTGCACGTTTCTGACTGGGTATTCTTTAGCCATGTTTCTTATATTTCAGCAGTGATGCCCAATTAATGTGTCAAGGTTTTATGTGTTTTAAAACAGCTTAGTTGGCTTGTAAGAATTAGTATAGTTGATGTCAGTATTGGAAAAAGCTCAGGTGCCTGGCACCTCCCTGATGATAGGAGCTGCTGTGATTGCCGCTAGCCCAGGCCTAGGGGAAGAGACCACCACTGCCGTTTGACGGGCACAGGGATAAAGGCCGCTGGCCTGATGCCAGCAAAAGATGCTGCTGCTTTCTGCTGACCTGGGGGAAAGACCTACAGGCCGATACAGTACAGTGCGCTCCGGAGCGCACTGTTAACCCGCCACTGGACGCAAGTTTCTCCCTTACCCCTTATTCAGTAAGGGGCCGAAAACGCGTGTCCAATCCGAACCTAATAGCGCCCGCAACATGCAAATGCATGTTGATGGCCCTGTTAGGTATTCCCGTGCGATTCAGAAAGGAAAATGTGCAGCCAAGCCACACATTTTACTTTCATAAATTCTTTGGGCACCGGGAAAGTGCACAGAAAAGCAGTTTTTACTGCTTTTCTGTGCACCCTCCGACTTAATATCATGGCGATATTAAGTCGGAGGTCCCGAAACTTTCCAAAAGTAAAAATAAATAAAAAAAATTTGAAGTCGGCCGGCGGCTGTCGGGTCGAAAACTGGATGCTTAATTTTGCCAGCATCCGGTTTCTTAGCCTGTAGCTGTCAGTGGGCTCGAGAACCGACGCCGGCAAAATTGAGCGTTGGCTGTCAAACCCGCCGCTCCTTTTGCCTGTTTTTACCACCGGGCCTCATTTAAATACAGAATCGCATGCACAGGACAGTGGGCGTTCGCCCGCTCTCCTGCGGACTTTACTGAATCGGCCCGCTAGTGAGGCTAGAGAGAGAGGTGAGGAGGGAGACTATTTATTTATTTATTATTTTTATATACCGACATTCGATATGAGAGATCACATCGGTTTACATTCAGGTACTATAGGTATTTCCCTATCCCCAGAGGGCTTACAACCTAAGTTTTGTACCTGAGGCAGCAGAGGGTAAAGTGACTTGCCCAAGGTTACAAGGAGCAACAGCGGGATTCGAACCCTGGTCTCCTGGTTCGAAGCCCACTGCTCTAACCACTAGGCTATTTCTCCTCCCTCAGACTAGACAGAACAAAGGCAAAAAGTGAAAATAGCAAAAAGCAAAGCAAAATTTAGACGAGAGAGAGTAAAACAAAATGTTGTGGGTGCAGAAGAGGAGGGAATGTTTCATGTGGTGTCTAAAGAAATGTTGGCTGGTAACCCAGGTTCTCAGAACATTGTTCATCCCTTGCTTGGTGTCTGTCGCTTTCTGTTTTGTTTTGCCAGGAGTTCACCTTGCGAGCCCTGTATGCTGCTGGCACATCAGTGAGGCAGGGACTAGGGAGATTTGGTAGCTGGAGTAGCTTTTCATCATTTCATTATAGAGTCGTAGCTACCTGCCATATGTCCATAAGTAAAATAAAATATATATGGTAGGGACTTGCAGCGAGGCCTCCCATGTAACCTGCCAGTCCACCTGATTGCGCCATGGAGACTTGTTGATGCTTCTAGAATAGCACAATTGAAGCAAATCATAAGCCCATTTATATTATGTCTGACTACAACTTTTCACAGCATGATTTCCAGAGGTAGATGACAGTCTTAGAAGTGAATGTTTGCATCTTCTGAGGTCTTAAATAACAAGGTCAGCTTGGTCAATTCATCTGCCTTTTTCTGCTTCGGAGGGCTGATATCTGGGGAACTTTGGGTTTTGTGAAACAAGTTCCATACAAAGTTGTATTCAGGAGATGTTCAGCATACCTGAGAGAAACACTGGGGGCTCAGCTGCACTTATGGACAGGCCTGTGACGTGGTATTCACCCACACACTTCTGCAATTTTGGATTTGCTTCCTGAATCCACTTACTCTGGCTCCAGGCAGAAGTATTTCTGGGAGCTCCCTTGCCACGCTGTTCCCACTGTAGTACATGGAAGCAATTCTGTCCATTCTATTTTCTTTTCCTCTCGTGGCTAAACTCAGTTTGTGCCGTTGCATTTGATGGTGTGCCAATAGAGGCAAGATGACCAGACCTTCTCCTGGCTGTTCTTTATAGCGGAAGCTACGTTTTGAGCAAGAGTGGGCGGCAGGAGACACAGATCCTCTTCGTGGTTCCTCCATGTGATGCATTTTTTTTTTTTTTAATCAGTTTCTTTTGTTGAAATGTTCTGGTTATAGTAGGAAGAAAACAAATATTAAACAAAGTCCAGTTTTGTCAACCTCTGTCTTTCCATCTAATGCAGTTTCACATTCGCATAAGACTGTCCCTGAAAAAAAACAAAACCCAAAACAACCAGAATCAATTATTGTTGAAAATCGGGGGTGAAATTTTTAGCATGGGCTGAACACCCAACAGCAAAATTGTGGCTGACCTGGGTGAGGTGAATTTCCAGGCTCGAGCTGGCTGAAACTTTGTGAAAATTGTCGGCATGTCTTCTGCATCACGGTTAGGCAGCTTAGTCTGGACACCCCCACCCCCCTCTTAGGCTTGCCTCTAGGATCACCCATTTTTTGAGTGACCAAATTTACAGGCTCATACAGTACGGATGCGTTAAAAAAATGTGCGGATGTTTCCCCGCGCCCGCTCCTTTAACGTGCGTGCAACTCGTTTTTTTTATACGCGCGATTCTGTATTATAATAAGACGCTAATCAAAGCGGCACCAAAGCGCGGTTGGATTTTACTGTATAAGACGTCTATACAGTATCCTGGGTCCTGTGGACAATGCGTTGTACTTCAATACGTGTTATTTCTATCCAACAGGGGTTTTCAATTCAAAATGTTATGATTTCAAAGGTTTTCATCGATCTTGCCAAATATCCCATTGTTCCCTCATCGTGACATCATCGCTGCGTCATAATCCTACCTTGGATGTGTGTATAAATCGCAGCTCGGAGTAAGACTCTCCCTTTTTGTATTTGGTTCGGGTCAGGATCGTACAGACCGGCTTGAACTGTTCCTTTTGGATATCAGTCGGAGGATCAGCATCCCTTTACTCCCATAAAGAGACAAGAACGTCCATGGTCGGAGGCCCCGCTACCTACATTTCTGGGTGCCATGGACGTTCGTCTGAAAAGAGGTGGGAATGTCCATGGCGCACGGAAGCTGGCGGGACCTCCGACCATGGACGTTGCCCCCTCGTCTCTTGATGCTGTCCATGTGCCCCCCCCTCCCCCCTCTTCTTTCTTGTTCATTCTTTGTTCATTTATTCAGCTAGACGCCGGAGGAAGAGGCTTCGCACGGCGTCCGGAGAGGCGTCCCTGTTGCTGCAGGTCCCGCGGAGCCTCAGGGACACCGAAATCTAGACGCCGAAGGAAATGACAGAGAATGGATAATAAAAAAAAAAAAAAAAAAAAAACCCCAAAATTTATTAGTTTTAAGAAGTCAAAATAATGCTACTATCAGAGTACGGATAGAAAAATCATACGAAAAAGTTTTACTGTTAAGACAAAATAATACTGCTATTGTACTGGATCGGTAGGAAACATGGTGCACTTCCTCATCATGGCCTTCAAGACCTGTGCCAGATGCCGTGAGGCGGCCTGGGTCATACCCGCAACAACACTCACTGGGTTCTGAAAACTTCCGGTACCGAAAAAATGTAAAGCACCAAGAAGTTTCGTCAACCCTGGCCCAGCATGGTTGCGATTGGCCAGGGGGTCAAGATCACTGCGCAGCTCTTCATATAGGGCCAGGATTGCCCGTGAGCTGAGCCAGTACATCTCGCTCGGGCATGCCAAAGAGAATTGTCCATGGGCGAAAGATACGTTGCGAACACGGTCTGCGGATGGCCCTGGCCTGTCCACTGATAGCTCCGGCCTGTGCACGGACGACTCTGTCCTGCTGTGCCTGTATGAAAAGCAACAGAACACGGTAATCAGCATAACAAAATAATATTAATATTTTATTATAAAAATGTTATGGAAGCATCTGCCACAACAGGCAGCATAAATATTTGGTGCATTCATTTCCAGGCCACAAAGCAGAGCCACTGCTGCCGTTTGAACGGACTTAACCACAGTTACAAAAACACACACACACGGTTTTCTCCCTCCTCTGGTCTTGGCTGTTGTATCCAGTCGCTCGCCTAGCATTTCTTATTCTGGCTTTTATCCGTAACAAAAAGATCGCCAAAGCCAAAATGTACATATTATCCATGATGCTGTCCGATGCGTCTGCCTGCCACAATGCAGGGCACCATACTAACGCCAGGGCCAGGGTAGAAGCAAAATTTACAGGTAAAAAAAAAACTTGTTAAAGACGCGCTATTGTGGACGTGCGTTACTGTATCGAGGGCAATAGCTAATCCGGTCATTAACATGCCAGCTGCATACGGCGGGCGCAAATTTGTACGCGCCTGTTTCCGGACGCGCTGGTGCCGACATTGAATCGCGCGTCCAGATAACGCATCGAAAATGTGCGTCTAATTCGCGTTAAGTGGCTCGCTAGCCCCGCCGTGCTTTACCGTATCGGCCTGTTAGTTACTTCAGAGGGACTAGTCAAGTTACTGAAATGCAGGAAGTTGCCTGGCTGTGGTTCAAACCATAACTAACCAAAATGTGATCGGTTAGGTCAGCCCTTACTTATCTTAACTGTTGTGATTGAAGCAGTTTATCCAGAGAGACTATAGTGTTATAAAGGTAAGTGGACAACCTCGCGCCTTACAAAGTTTCTCTTTCCATTGGAAATACTGCATTTCTCATATAAGTCAATTGGATTTTAATGGCAGCCTATCTTTCCATTTAATGGCGAGTTGCCATCTTGCCAGTGCCAGTAACATACATCCAGTGGTCATCTCCAGTACATTAGTTCCATACCAGATAATGATACCCCACTCACACTATTAATTGTGACAGTCAGTGCCATTCAATATGAGGTCACCAGTCCACGCTGCCCTTTCAAACGGGTCAGTGACCCCTGGCCACTATTTATATTTCCCACAAGGAGCAGTGAGGAAAAACAAGATTATTCGTAATATTTGCTGTAGGATTATTATAAATCAGTGCTAGCCAGTTCCTAAGACTGGTCTCAAAATGACACCTGTGCAACAATTGATACATAAAATCTCATTCAACAGAGTGAAAAGCTTTTTCAGCATCCAAGGGAATGGTACCCAAAGCCTCTGAAGGTTGCTCAGCAGCTCCCACAATGTTCCTGGTATTCCTAATGTTCATGCAAGTACTTCTTGGTGGCGCAAATCCTGATTGATCCAACTCATAAATGTGACTTACTAATGCCAGCTGGTCTGCAACACAAGCACTCTGAGTAGGATTTTAACATGGACATTAATCAGTGGCATAGAATAGTGTGAGCCTCAGTCCAGATGCTCTCTTATGAATCAATACAATGAGAACGTCTTGCACAGAATCCGGAAGTTTCCCTTGATCCAGGCACTGCGTGCAGACATCCAGTAGTTTGCTTACAAGAAAATCCTTGTGATATTTATATAACTCGGCAGGAAGACCATTGTGACCCAGTGACTTTCCATTTCCTTAAGTACAAATAGCTCACTTTACAATTGTAAAAGGGCTGTCTTCAGTGTATCTTACGCTCCATAGATAGCACACTGAAAGGAATGTGCTCGGAAAGCTATTTCTTTCCTGCTCGTTCCTGACTTGGAAGCAGCAAAATTCTTCAAATCTGTTATTGGTTGCATACAGACTTTTCTATTCAACCCTCAACTGATCTCTGATACAACGGCAACTGTCCTCCTCAGTAATCTTGCAGCTTGTTTTCATGTTGTTCCATATTCATAGTCTGATTTTTTTTTTTTTTTTTTTAAACAAAAATTAATTTTGCTGCCTCTTCATCCATATTGCATTTTGGCTTATTTGAGTTCTGTCAGGCAGGGTTTTAGGAGGTAGGGTGAGTATGCGATGAATTCTTGAATAAAGTACTAAACTTTGCTGCGGACTGCCCACAGGCAAGTCTGATATAATATGGTACAGCGTCGGTGCAGTGCTGGATTGTTAGCTAGATAAAACACGGATTGTGGCTTTTCGAGGCAGTGGGGTCGCTGGGCATCCCTGAAGCGGGCAGGCTTTAAAATTCTGTTCACAAATTTTTCTTAATGCCAGTTGTGCAGATGGGCAATAATATCCTGTCGGACGGGCCGATGCAATAAAAGTCGCGGTGAAACGGGCACTCTTGTTGAGCACCAGCTGTCAAGGCGCATCCAGAGCCCCATGGCACCCGATGCATTATGTAAACTAATTGCCGCGGCAAGATGCTCGTGCTGGGGACAAATTGAGCGTCCCTAGCTCTCAAAGGCACCGAGCGCCCTGGAGACGTGACTGTGTGCACAGGTTAGGAAAACGGACGCGCAATAGGAGAATCTGTTTTAGCCTGCCAGAGATAACTCGCGTGCACAATGTACCCGCACGCCTGCAGCGTGTATATTGTGTGCCCACAAAATATTTTTGGGTATCGAGCCCTTCCTTTTTTCAGAATTTTCAGTCCCTGCAAGCAGTGGATCTTCGTATCGTAATGTCACTAAGTAGAGGAGAAGCACTGACAGCAGGACTCTCTCTCTCTCTTTTTTTTGTTTTTTTCCTTGAGCCCTTAGCTCACGGTATGACTTAACGCCGGCTTCAGGGTTGACGTTAACTTTGCTGCGTTAACGAGTGTGCGTGGGCACCAGGGTTTCCTCTGCATCAGGGGTAATAGCTAATAACCTCATCCACATGGCACTTACGTGAGATGAGCACCATCGGCCACGTGCTTGTTTGGACGCGCGTTTTGGACGTGCTATGATCCCTTTATTGTGTTGGGAGTTCTTCTAGCGTGTCCAAAACACGTGTCCAACTGCGATAAGTTGTAGCGCACTATATTGCATCGACCTGAGAGAGATTCAAGATCACTCGTCATTCCAGGCTACGTATTTGCTTGGGAGATGGGAGTTGACTGGAAAGCAGATCCTTTGGGGTCGATTTTTAAAAGGCACGCGGTTCCCGGCAGGCGCACATGGACACACCGATTTTATAACATGCGCGCATGTTATATGATGTCCGCACACACATGCACGCCTGATTTGATAATTGGTGCGGGCGGGTGCCCCATTTGTGTGCTCGGAGGGGGGGATTTTTCAGTTTACATGTGGCAACGGGATCGGCCTTTTTCCCAGTTCCCTCCCAGTCTGCTCCAATTAAGGAGCGGACTGGGAGGGGAATTCTTAACCTTATCCTTCCTCCCCGACCCCTAAACTAAACCTATCTGTCCCCAAGTAAACTCCGCGCGCCAAATATTTCAATACGATGGTTCTCTTTTTTTTCTTGTCCTTCAGCCCTCTCACGGTCTGCGAGAGTAGAGCTCGGTGGTTTTGACACTTCTGTGATGATCAGGTTGCCAGGACTCCTGGCTTCTGGCCCGGGTGGTAGCTGTCAGTGCAACACAAGCTGAGGAAACGAGTAGCTCTCAGGTACTCTCTGTCAGGTTTGGAGTTCCCTCTTGCTAGTCCTGGACCCATTGGTTTTCCTCTGGGATTCCTGGCACCGCTTCATGCCCTTTCTTTCTCTGTTTCTCCCTTTTTTTTTTTTTCTTGGTCCCTTTTGACCCAAAGCAGCCTGGCACAGTTTATTTCTTGGAGGGATTTTCAGTTTGAAAAGGAGCGATCTGCTACTTCTGTGTCCTTTATCCACAAACTCCTAAGGGAAGGCGTTGTTACCATTTGTAATTTGAACTCCAGCTTCTATCACGGTTGCAGTTTGCTTCATTTAAACTCAACTGTCATAGAAACTCATCACATCTGTGCAATTAATTGCTGACTGTCTGATTTACCTGAAGCTGGATCAAAGGGGTTAACTGGCTTTCTAGCAGCGCAAGCAAGGAGAATGTGGCCACCACTGTATACTGAAAGTGGAAAACTGGAATCCACGGAAGCTGAAAGGAAGAGCGTGTAATAAGACAGGTTATGGCCACATCAGGAATGATGCTGCACACACAAGCAGCCCTTGCTTGTCCTTTGCATGCCACCTCGGAACCATGCCCACACCGTAGAATCTGGGCACGTACACACGCACGCGTGCAGACACAAAGGCAAAGACCCACGAAGCAGGCATGTATTGTTTAAAGTCTTGCACAATAGTGCCCCGCACCAGACAGGTACACTACGTGAAAAAAATTCAAATGGAGCCAACGCACTGTGCTGGGCACTGCCCTGGCCTCATATATTTATGTATTTCATGGGACTGTATCCCACGTCTACAAATTAAGCTCAAAGCGAGTTACAGCGGTAAAATCCAATACAGACAGCTATATCATTGTTAACACAGAACATCAAGACGCACAAGAATAAAATAGCACCCAAGGCCAACATTGACCCGCTTGTCCCAATATTAAGTCTCTCAGCTCTGCCTAGGGATTCCTTAAATGTCTGGCTCAACAGCCAGGTCTTTATGATTTGCCATAAAGGAGAAATAACTTGCCCTCCCGCCTTGCCTGTAATGGCATCATAGGAATGTGGCACAACCCCAAAATGTTCTGCGATGAATTGCGACCAATATTCCTCACGGCCCTCCATGAGCCAAGGGGGCATCCAAAAGTCAATGGAATGCAGGCAGACTGTGATACATTACAGGAGGACCTTGCAAGACTGGAAGATTGGGCATCCAAATGGCAGATGAAATTTAATGTGGACAAGTGCAAGGTGATGCACATAGGGAAAAATAACCCTTGCTGTAGTTACACGATGTTAGGTTCCATATTAGGAGCTACCACCCAGGAAAAAGATCTAGGCATCATAGTGGATAATACTTTAAAATCGTCGGCTCAGTCTGCTGCAGCAGTCAAAAAAGCAAATAGAATGTTAGGAATTATTAGGAAGGGAATGGTTAATAGAACGGAAAATGTCATAATGCCTCTGTATCGCTCCATGGTGAGACCGCACCTTGAATACTGTGTACAATTCTGGTCGCCGCATCTCAAAAAAGATATAGTTGCGATGGAGAAGGTACAGAGAAGGGCAACCAAAATGATAAAGGGGATGGAACAGCTCCCCTATGAGGAAAGGCTGAAGAGGTTAGGGCTGTTCAGCTTGGAGAAGAGACGGCTTGAGGGGGGATATGATAGAGGTCTTTAAGATCATGAGAGGTCTTGAACGAGTAGATGTGACTCGGTTATTTACACTTTCGAATAATAGAAGGACTAGGGGGCATTCCATGAAGTTAGCAAGTAACACATTTAAGACTAATCGGAGAAAATTCTTTTTCACTCAACGCACAATAAAGCTCTGGAATTTGTTGCCAGAGGATGTGGTTAGTGCAGTTAGTGTAGCTGGGTTCAAAAAAGGTTTGGATAAGTTCTTGGAGGAGAAGTCCATTAATGGCTATTAATCAATTATACTTAGGGAATAGCCACTGCTATTAATTGCATCAGTAGCATGGGTTCTTCTTAGTGTTTGGGTAATTGCCAGGTTCTTGTGGCCTGGTTTTTGGCCTCTGTTGGAAACAGGATGCTGGGCTTGATGGACCCTTGGTCTGTCCCAGCATGGCAATTTCTTATGTTCTTCTGTTCTTATGCCCCATTCTGACCCCTGTACTAGCCTGAAGGCAATGATGAGGGGGGGGGGGGGGGGGTGTCTGAGGTGTTCTGGAAAAAACACACCACTGTTTTAACTCTCAGCCTAGCCAAGGTCACAGCAAACCACAAAACTCACTCTTGCGATACAGTTGGACTCATCAACAACGTATGAGAATGTTAAACTTTGCACGCACACTGATTCGGACAAACACACGAGAACTTCCTGGAGCTAGGAAGAGGGCCTGCCAGGGGTCATGGGAGGTCCAGAAAGGCTTAGTCATGTGATGCTAGCACTGAATCATGCAGTTTTCTGTCTGGCCTAAAGCAATATGATCCCTGCAGTTTGATGTGATACAGGGCTACCATTAGGGCAGCACTGTAGAACTATTTCAAGAGGCCATGTCTGTCTGTCTGTCTTCTCTCTTAGCACGGTGGAAAGATATTCTCTGCTCGTTTCTCCTAGAAACTAGGAGGAGCAAGAAGAGTGCTTGGCAATATTGCACTCTGGGCTTCCCATGCATCCGTTCCTTTTGTGCCTGCCGTGTCCGATACCTTTATGGGCAGGAGAGGCGTTCATGAATTTAAAAGGCGAAGAGGAGGGACAGATTGCATAAATGTTTTCCTTTCCAGGCTATGGTTCATTATGGTCTGTACTTTTGCTAAACCGCTGCTGGCATCTTTTTGGTTGTTTTGATTTTTAGTCTAATAAATGGTTTCCTGTTTATTTGTGTCTTGTTGCTGCTTTTCCCCCCGAGCTGGCTGAGGCGGTAGGTGAGCTGGGGCATGAGCCGTGTGGGGGCTGCGAGCGGCGGCAAAGAGAAGTTGAAGGTTCGAATCTCCACTCCTCTTTGCCGCCTCCGCTCACAGCCCAAAAAGTCGAGAGGAAGGAGTCGGGGTTGTAACCGGGGGGGGGGGGGGGGGGAGGCGGCGCAAGGCAGAAGGTGCCTATGGTGCCTAATCCCCTTGCACTGGCCCTGATTTCCTCCCGTTATTTCCTGTGGTGCAGGGGAGCATAAATGTTTGAGAGGATTTTTAAAGGCGGCAGTGTAGCAGCGGAAACGAGGGCCAAGTGTTTCTGGCTCCTTGCCTTAGATCATGCAGACATAATGCAATAAACGTGCTCCTTCCACCTCCTCGGCCCAGTTTCAGATGTTGACGTCAGCCGAGCAGCTTTTCCTGTCAGAGGAGAGATAATGTGCTGCATGCCATGTTGTTGTAATGAAGCCCGAACTGGTGCATGCACCAAAGAGTGAGGGGCAGGCCTAAAGCCCTGCGTAAAGGCAGTTTATTCGGCATTGCCAAGATGCGCGGGGCTTCTTCGGATTTGTGTTTCAGGCTTGTGCTGGGAACCTTTCAGAGTCCAATCAAGCTTCCTGGTGGCTCTTTATCTGAGGATTGGTGTCCAAGCTTCCTTATCTTAACTTCTTTATAATCTCTCTCTCTTCATGTCTCTCTTCATGACTGTGGGTGACGGGAGCTTTCGCCTTTGGCAGTCTTTGTGACATTACAAACTGCTTTTTGAAAGAAATTGGCAGTTGCTTTGATAAGTTACTATCTGTTTTGCGTGGACGTGTGCGCTCTTGGGCTCTCTTAGGTTTGGAGTTCTTTAGCCAAGCAATCTCCTGTAAGAAATTCTTGTAGTACAGCACAGACAGTGCAAGCAGGGCAAACACTGCAGCACTGTACTGAGGGGAGCAAGGGTCATTACAGTTCCCCCTTCTATGTAAATTATTGGTCTAAGTGCCACCACTTCTGTGATGTTTCTCCTCACATACAGAAATGGTATTGGTGACTTATTAAGCAAACTGCTTTGGTAATTTTCAACCATGCTTGGCTGCAAGGCTCCCCGTTTGATGCTCAGCAGCAGGATCAGTGGCAGATTGGCCAAGGCTGAGGGATGGGGTCAGCATGGTAGGCTGAAGGCTGAGGGGATGGGGTCAGCGTGGTAGGCTGAAGGCTGAGGGGATGGGGTCAGCGTGGTAGGCTGAAGGCTGAGGGGATGGGGGTCAGCGTGGTAGGCTGAGGGATGGGGGTCAGCGTGGTAGGCTGAGGGATGGGGTCAGCGTGGTAGGCTGAGGGGATGGGGTCAGCGTGGTAGGCTGAGGGGATGGGGGTCAGCGTGGTAGGCTGAGGGATGGGGTCAGCATGGTAGGCTGAGGGATGGGGTCAGCATGGTAGGCTGAGGGGATGGGGTCAGCGTGGTAGGTTGAAGGCTGAGGGTCAGCGTGGTAGGCTGAGGGGATGGGGGTCAGCGTGGTAGGCTGAGGGGATGGGGGTCAGCGTGGTAGGCTGAGGGGATGGGGGTCAGCGTGGTAGGCTGAGGGGATGGGGGTCAGCGTGGTAGGCTGAAGGCTGAGGGGATGGGGTCAGCGTGGTAGGCTGGGGGAGGGGGGTCAGCGTGGTAGGCTGGGGGATGGGGGTCAGCGTGGTAGGCTGAGGGATGGGGTCAGCGTGGTAGGCTGAAGGCTGAGGGATGGGGTCAGCGTGGTAGGCTGAAGGCTGAGGGATGGGGTCAGCGTGGTAGGCTGAAGGCTGAGGGGATGGGGTCAGCGTGGAAGGCTGAGGGGATGGGGGTCAGCGTGGAAGGCTGAGGGGATGGGGGTCAGCGTGGTAGGCTTAAGGCTGAGGGGATGGGGGTCAGCGTGGTAGGCTTAAGGCTGAGGGATGGGGGTCAGCGTGGTAGGCTTAAGGCTGAGGGATGGGGGTCAGCGTGGTAGGCTTAAGTCTGAGGGGATGGGGGTCAGCGTGGTAGGCTTAAGTCTGAGGGGATGGGGGTCAGCGTGGTAGGCTGAAGGCTGAGGGGATGGGGTCAGCGTGGAAGGCTGAGGGGATGGGGGTCAGCGTGGAAGGCTGAGGGATGGGGGTCAGCGTGGTAGGCTTAAGTCTGAGGGGATGGGGGTCAGCGTGGTAGGCTTAAGTCTGAGGGGATGGGGGTCAGCGTGGTAGGTTGAAGGCTGAGGGATGGGGATCAGCGTGGTAGGTTGAAGGCTGAGGGGATGGGGGTCAGCGTGGAAGGCTGAGGGATGGGGGTCAGCGTGGTAGGCTTAAGTCTGAGGGGATGGGGGTCAGCGTGGTAGGCTTAAGTCTGAGGGGATGGGGGTCAGCGTGGTAGGCTGAAGGCTGAGGGGATGGGGTCAGCGTGGTAGGCTGAAGGCTGAGGAATGGGGTCAGCGTGGAAGGCTGAGGATGGGGGTCAGCGTGGTAGGTTGAAGGCTGAGGGATGGGGGTCAGCGTGGAAGGCTGAGGGATGGGGGTCAGCGTGGTAGGTTGAAGGCTGAGGGATGGGGGTCAGCGTGGTAGGCTGCTCTGCATAAGGTGGGTAAAGCCTGGTAACATCACTTCCAGCTCAGCTGGTGCTTGTCCAGGACAGGATTCGGGCTTTTTGGTAGTACAAAAGTTATTCCGTAAGGGTTTTCTTTCCTTAGGCTTTCAGAAAGAATTGCCTTGGGCACAAAAATCCATTAGCCGCTCATCAATTCAGAAGGACAAGAGCTGGCAACTGCGAAACAAGAAAGAGTGTCCTGCTGATTGCCAGTGTGCTTGTGTGCATGAAGAGGCCCTCCCAGCAGGAAAAAGGAGCTCGTGAGCAATGCTCCTACATTGAAGTTTCTGTTCAGCTCTGGAGGCCGTATATTTGTACAGACATTGAGGGGACGGAAGCAGTTCAGAGGACTGCTGCTAAAATGGAATAGTCCTGCAGTACACACAGAGACAGGAGATGCTCAACATGTACTCTCTGGAAGACGGGAACAAAAGTGGTGTGATAGAAACAGTCAAGTATTTATCAGGCTCCAGTAATGTACAAGAAAGTGGTATTTTCCAGAGAATTTTAAGGACAAAAGGTCATAATCTGATGTTGGCGGAAAGGGGATTTGGAGGAAATTCTGCCGTTTTACCCTAGAAAATCTTTCAAGGTCCTACCGATGCTCTGACCCCACCGTGCCTCTCTGGGAGCTCAAAGCACCCGTAGCACTCTTCTGGGAACGTCAGCTTTGTCATTGACTCTTTATGGCCACTCTACCATTTTGGATAAGTTTCCACTTGTAAATCACCATCTGGCCTCTACTCTCCTTACCTATCCCCCAGCCCTCTGAATCTGTCCCAAGTGTGCTTAAATTCTGTAAGTTCTGCTTTGTCCCAACCCTGGTGGTGATAGCCTATTACAGCGAGCTGCCATTTCTTGGAAAATAAGTTTGCCTAGCATGGGCAGGAAGCTGGCTTGTCTTCACTTCCCAGATGAGGAGTGGTCTCCTGCAGGTGGTCAAGCTTATACTGACAGCTAGAGCGGTGTAGGCAGGGGCGATGGAGCAGACTGGATGGGCCACATGGTCCTTACTTGCTGACATCCGTCCCTAAGGGTATAACTGCTTTAATTGTAACTAAATGGTGGGGGAAGGGCAAGGGGCTTCATGTGGATGAAGCTTTCATGCTCCATTGCCAGAGTTTGCCCTCTGGCCATAGGGCCTTCCACAATGGAGTAGGTGCAGTTCCCACTGTAATTTTGTCTCATTTGGAGATAATAGTCCAACTTTTAGAATTTCTGCAGAGCAATTGCATGCATCAGCTTCTCGTGGAGTAGGATACTTCTGTTAAATGGTAGTGTGCCTGCAGCTCAATCAGCAGATTCCTTGGCTGCTTATGTGCGCCACTAAACGGGTATTTACATGAAATAACTTGGGGGCAGGGTGGAATGGAGACAGGCTTCTTATGAGTGATGAGCAAGCTTGTTAAGTGGGTTCTGTAATTTTTAAGAGTGCTAAATATAGAGCTCAAAATTTGTGGCATACAGCCTTAATTACCTATCATTAGTCAGTGCACAGATTTCTTGTAGGGCAGTGTCTTCAGATGTGTATTTTATTTTTTTTGTGCATGCCGTAACAGAAATGAAGCCTCACTGTTAAATCAGGGTACATTGGGTGCCATCTTAATCTTTCAGATTTACTTTAGTGTTTATGTGCGGAAGAAAGATGCTCACCTGAGCTGAAGAGGGTGTAACATTTACAGGCAGCACAAAAAGATGCACTTTAGATTTCCTGCGAGGGCAGGGTGGTGTTCGAGTGTTGGATGTAGTGCCGTGCAGTGTTTGGTCAGTGAGGGTGTGTCCTGGGGATTGCGTTTCTAGCGGGTGCCCCCAGAGAGGTCAGGACTGAGGGACTTTGTGGGATACATCCCTAGGGAATTGAGCTGACCGTTGTTGGGGAGACGTTGAAGGCCTGGGGTTCCATATCAGGAAGGGGGTGAGCGAGCTGACTGCCTGGGGCAGGAGTGCCATGCCCCATTGACTGACTGAATTAAGCACGGGCACAGCAGAATTCGTCTGCTGATTGGGGGGTGTCTTCAGGAGCTCTGTATATTGAAAGGAGAAGCAGCTTGCATTGCTTGGAAACTTGGGATTGTCTCCATGTGAGTCTAGTGTTGGGTGGCACACTCTTTGCCAAGTTTCCACAGGGCACAGTGAAGCCACTTTGACAATAAATGGCAGTGTTCAAATCGCTAAGGATGGAAATGGGCATAGAATCTGGTACACCCTCCCAGCAGAGTGAGATTGAAGGACGTTGGCAGGGTATTATGTGGGGACCACCAAGGTAATTACAAGGCTGGTTTTTGTAAGGCAGTAGCTGGAGAATCTTCCAACCTTCCAGCTTTGCTAATGCTGAGATTTAATTGCCCATGGTATTAGTTGCTAGTCCTTGGCTTGGAGCAAAGAATTCAGGATACGGGGGTAGCTTTTTTTTTTTTTTTTTTCCTTTCAGCACCTCTACTTGGAAGCTGCTATAGCGGTAACAATGACCTTGCAATTTCTCTGAACTGCACTCAAAGCCAGTGTGATGTCTGTGAAATTGTGAGCCGTCTGGCAGCTCTGTGGGATGCTTGAGAGTTTCAGATGAGCTGCCCTGAGGATGGGCGAGGCTTTCGCATACACTCCTGAGATTTGCAGGGCTTATCTCACATGCACTATCATTCTCTCGCCACTGCTTTAGGTTACTTAAGTCCTCGCTTCTCAATGCAAAACTGAAAAAAACAAAACAAAACCCTTCTCTTGTTCCTTTTCTCTCTTTTGAAGGTGGTGCGTTTGTGTCAGAACCCCAAACTGGCACTCAAGAACAGCCCCCCCTATATCCTGGACCTGCTGCCCGATACCTACCAGCACCTGCGCACCATCCTGTCCCGCTATGAGGGCAAGATGGAGACGCTGGGAGAGAACGAGTACTTCCGGGTGTTCATGGAGAACTCGCTGAAGAAGACCAAGCAGACCATCAGCCTCTTCAAGGATGGGAAAGAGCGGATGTACGAGGAGAACTCGCAGCCCAGGTGATCCTTCGACGTTTGGGGCCCGGGGGGGGGGGGGGGGACACGTGTCTGTCTGAGGTGGAGCTTCAGCTTTGTTTAACCAGGGTGAGGCGCCAGAGCTCGGGGAGGGAATGGTTGGGCAGGATGGGTAAGTAGGAGAGCCACTGGCGTTCTGAGCGCATCCTCCCGTGTCACGCCGCGGTGGTAAGGGTCCGCGCGCCCCCCTCCCTAGGGGAACATTCGTAGGTCTTTAGAGTTACAGAACGGGGGCGTGGAAGAGCGTAAAGTTATTTGCTCCTCGCTAAATGCAGCGACCTCGTCTTCCAGTGCTCAAGTCACGTATTGTGGTCAAAATGGAGGAAGGTTCGTGCTGAGAGGAGAAAAGGGAAGTTTGAATGCACAGAGGCGGAAGAATGTGAAACAGATCTGGGCGTGAGGTGCAGGCAGGCAGGCTGGGCTGCTTTAGCCAGAGCTGTACCTAGGGGTGTGGGAGCTCCTGGGCAGCAAGCATATTTGTGCCCCCCCGCCCACCATGATCCCTGCTCCCCAGACCGATCTCCAGTCCTCGTTTTGCATTCTCCCTTCTTCCTCGTCCCACCCTCTCTGCTTGCCCTCGATGCGCTCTTCCTGGATTTTCTTTCTGGCCCACACACTTGCATTTGACGTTTCTCTGCTCCTAAGGGGTTGTGAGTCCTGGGCTGATGCTCCTCTCACCCACCCCTAAGATACGGTCCTGGCTTTAGCGCCTGGGGGGGTAAGGGCCTTGGGGCAGGGGCCCAGACCGCCGTGGCTTGAGTTTATTTTCTGGCCATATTTTGAAAGCCAGAAGGGGAAGTGAAGAAGCAGTTTCGCAGGAGTATTTTTTATTTTTTTTTTTTGCCTTTGGCGTTTCAGAAAGTTGACCTTTCCTCCCTGACGGTTCGGCACACGCGGTGGTTCAGGACCCCGCTGAAGCCCGCGCGGTGCTCTTTGCCCCCACTTTTCTGCAGCTTTTCGTGAGGTGCAGGAGGAGAAAGCGGAAGTAGCGCAGCAGGGCCCGCTCGGTCTGGGCTGCCCGTGCCCGGCACAGAATCCCTTCCCAGCCGCCCTTTCCTCGGAGCTGTAGCTTCAAAGGTGGCTCCTGCTGCAGAGGGAGTAAAACCTGGCGCCCGTCTGCCGGGAGGGGGGAGCGGGGCTGCTGGGGGCCCTCTCTCGTCTTTCTGAAGTGTGGGTGAAGGCAGGAGCAGTGTCAGCTGGTGGTGGGGTCCTGGGCACAGAGGTGGTTCTCCTCCGTGAATGATCTGTTCCTGGCCCCCGGAGCAGAGGAGGGGATTATACGGGCCCGGGAATATGCCCCAGATCTTTTCGTTATTATCTTTGCTATGTCCACAGTATCCTCTGCTTTATCCGAGCTGCTGCTCCTGCAGCTTATGACGTATTGGCCGAAACATAAGACAAGGTTTATTTATTTATTTGTGTGTGTTTGGGGTTTTTTTTTTTGTTAGTTATAACAAATATCGCGTGTCCAAAACCCCATCTCAAATCATAACCATGGCTGTAGAGGGCCGGGCCACTCCCCCCCCCCCCCCCCCCTCACGTCCCCGCCAATGTCCAGCACTTCTCTAACCTCTCGGATCCCCCCCCCCGCCCGCTTCATGGGCCCCTTCCTCTGTGGCCTGACCTGGCGAGGCCCTCGCTTTCTTCTTTTACAGATTTCAGTCTGGTACTGCCCTGGGAAGGTGCTCTAAGACTACCCTTGCTGCTACGAGCTTTCCTTTACTGGCAGCCTTGGTGCTGGCCATGATCAGAACCTCCAGAGGTTTCCGAATTTCCTTTTTTGCCAGCCCTGGCCTTATCCCCTGTTGTCTCCGGCAGTACGAGCAGACACTTTCTCTGGAGTTAGGAGTAGCAGAGCTGCAAGGTTTGTGCTTGGCTCTTCAGGGTAGGTTAAATGTAACTCACAGCAGAGACACAGGAAGTCTTGTGGCTTTGAGGACGAGATTTGCCTGGAAGGACGTTCCTGGAGGATCTGCTCCAGAAATCCTGTGCCAGCGCCGCCGCTCTAGCGATGTGTGATGCACCTGTGTCGGCATGGGCGACCTTTAAGCTCGATTCATGTCAGATTTAAAATTCAGGTTAAACTACTTGAAGAGCCTCGGAAGAGAGAACTTCCCTTTCTCCTTTATTCTCTTTGATGCACCTGTTGCCACCGTGCTGTACTCAGGAAGTAAAGAGCGGCTGCAGGCTTTTCTCAGCATCCTTGAAGGTTACCATTTGCATTGTTTAATTTTGTATCTCGTGGCAAACCTCCACGAGAGCCGTGCCTGGGGGGGGTGGGGGCCGGCCTTGCGGCTCCGTGTGACGCTGCTGCGCGCAGCCGTGCAGGAGAGCAGAGCTGGGCTCCCGAGCAATGCTGCTTTCTGGAGCCGGCTGAGGGTGCTGCGGAGGGGAGGGGGGTCAGAGGCATTTCAGAAGAGCAGCACTTACCTGATCAGACTTGGTGGTGTGCACGGGTATCGGGTTCCAGAGGGAGCCTGTGACCCCCTTTACGGAGGCGATATGTCGCTGTCAGGACTGGGCGAGGTTGTGGGGAAATCCAGGTGTTTGCTAATGACCTTGCCTGTATCCCGGGACCCAGGCCTGTATCTATGCTTATATTGTTTTGTGCTGTGCTGCTGTCTGGCCACTGCCTCTGTTATATATTGTGCTGTATTTAGTTGCTATAAAGATGTTGGTCTCCAAAAAAAAAACCTTTTTAAAAGTAACAAAATCATAGGACCAGCTCCATACCATGGCTGAGACCACAGTACTGTGCACGTTTGCGATGGTTGCATGGGGACCAGCAACCATCGCAGGACCAGTTATTTTATGCATGTTCCTGTAAAGCGCCTGGAAGTTTGGATGGAGTGGTATATACATTTTATAAATAACATATGGAGGGCACTGTTAGCCCGGGTTTGGATGAGCGTTTTCGATGCGCTAGCTTTACCCCATACACAGTAAGGGGTAATAGCTCGTCGAAAACGCGCGTCCAACCCCCCCGAAACTAATAGCGCCCGCAACATGCAAATGCATGTTGCGGGCGCTATTAGATATTCCCGCGCGATTCAGAAAGGAAAATGTGCAGCCAAGCCGCACATTTTACTTTCAGAAATTAGCGCCTACCCAAAGGTAGGCGTTAATTTCTGCCGGCACCAGGAAAGTGTACAGAAAAGCAGTAAAAACTGCTTTTCTGTACACCCTCCGACTTAATATTATGGCGATATTAAGTCGGAGGCCCCAAAATTAAACAAAAATAAAAATTTTAAATCGGCCGGCAGCCTGCGGGTCGGAAGACGGATGCTCAATTTGGCTGGCGTCAGTTTTCCGAACCCGTGGCTGTCAGCAGGCTCGAGAACCGACCCCGGAAAAATTGAGCGTCGGCTGTCAAACCCGCTGACAGCCGCCGCTCCTGTCAAAAAGGAGGCGCTAGAGACGTGCTAGTGTCCCCAGCGCCTCTTTTTTTACTGTGGGCCCTCATTTGCATCATTTTCTCCCCTGAATCGCGCGCCCAGGAGAGTGGGCGCTCGCCCGCTGTCACGCGACTTTTACTGAATCGGCCTGATAGAGGTAGTACGCTCAGGCCCAGGAAGAGAGGCAAGGTGGCTCCCGTGGCTGCGGTGCTGGCCCCTGCTGGCCAACAGGTGGGCACTGAGGTGGTGCCTTCAAGGAGGAGCCCTGCACCTCTCAGGCCACTGAAGGTTCCTTCTGCCACCCGGGCACCCCGTCTGGGAAGGTGGGCACAGCAGAGGCTGCCTAGGGAGAGAATGGAGAGATTCCCCTTTTCTTAAATTGCCGCTGGGTTTCTGCCTTCACCCTCTGAGCGAGAAACGGATGCTCTGCTCTAGGCAGACTTTGGATGGTGAAGAGAGATTCTGCCCTGGGATGAAGCTTGCAGCAACTGCCCGGAGCGACACTGCGGCACGAATTCTGCACGTTACAAAAGCAGATTCCCCTCCTGCATCGCTTGCTTCGCCTGTGGGAGGATATCCAGCGTCATGGGGTGCTGGGCTTGGAATGAGGTGTCTTGCGCTAGCCACGTTGAGGCTCCAGCTTGGAAGAAGTTGTTGTTGTTGTATGCATGCAGGACCCAGTTGACCCAAAGAGTGGGGAGAGCTTCCTGAAACCCCAAGCACTGCTTTCTCTCTCACACCCCTCTTAGGAGAGAGCTACAGCAGCAGCACCGAGGGCTGCTGCTGTTTGTACACAGCTCACGCCGCAGTGTACTCCTACGAAACAGCCCTTCTTCTGTCACCCAGTGTGGTGACTTGCACCAAAGGCTTTTGCAAAAAGGACAATGCAGTGAAAGCAGTGTCTGCATTTTAATTAGGAGAGCTGGGATAGAAAAAGAGCAGACTTGCATGCTTCAGGCTGGGAGCACCTTGGGGTCTGTGCCGGAGAGGGAGCTGCTCCCATTGAATCATCTTGGGGGTCCATCTGTGCTGAGGAGTGAGCAGCCCCCTCTTCAGTCACTAACCAGGCCGGCAAACTGCTATTTTGCAAAAACAGAGAGGCTGGTGGCACCTTAGACTAATTGATTTATTAAGGCATGTGCCTTGGTGGCTGAGTCCACTTCATGGATCTGATTCTTGAAAGCTTCTGCCTTATTCATCAGTTAATTTGTAAGGCACCACCAGCCTCTTGTATTGTTTGTTGGTACAGATTAACATGGCTCTCCCTCTGAAAATTGACTACTGTGTTAATCAACTACAACCAAATCCAGAAATAAGAGCCAGGTCAGCCTCTTCCACTGCGCAGCTGTGATTCAAATAAATAACCATTAACTGGAATGGTGCACGTCTGATTCACTGTGCAAATCCACTATTCCATGGAGTGACTCTAACTGCACCCTTCCCTTCAAGGTCGTCACTGAAAAAATGAGAAATAAGGTCATCATCCTTAAGCTTGCAGAATCAAAATTGGCCATGCAGCTAGCTATGTGCTTGTCTGATGTTCATCTGCTGACTATTGTTGTCCCGTGTGGGATTGCTCTACCTGATGCTCAATGACAGCTGCCAAACTATGTCACAGGATGCCTTAAACCAGTTAATGTCAACAGTTTGTATAGTCCTGCTGGACTGGTGCCAGGTACAGGAAGAGTTGTGGCTAGCCAAATACAGGAAGTGGCAAACAGAGGGCTCTAGATGTTCTTGGTGTAGGGTGTACCATGGCAAAAAAATAGAGCTCGATGCAAGGGTGGCGCACCTTTAGCTATAATAAGGTTACTTAGCTTTTGCTTTGATGCAAGTCATTAGCCAAAATATGGCCATGTTGGGAGTGAGTTAGGGTTTCTCATTTGCCTTTTATTTTTTTTTTTATTTGTTTGTATTTATTTACTATTTATAGTAAAGTAATTTTTATTTAAGGGATAGTTTGGAAATCAGATTATTTTTATGTAAACTCTTTGGTCTTTTCCTTTGCATTTCTGTTTCTCTTCTTGGCCACCGCTCACATTGTTGTGTGGATGGTTGGGCCTCCCCTTCCTGTTCTCAAAAAAAAAAAGGAAAACCCACCCAGAGTTGTGCCTCAATGCAGGAGAGGTTCTTCACAGCGCACCGTCAAGGGAGGTCTTGCTGCTGGGAATAGCATGGGTACTGGAGGGTGGCATCTTGCAGGGGCAGAGGAGGATTGGACCGCTTGGCAGACACTAAATCATCTCCACACCAAATACAAAATGGGACCTCTGACTCTTATGGAGAGGCCGACCGTGCAGCGCCTTTTCATCTTCTCCAGTGCTCGAGGGCCGCCCCGGCTTCTGGTGCAGGATCTTGCTGAGGCCAGCGCCCAGGCTTTGAAATGTGAGAGGAAGAGGAAGGGGCCACCTCTGGGCCTGGAGCTGCTCCCACCGAGGCCCCTCAAGGCTGGGAATGGAGGAGGGGAGGGAAGGAGATCCCTCCTATGGACCTGCCTTGTAAGTGTTCTGCTCTCAGCGACTCGGATTCCTGCTTAATTTCATGCACGGAGGAGCTGGGTTATTGCAAGGCGGGGTTCATGCCTGGGAGGATTCCACGTTGTGTGGCTGTGGCAGGCTTGGGGAATGAAGGAGAGAGCGGGGCCGGGGTAGAGGGTGCATGGTGCTAGCGGTGGGGGGGTGGGGGGGAGGGGAGTAATTTCCTCAGCTCATTTGTCCCTTTCCACATTTCCTGCAAGTTCAGATGCTGTAACCTTCCTCTTGCTGTGTGCGCTCTGGCAGAATTTGAAGATTTCAGGCATCCTTGTGAAGGCCCTAAGAGGTGTGAAGTGATCTTGATCCTGATGTGAACTGATCTGTTGAGAGACGTTGCGTGGTAAGGGGTGCAATTGCAAGAGACACGGTTAAGGACTTTTTTGTGGCGGCAGCTCCGACGCTGTGGGACACGTGGCCAGAGAACCTTAGAAAGGAGACCCGCCGAAAAGTGATCAAAGCTGTTATTCAGGGAAACCTTTGCTCCCTGTGGTTTTCATGATTCATGTGATCCAGCTAAGTGTTAGCATTTCTGTTTATCAGTGTGTTGTGTGTCCGGCATGTGTTTGATTTTTTTATGCCCATTTTGACGTGGTCTGCCTTGGAATACCGACGCATTAGAGAGCTAGCAAGATAAACGCATCCAAGCCAGGATGAAAACTTCTAGTGTCCTTGCGACAGCCCCGCAAGGAGGCACCTGAGGTCTCGCTCCTGGCCACCCCGGGCCTCGCTGTGAGTGCAGGAAGCTAGCGAGACAGCTATGGGAGTTGCACTGTAAGCAGTTTGGTCGCTGAGCTGCGTTTGAGAGCAGGAGATGGACAGCGCAAGAGTTAAAGCGAACTCTGCCCACTTCCTGTGCAGAAGTGGTATTGAAAGCTATTTTTGTAGCTGATTACTGTGTGCAGGGGGACACTGGAGCTGCCTGAACTTAAGACTTAAGTGGCAGCTCCTGCTCTGCCTGGATGTTTTTTTTTTGCGGGGGTGGGGCTTTCAAGACGCACATTTGACTGCGGCTAGAACTTCTCTGAGAACCAGTGGAGCAATCCTGGTTTGCAAACTAGATTTACGTTCTTGCGAGTCCAACTGCAGTTAAGTTAAATAACCCTTTTGATCCGAAGAACAATGCCGATACGGCTGGTCGCAAGGACAGATAATTACTACTTTTCTTTGCTGCCATGTTAGGCCCATGGAGGCGACCTAGAAGTTTGCTTTCAGAACAATCTGGGCTTTTTTTTTTTTTTTTTCCCTCTCCTCCCGTTTTTCTTTCTGTGTTTTCCTGAGCGAGTGCTTGGGGGATTGGACTTGACAAGTTGCATTGCCTCAGTAAGGGGTCCCCCGGGGGAGAGAGACGAGAGTCCTGACTGTCAGCCAGGCCGAGGGCTGTGCGAGCAGCTCTGATCCGAGGAAGTGCAGTCCAGCCTTAGGCAGCAGTGTTCCTCGTCTGCCTGCGGCTGCACGTTAGCACAGCTCCTTATCTAAGTGGGGTGGGTGGACTTTTTACGTTTGTCGGAGGAGGTGCTGCTGCTTTCAAAAAGTAAACGATGCCACGAGGGGATAATCTGCTTTTATATAGAAACTTCCATCCAAAACCAGTTTGAAATGCGTGTTGGTTTTCCATTAGTGTTTTCAGGTTCTTGCACGGTGGATGACGGGGTCAGTCTGCTTCTGGGGCCTGGACTGCATGAACGCCTCCTGGTTGGGGGGTAGGTGGTAGCGTGATGCATATGGAGATGGCGGCTTCCCTGGGTGCCACAGTGCATGTTGAAGTAATAGCCCAGGACTCGTGACGTGTAATTTGGAGATCTCCTCGTGTACTTGCTTTCCCCAGTAGCCTGGCTTTCCTCATGTGCACACACGTGGTGGCCTAGCTCTTTGCTGTAAACCCCCCCCCCCCCATGTCTGTTTCTTTCCATGGGATCTCTGACCTTGTCTTGTTTCTTCAGAATGACAGGGGATTATGGGAGCCAGGATTTGATTTGGAATAAAATGATGCTTGAATGCTACCCCTGTCTGTCGTAAATGTAGCACTTTGATCTGTCATGCTAATGACATCCATTAAAATAAAAAGCATACAAATAGTAACATACTAGATGCAGACAGACAAGGACCTTGTGACTTGCCTACTCTACTCTAGTTCACCTCTGCATGAAGGTGATTCCCCCTTCCCACCACCCAAATTATAGCTGACAGTTTCCCTGTACGTACCCGGATCAGTCCAGACCGTGGGTTGAGCCTCCTGTCCAGCAGGTGGAGACAGACTAAAACTGAAAGGGTGTCCTATATCAGGACAGAGCCTACCCTGCAGCCCTTCAGTATTTGTCTGTCTCCAGCAGGTGGAACAGCTCACCCTGTGGTTTTCTGTTGTTTTCTTCTTGTCCCGTTTGGGGATTTTTTTCCTTCTGTGTGTCAGTCGTATTATTGGATCAAGCAAGTATTTCTGCGTTATTAATTTACAAAAAGACGGTGATCTGATCCCAGCCGGAGATGTCTGCTGCCCCTTAACCCCTTCTTGCAGATTTATGGGCAGCAGGTGAACCTGCAGCCTGTACCGACGTGGCGCCCTGGAAGGGGGCTCGCTTACATTTGCTGGCTGGGGGTTGTAGATTTAGGCGCCCAGAGCCTTTATGGCCAGCAGGCGAAAGCGGCAGAGCCACAAATGATCTCTGAGCCCCGTTGGACAGCACTGGGTGCTACGCACCACACTACAAAATGGCAAACAGGAAGGCTTGTTCGCTCCTTAATCTGCGGCTGAACTGGGTGAGATCATCATTGGGATTATGGCGCCGTTCACAAATACTGTCCTGCCGGCCTTTTCGTTTGATTCCTAACAAAACGCTAAGCCGGGACACTGTTGTATCGGAATCGGATGCGGCCAGCTCGTTCGTCCTCACGGAGTGTGGGTGACTGGTGCACTTCTTATTCCAAAGGTGTAAAAATAGAATATATTGGGCCAAAAAAGCAGAAAAGGCTTAAGAATGCAGTCTAAAGAGAGAGAGAAACAGTTAAAGCTCATTAATTAGCTATTCTAAAGTTTCCAGTTAGTGCTGCTGCTTTAAGGAGTGCATGGACGGAGGTTGGGCAGCGAAATGGATTCTTGGTACAATAAATGCTCGCGTTCTGTTAAGAGGTTTAGACCTCCTGAGATGTGGAAAGGAGAGAGAGAGGTCCATATTGTTCACGGAGGCTCCGATGCTCTGCTCTTGGATGCTGCAGGAGCTGGCTGCGATTCGTTCTCCTTGGTGATGATCTCGGGCTGGGCTTGGAGCCTGCGTGCATTTCAGATCTGCATGCACCAGAAACGTGAGCAGGAAAGGAAGAGCCTGCGGTGGAGCAGCCACAGGAAGCAGAGCTGAGAGAAGACTGTTGCTTCCTCACAGCCACATGGCTGTGAAGTAGTCTGGCACACATGGAGGAGTTAGAACTACGCCCCCCATGTGTTCCAGAACAAAAAGCGGTGGAAGGGAAGCCTTTAGGAGAGCTCCCTGTATAGGGATAGTGAGGCCAGGCCCAGCGAGGAGGAGGGCAGTGGGGCCTCCCGGGGGTTAGAGAGGGAGAGGTCTGTGCTGCTGAGGATTAGGATGAAGGGTGCCTGGCCCAGGCCATCTTAGGATAGGAAACCTAGACACTCTGAATCTCTGCCTCTATTCCGTGCCAGTGTATGGGGGAAGTGGGGCAGGGAGAGAGAGGACACTGGGGAACCTGGTTGCACCTCATTTCCATGAGCCCAGGTCTGGGGCTCTGCATTTGTGCTGTGTGTGAGTTTCCTGTTTGTTTCCGGCTGCTGCAGGTGCGCTCAGGTTCTGGGCTTATCAGGGAGCTTTCTTGCAAGCTTTGTTGTGAGGCTGCTCTGCAGTTGTGCGATGTTATGCCCAGGACGCACCACGCCTTGCAGCAATGCAGTATCCGACCTCTTATTTCACCTCAGTTGCATGAAAATCCTTTTAAGAGAACTTTTCTTCCCTCCCGCAGGCGCAACCTAACAAAATTGTCGTTGATATTCAGCCACATGCTGGCTGAATTGAAGGGCATTTTCCCGAATGGCCTTTTCCAAGGGGATACATTCCGAATCACCAAAGCGGATGCTGCCGAGTTCTGGAGAAAAGCATTTGGAGAAAAGTACGTGCAAGCACGGTTCTGGCTGGAAGGGGGTAGGGAGGGGGAGAATGAGGCCTGGTGCACCTGGTGCTTGCAAGCAAGGTAGGATGCACTATTGCAAGCATCATGGAGGGAGAGGCAAGATGGAGGTGCACATGATTTGGGTAGCCGGGGACTGGCAGGGATGAGCTGGACAATATGGAGTTGCGGGGCTGGGAATGCATGGACTCAGCAGTGTGTTTGGCGTTGTTCTGGGCATGGTAGGTTTCAGTGCTTTGAGTGTGGTGGGGCAGGCCTGGTTCTGTGCTCTCTGTTGGAGGCAGAGATAAGAGAGGCTGTGTCTTCTGCCATGTCTAAGGCATGCTGTGTGTGTGTACTGCTTTCCAGGACCATTGTGCCATGGAAGGTCTTCCGCCAGGCTCTGCATGAGGTTCATCCCATTAGCTCTGGCCTGGAGGCCATGGCACTCAAGTCCACCATTGACCTCACCTGCAACGATTACATCTCAGTGTTTGAGTTTGATATCTTTACACGACTCTTTCAGGTAAGAGCCCAGGAGGACTGCATGTCTTCAGTTTTTCTCGTGTCGTGGTGACTGGTGTGAGACTGTTTCTCCCTTGATGGGGGAAGGGATTTTGTTCTCTCTTCTCAGCAATGAAATTATTGTTGTTGTTTCTGATATTGTCACTGTGTTTGTGGTCATGGCCTTGATTTTTCTCCTTTCTTAGCCGTGGTCGTCTTTGCTTCGCAACTGGAACAGCCTGGCGGTGACGCACCCTGGCTACATGGCGTTCCTAACGTATGACGAGGTGAAAGCAAGGCTGCAGAAGTTCATTCACAAGCCAGGAAGGTCAGCATCCATGTGCACGGTTCACTGTTTCGGTGCTGTCATTGGTTGGCAGCTTGTCCTGTTGGCCTCATTGCCTACCCTGGCACAGCCTATTCTCTCTTTAAAACTTGTACATGAAAGCTTTTCTCAATACAAAACAGTCTGAAATAGACCCACACAAAAATATATGGAACCCACGTAGGTCACAGGCTTGTGACTCTTAGCGTTACTACTTCTTTTTTTGTGGATGTCACATGTGGGGATTGGACATCACTTCATATGAATCCTTGACCAAAACACCGGTTTATTGCTATGACCTTAAACTGTTTTATAGTATTCTGAGCTGTACAACACTGGATTATTCTGGCAGTTAGCAGAGCCGGGTTTAAAAAAAAGTTTGGACAGTTTCCTGGAGGGGAGTAGTCCATAAACTATTAACCAAGTAGATTTAGGGAATAGCCAAGTGTTTATGACCTGCATTGGCCATTGCTGGAAACAGGATGCTGGGTTTAATGGACCCTCGGTCCGAGCCAGTATTAGGGATGTGCATTTGTTTCAGCGGGTACCCGCATACTTCCGTTTTCCCGCGTGTACTAGAAAGTTGGCGAGGTACGCGGGTACCTGCCGAAACCAAAGAAACAAATGCACGTCCCTACCCAGTATGGCAATTCTTATGTTCTTAAGACAATTAGCTATCATTATAACTTGTATATTCGTGTGTTACTGTGAGTGCTTGAATAAAATAGTTTACTAAAAAACATAGCAGCTGCTGCTTGGGTAGGATGCATGCTGTGGAAATTGTGCCCTGCTGCCCTCTGAGTATCCCCTTCTTTTTCTCCACAGTTACATTTTCCGACTGAGTTGTACCCGACTGGGGCAGTGGGCCATTGGCTATGTCACTGCAGACGGGAACATCCTGCAGACCATCCCCCACAATAAACCACTCTTTCAAGCACTGATAGATGGCTTCAGGGAAGGCTTGTAAGTAGCTGGCGAGTGGTGCTCCTGCTTGATGGCTTCATGGTGTCATTTAACTGCCCCGGAGAGCATTCTCAGCGATTCCTCCTGGTCATACTCGCCATATACTCCCCTAATCCAGGGTTGCCCAACCTAGCCAAGTGGGCTTTCAGGATTGCCACAATGAATATGCATGTGAGAGATCTGCACACAGGTCTTCCGTGTATGAGAATCTATCTCGTGCATATTCATTATGGATATCCTGAAAGCCAGACCAATTAGGTGTGGCTCCAGGAGAGGGTTGGGGGAAAACGCTGCTCTAATCATTTTGATTTGGGTGGGGGGGGAAAGGCAGGAGTACATGGCGAATGCATTTCCTTCCCGGAGAGTGCGGCCACTTCTCACTCTGCTCTCAAGAGTTGGCCCTCTCTCTTTCTCTCTCCTCCTTCCAGTATCCCCCCTCCTCTCCCCACTGCAGCCTTCTCTCAGTCCTCCTAAGTCGCCATCGGGGGCCCAAGACACTTTCTGCTTCTCCTCTCCTTGGTTAGAGGATGCAAGGGCTTTTTCCTGGTGCTGCGCCTCCTGCTTGACTTTGTCGGGAGAGTGCAGTCGGCATCTGCCGTGGCCCAGCTCTGTGGTTACTCTTACTGCTCCTTTTCAGAGATGGGGGTGGTCCCTGTGAATACGGCTTTGCTTGCCCTACTGTGTGTCCTGTGGTCCCGCTAATTCTTCCTGTCATCGGGGGGCTGTTCCTTCTGGCTCTGCTTCCAGTTGGGTGGGGCCTGTTTCCCGCTGCTGCCAGCCAGCTTTGCTGCCCTCCTCTTGCCTGTCGGAGGTGGCAGGGGGTGTTTGCTGTCTTTGCCACCTGCCGCTCCTCTCTGTAGGTTCTTGCTGACAATGAAAACCAGCTTGCTTGAGGGAATTGGTGAGTGATGCAGTCACCGCCCCTGAGGGTTAGTATCTGTCTATCCATCCATCGCACAGTCTCTTCCCCAAGCATCCAGCCACTCTCCCTGCATATTTAACCCACACCTCAGCATCATCCATTACGGAAATTCTTTCCCTGTATCTGCTCTCTGACTCTTTTTTTTTTTTTTATGTGCTTCCTTGCTTCTCACCCCGCACCTGCGGTGGGCGTACGAGTGCTCACTGTCGCTCATCTTGCCCTGCTCCCGTAACGCGCCATCTCTCTCCTTGCCTTGCTCTTTGCAACGTGTACGTAATGCAGGTAAGCGCAGCGCTCGCCACCTGTCTCCCTTTCCCTGCTCCTGTGACGTGCGCAGTACGTATATGCGCTGGACTTAGCTGTTTCAGGGCGAACGTGCCAGCCGTGCCTTCTCGGCTGAGCCCTGCCGGCTTGGCTGTTACCTTCTGCGTTTCCCAAGATGCTGGGAGTGGTGAAATCTTGCAGTGTGGGTTCCTTCTTTTCAGCAAGCGAGTCTTGCTGTGCTGTGCGTCAGGAAACTGTTCTCCGGATAAAGGCAGCGCCGTTTGTCTAAAGGGGGTGAGCTTTCTCTTTGCTTGCTGCAGTTACCTCTTTCCTGATGGGCGCAATCAGAACCCTGACCTGACCGGCCTCTGTGAGCCCACCCCTCAGGATCACATCAAGGTGACACAGGTGAGAGAAGCCTCCGGAGCCCCAGGGCTTGCTGAAGGAACTGAGGGTCGTAACCTGCGGTGCAATCTGCTCCTTTCTCTCTCCTCTTCAGGAGCAGTATGAGCTGTACTGTGAGATGGGCTCCACCTTTCAGCTGTGCAAGATCTGTGCCGAGAATGACAAGGACGTCAAGATCGAGCCCTGTGGACACCTGATGTGCACCTCGTGTCTCACAGCGTGGCAGGTAACGCCCTCGCCCCTCCCTTGTGCCAGCTCTCAAAGCACGGCAGTGGACACCCTTCCCCGTGGCTCTTTCCTCTCCCCTCCCCCCGAGCTTTGCAAACTCAGTTGGACTCTGTGGTCTGAGCCTGTAGGGCAATCTTTTTATCTTTTATTAATGGAAAACTAAGAATCGCGTTGCTGGGCACATGCGCCTTTCTCGCACGTCGCGCCGCGAGCGTGAAGGTCCGTGTCGCATGAGTGTCGGGCTCTCTTTTTTATGTCTCTGCAGGAGTCGGAGGGCCAGGGCTGCCCGTTCTGCCGCTGTGAGATAAAAGGCACAGAGCCCATTGTGGTGGACCCGTTTGATCCGAGAGGCGGAAGCATGGGAGGCCTGGTTGGGCACTGTGTGGATGGAGCACCTTCTCCTAACTACGATGAGGATGACGACGACAGACAGGAGGACCCCTTCTTCATGATGAAGGAATTAGCTGGCGCCAAGGTAACTCCGAGCGTGATGGCACAGGGCTGGCCTGTGGATGCTTCCGTCTCGTGGTAATGGCTGACGCCCACCTCACATGTCAGCACACAATGTGAGATTTATTGTCTCTAGGACATTCTGCTCCAGGATTCTTTTCCCCTTTTGTCTGGAGCATTTTTATCTTTCTGCAGATTTTGAGCTAGGCAGAAGAGGCACATTTTTTAGCAAATCTCTGGCAGATGCATGCACATCCTCAAGTCTGTTTTTATTGTTGTTGTGGCAGCTTGCAGCTAGGTTGTAACCCATATCTTGCAGAGAGAAAGGAGACCCCATGAAGCCAGTCTGAGCTTTACATAGAAACGTGATGGTAGTCTGCCCATCCATACCCAACAGCTTTGGCCTCTCCCACTTCTGCCAGCAGCTTAAGCCAGATGCATCTGAAAGGGGGTTAGTGTTTGCCTGGCCCTTTGTACAGAGCAGTGCTGAATCAGCTACATTCATGGTACCTGCGTGGGCACCGCATTGTGCTGGCCCGGTGTGTTGCTGCCACCTTCAGGCCAGCAGGTGGAATTACTGCAGGGAAGTTGATGACTTTGTATTTTTTTTTTCTCTTTTTTTTTTTAAACCTAGTGGTTTCCTTATGCTCTTTATTGGTCTATAGTGCCATCGGCCTTCATTTTCAACCACTCAAAGGTTATCCCTTTTTATTTTTGTACCCCTCCTCCCAGCTCAGCCCGACTGTCGCAGCAACAGCCCTCAGCCAGGGGCTACAAACTGCAGCTGCCTTGCTAACATGGACCCTAGATATTGCTGTTGAGCGATGGCCGAAACTCCCTCCTAGGTGCTATAAATGCAGTCTCCAAAGCCTCAGCTGGCCCAGGCTCGGCAAATGAACTGAATCCAGATCTTCCACGTAGGCAGTGAACATCATTTGCCACTGAGCCAGCAGGCTAGCCTCAAGTTTGTATTTTGAAAGCACCATCCGTGCGCACAGCTCTGGACATACGCAGGTGGTATACCAGTAAAAGTGAAAATAAGGTTTACTTTGGGACCCAGGGAATGCGCATACAGTAAATGTTCCTGCCCAGAAGGGCTAATGGCAGACAGTGATTGTGAGGAGTGAAGGTCGCAGAGAGTTCGTGGTCCTATGATAGGCGAGGCCCAGGCTGTGCATCAGTGCCCACTGTGTTTTTTATCCCTACAGGTTGAACGGCCTCCGTCTCCAGTTTCAATGGCTCCACAAGCCTCGCTGCCTCCAGTGCCTCCACGCCTTGATCTCCTGCAGCAGTGGGGACCCAGCCCTCCAGGGGCTTCCAGTCCAGGGACCGCTTCAAAGGTAATTGTACCTCTAGGAGGGGATCAAAAGCTGGCTCCCAGGTGTCCCCCCCCCCCCCCCCCCCCTTAACGATGACCATGACCCTCTTCCCTAACCCACCAGGGGTTGTGAACTAGGGATGTGCAATAGCTTGCTCTGACTCGGCAGTTGCACATCCCTAGACAGATTTATAGTCCACCTGGTAAAACGGGTATGCGTGTTTCTCGTTATTCAGACTACAAGCGTGCTCTCCGTTTTCCCACAGTGACTCTCTTCCTCCCCCAGGGGCTGTGAACACTGCTGTACAATTCACCTTCGACGGTCAGAAGAATGGGCTGGGCACATGTTCCCTGGCTTCTGGGCTCAGACTTCCCAGGAAATGAATTAAAGCTGTACGGCTAGCGGTGGCAATGTGCGATGTTTAGGGTAGGCACAGAGCAGGGAGTGTGTGCACTATCGCTCCTAGGTTTCAGCATTTAAACAGAGAAAATATTTTGTTTTCTGATCGAACCAAGAAAGCCCAAATCAAACTGAATGGGACTCAAGTGCTGATAGAGCGCGTTACCTGTAGAAGCGTGTGCGCAGTGCTGATAGAGCGCGTTACCTGTAGAAGCGTGTGCGCAGTGCTGATAGAGCGCGTTACCTGTAGAAGCGTGTGCGTAGTGCTGATAGAGCGCGTTACCTGTAGAAGCGTGTGCGTAGTGCTGATAGAGCGCGTTACCTGTAGAAGCGTGTGCGTAGTGCTGATAGAGCGCGTTACCTGTAGAAGCGTGTGCGCAGTGCTGATAGAGCGCGTTACCTGTAGAAGCGTGTGCGCAGTGCTGATAGAGCGCGTTACCTGTAGAAGCGTGCGCGTAGTGCTGATAGAGCGCGCATTACCTGTAGAAGCGTGTGCGCAGTGCTGATAGAGCGCGTTACCTGTAGAAGCGTGCGCGTAGTGCTGATAGAGCGCGTTACCTGTAGAAGCGTTGTGTGCAGTGCTGATAGAGCGCGTTACCTGTAGAAGCGTTGTGCGTAGTGCTGATAGAGCGCGCATTACCTGTAGAAGCGTTGTGCGTAGTGCTGATAGAGCGCGCATTACCTGTAGAAGCGTTGTGCGTAGTGCTGATAGAGCGCGTTACCTGTAGAAGCGTGTGCGCAGTGCTGATAGAGCGCGTTACCTGTAGAAGCGTTGTGCGTAGTGCTGATAGAGCGCGTTACCTGTAGAAGCGTGTGCGTAGTGCTGATAGAGCGCGTTACCTGTAGAAGCGTTGTGCGTAGTGCTGATAGAGCGCGTTACCTGTAGAAGCGTGCGCGCAGTGCTGATAGAGCGCGTTACCTGTAGAAGCGTGCGCGCAGTGCTGATAGAGCGCGTTACCTGTAGAAGCGTGCGCGTAGTGCTGATAGAGCGCGTTACCTGTAGAAGCGTGCGCGTAGTGCTGATAGAGCGCGCATTACCTGTAGAAGCGTTGTGCGTAGTGCTGATAGAGCGCGCATTACCTGTAGAAGCGATGTGCGTAGTGCTGATAGAGCGCGCATTACCTGTAGAAGCGATGTGCGTAGTGCTGATAGAGCGCGTTACCTGTAGAAGCGTTGTGCGTAGTGCTGATAGAGCGCGTTACCTGTAGAAGCGTTGTGCGTAGTGCTGATAGAGCGCGCATTACCTGTAGAAGCGTTGTGCGTAGTGCTGATAGAGCGCGTTACCTGTAGAAGCGTGCGCGTAGTGCTGATAGAGCGCGCGTTACCTGTAGAAGCGTTGTGCGTAGTGCTGATAGAGCGCGCATTACCTGTAGAAGCGTTGTGCGTAGTGCTGATAGAGCGCGCATTACCTGTAGAAGCGATGTGCGTAGTGCTGATAGAGCGCGTTACCTGTAGAAGCGTGCGCGTAGTGCTGATAGAGCGCGCATTACCTGTAGAAGCGATGTGCGTAGTGCTGATAGAGCGCGTTACCTGTAGAAGCGATGTGCGTAGTGCTGATAGAGCGCGTTACCTGTAGAAGCGTTGTGCGTAGTGCTGATAGAGCGCGCATTACCTGTAGAAGCGATGTGCGTAGTGCTGATAGAGCGCGTTACCTGTAGAAGCGTGCGCGTAGTGCTGATAGAGCGCGCGTTACCTGTAGAAGCGTTGTGCGTAGTGCTGATAGAGCGCGCATTACCTGTAGAAGCGTTGTGCGTAGTGCTGATAGAGCGCGCATTACCTGTAGAAGCGTGCGCGTAGTGCTGATAGAGCGCGTTACCTGTAGAAGCGTGCGCGTAGTGCTGATAGAGCGCGCGTTACCTGTAGAAGCGTTGTGCGTAGTGCTGATAGAGCGCGTTACCTGTAGAAGCGTGTGCGCAGTGCTGATAGAGCGCGTTACCTGTAGAAGCGTGTGCGCAGTGCTGATAGAGCGCGTTACCTGTGCGTAGGTAGGTTTTGAACCTTTTTGAATTGGTGCGTTTTGATGCTTTTTTTTGCCTTACAGGCTTTGACCGGCTGCATTCATAAAGGTAAACCGTTACCAGTCCCTCCAACCCAGAGAGACCTGCCTCCGCCTCCCCCGCCCGAGAGACCGCACGCCAGCGGCGCAGAGAATCGCCCTCAGAGACGCCCACTGCCTTGCACTCCCAGTGACTTTCTCACCAGGGACAAACCGCCCCTTGTGCCATTAAACCGCCAGGCAGAGTCCTGGCAGCCGCGGCCCATCCCTAAAGCACCAAGCACTACTCTGAGTCCCGGGGACCCCTGGGCAGGCAGGGAGTTGAGCAATCGGCACTCCCTGCCCTTCTTCCTACCCTCTCAGGCGGATTCCGGGCAGGATCCCCGCCGGCACGGAAGCACGCTCAGCTTGGACAACACTGTGGTAAGTGGGGGTTTTTTAAGGGTAGACGGGAGTTCCCATGCTCGTACCTGTTGAGGTGGGGGGGACGGGGGACACTAGGACTACGTTGAAGGGGTTTCCTATTCTTTTGGACCCAGCTATTGCTTAGAAAACAGATTGATTATTTATAGCGGTGCTCTGTGGAGACTCGGGGGGGGGGGGGGGGGGGGGGGGAGGGTCTCTGATCCGTCCAGGAGAAAAAGCTTTACTTCAGCCTGCCGGAGCTGAGGGTGGCTTCTCCAAAATTTAGATAGTTGGGTGGCTGTGTTCATTTTTTTTATTTTTTTTTTTTTGCATCTGGCCCTTTTCTCCTGCTCCTTTGTACTTCCAGCATCATCAGAATCGGGGCTACCCAGCACTTTTTTTTTTTCTCCTTTCCCCTCCCAGCTTGGCGTGCGGTCCGGTAATTGCAGTCGCTGCCCTGGGCTGGGGGCCATGCGGCAGGGCTCTGCCCGGATCCCTGCCTTCATGGGCCCTGGATCTGACTGACTCGCCGGGAGCTGTAAACCCCCCCCCCCCCCCGCAGCATCTCCAGTCTTGGCCAACCCGGGAGCGAAAGACCGGACCCCGGGATTTGAACCGGGGATTTTCCCCGTACGTCGGTGAGAAACGCTGAGCCCCAGGGTGGGTGCTTCCTACCTGAACAAGCGAGAGAGCGCAGGGCCCTTGGTGCGTGCGGGGAAGCAGTTGAGTTGTGGAGCTGAGCCGTCGCACACGGGACAGTCCTCAGAGCCACTTACCAGGTTTTTGTTTTTTTTTGTCCTGAACAAGCCTGGGGTTGTCTAATTGGACAGCAAGCTGCATGTCCTTCACTTATGCCCGAGCGGATTCGACCTTGGGACCATTACTGCTCTGGTCCATCGCGGGCATCCTCTGTTAAGCTGTATGTAGCGCTATTGTTTGGATGCAGACTCCTGATGTGACAGCAGATTGGGGCAGTCTGAGCGTTTAGAGCCCCACTCCAACCCCTCTAGGGTGCATTTTTATTTCCTGTTCTATTTCTTAAAAAAACAAACAAACAAACACCCCCCCCCCCCAGAGACCCAGTTTTTTGCAGGCATGGTGGTTTCTCTTTTTGTTACAATTCCATCAAAGTATTAATTTTGTCTTCTTTGCTTGACTTGTTGTTTGAATAAACAGATTTAAACTAAAGTTGATACTTGGGAGTCCCATGTGTGTATAACTAAGTGAAGAGTTTGCCTTTGGAAAAAACAGGATTGCTGTCCTTTAGCAAGCTTTCTCCAAGGACAGCCGTTCATTAGTCACACACAAACCCTCCCCTCCCCAACTGCGTAGCGTCACTCCAGGAATGAGGCGCGGCGTCCGGCCACGGGAACACGGGAGCCCGCTGCACGGGCTCTGAAGGGTCTGCGGCTCCTTGCACCTGCGCAACTGATGATGAACCGCTTGTCTTTAGAGAGTTGTCCTAAAGCAACGGGAGGTGGTCAGGCAGTCTGCTTGGATCGCTGTGCCTCCTGTCTCATGTGACAGTCCAGTTTTGTTCATCACCTGAGGCAGGAGGCAGGTTTCCCAGTTCTCCTGGTATTTTGAAAAGTTCACAGGGCACCCAGAAATGCGACACATGTAGGCGCTTAATAATTTAGCTGGCTGTCCTTGCTGTACCTCGTGGGTTTTAAGAGTTGCCTCTCCCCGGTGGTCTCCTCACCAAAGCCCGCCGTAAGGGACAGCTCCAGAAGCACAAAACCGTTTTTCCAGATTGAAATGCTTTGTGCTTCTCCCTGACATGTGAGGGGTAAGTGCTGTTTTCTGCACGGATGTCCTCATTTTGGCAGGCCCTTACTAACCACATTAAAAGTGACGCCTTGTCACTAAAAGCTGCTCTAGAAATGCATAGACCGTACAGAGGTGCTCCTCGGGTGCCTTGTCACTAAAAGCTGCTCTAGAAATGCATAGACAGTACAGAGGTGCTCCTCAGGTGCCTTGTCACTAAAAGCTGCTCTAGAAATGCATAGACAGTACAGAGGTGCTCCTCGGGTGCCTTGTCACTAAAAGCTGCTCTAGAAATGCATAGACAGTACAGAGGTGCTCCTCGGGTGCCTTGTCACTAAAAGCTGCTCTAGAAATGCATAGACAGTACAGAGGTGCTCCTCGGGTGCCTTGTCACTAAAAGCTGCTCTAGAAATGCATAGACCGTACAGAGGTGCTCCTCGGGTGCCTTGTCACTAAAAGCTGCTCTAGAAATGCATAGACAGTACAGAGGTGCTCCTCGGGTGCCTTGTCACTAAAAGCTGCTCTAGAAATGCATAGACAGTACAGAGGTGCTCCTCAGGTGCCTTGTCACTAAAAGCTGCTCTAGAAATGCATAGACAGTACAGAGGTGCTCCTCGGGTACCTTGTCACTAAAAGCTGCTCTAGAAATGCATAGACAGTACAGAGGTGCTCCTCGGATGCCTTGTCACTAAAAGCTGCTCTAGAAATGCATAGACAGTACAGAGGTGCTCCTCGGGTGCCTTGTCACTAAAAGCTGCTCTAGAAATGCATAGACAGTACAGAGGTGCTCCTCGGGTGCCTTGTCACTAAAAGCTGCTCTAGAAATGCATAGACCGTACAGAGGTGCTCCTCGGGTGCCTTGTCACTAAAAGCTGCTCTAGAAATGCATAGACCGTACAGAGGTGCTCCTCGGGTGCCTTGTCACTAAAAGCTGCTCTAGAAATGCATAGACCGTACAGAGGTGCTCCTCGGGTGCCTTGTCACTAAAAGCTGCTCTAGAAATGCATAGACCGTACAGAGGTGCTCCTCGGATGCCTTGTCACTAAAAGCTGCTCTAGAAATGCATAGACCGTACAGAGGTGCTCCTCGGGTGCCTTGTCACTAAAAGCTGCTCTAGAAATGCATAGACCGTACAGAGGTGCTCCTCGGGTGCCTTGTCACTAAAAGCTGCTCTAGAAATGCATAGACCGTACAGAGGTGCTCCTCGGGTGCCTTGTCACTAAAAGCTGCTCTAGAAATGCATAGACAGTACAGAGGTGCTCCTCGGATGCCTTGTCAGGATTGCAGATGCTTGGACCCGGGGGAGTAAGCCCGCATTTTGCGATCTGACCCCTGAAATCGTGCCTCCGGGGCGGAACAGGTATGTGCAGGGATAACTTGCTGCAGGCCTTCTCTTCAGCTCTGCTGGGAATAGGATATCGGCAGCACTGCCTCTTTTTTTTGTTTGTTTGTTAATTTTATTTTTTTTTATTGCTCTTCCCCCTCCCCCCCCCCCCCCTTCCCCCAGAACATGAACAGCGGACCCTTGGCAGCTTCTGAGACTGAGCATCCCAGAGTGAAAGCCTCCTCCTCTGCCAGTGCCATCTACTCCCTGGCCTCCAGGTAGGTTACACTCCAGCTGCCTCTCACTGCACTAGGAAGGGTTATGAGCAGCAAGAACGCTGCTGGCAGGTGCCAGGCCCCTTCTCTTCTCTGTCCTCACTGCATTTGCATCTTGTCTGATGGCAACACGACCGCCTGCAGACGTCGATGGCGAGGGAAACCTCACCTTTCTCAAGAAAATTCTCATCTGTGTGATGCAAATAAAAGGGGCTGCCTGTGCGTTACCTGAAGGAGATGCCGTGCGGCTGTCGGCTTTTTAATCTGTCCATCACGCTGCAGTAATTGGGGGAGACCCGAATCCCCTGAAGAGAGAGCCGGGTTTATGTTTACTGGCTGCGTCTTGTTCACTTTATGTTGGTGGGGTGCGTGGTGTTCTCTGCCTGCTCTCCTGATGTTGGGCACCAGAGCTGGCGCTCACCCCCTTTGTGCACATGCGACTGTGCTCTGGGAACATTACTCTCTAACACGCTGCTTGTCTCTTCTCCTACTCAGGCCACTGCCGATGCCCGCTCTGCTTCCTGGGGAGCAGTGCGACAGTGACGATAATGCCGAGTATATGACTCCCTCTTCCCGGCCACTGCTACCTGCTGTGCAGAAGACGGACATCGCGCAGCCTTTGGAAACCAGTCAGCACTTTCAGTGAGAGCTTGGCTGGAGAAATTCCTTGTGCATGTGTGTGTGTGTGTGTGTGTGTGAGATGGCCCTGGTCTGTGCTGGTGCATGGCAGAGCTGTTCTGAAGTCTGGTGCAGGGCAGAGTAATGTCTGCTCATAGAGGGGAGCCTGTGGGACCGGGACAGTACACGCCGATGCTTTTCTCGCCCCAGTCCGGCACAGGGCAGGTAGAGGCGAGAGTGACCTCGGTGGCAGAGAAGCCACCCTTACTTCAGGTTGGGGGCAGTGGGAGCTGAAGCAGCAGCGAGTTCGTGCTCCTGGGTTTACGTGGCAGCGTCTCCCCCCATCCCTGCCCATTGCCTGCAAGAGGGAGGGCACAGCAGCTGTGGGGGGGGGGGGGGGGGATCCAGGAGTGACTCGCCTGAAGGGGTGGGGAGGAGAGAAGAAGACTCGCTTACTTTACGTAGACTTCATTCTACCAGTTTTCCTTCAGCTTGCTTCATCTGCTATCCTTACGTTTTTAGACTTGTCTCTTCCTTTCTCCTGTATCCTGGTTCTCTTCTTACTGATTGTCTTCCTGCTAAACCCTCAGTTCCCCCTAATAGTTCTTCCTAGTTTACATCATCGCCCTTGCCAAACTGGCTGTAATGCTAACTCCTGATTTCTTCAGGTGTGCACGCGGTGTCCTCATTGCCGTGATCCCTGTGCCTGTCGCTGGGTCTCAGCTCTCTCGCTCTCGCTCTCTCGCGCGCTCTCTCAAAATCAGATGTTCTGGGAGTTCTCTGTACCTCTCTGCCCATAACTCCTGTCCCTGACTCACCTGATGCACCTAAGCTCTTCTTACGTCTTCTTCTCTGATTCCAGCTCCAACACTTGCCACTGGTCCTCATCTCAGCCTTGTTCTCTTTAGATCCTCTGTCACTGCTCTTCTTCCATTACTCACGCCCCACTTTCTCCTCATTGTTTAATTCCTGTTCTGGAGAATGTTTGCCTTGCCAACTCTTCTTCCTCCGCCCTTCCCCCTTCTACTTTTACATTTCAGTCCTTTGATATTAACTGCATTAACTCGGCTCTTAAGTCTTCATCCAAGAATCTTCTGTCCTGCTGCTCCTCCCAGTCAGATCCACTCAGACCTCCAACACTATCCGACCCCTGTACTCTGCGACCTGCGCCACCGCTAGCAGAAAACTAAAGTGTAAGAAATCCAAGCAGGCTCTTCTGTCGTCATTTCGGCTCTGAATTATTGCTAAAGCCAGTTTGCCTCTCTCCCTTGGCCACTTCTCTTCTGTGGCCTCCTAATGCTCCTGCTTCTGTTTCTCCTATGCCACACCTCTTGCTTCCTGGAATTCATTGTTCTGTGCATCCCACAAAACCCCAAGCGTACTCTTCATTCATTGCCAGGCTCTGTTGCTGCTTCCTTTTCTCTGTTCACCCCAGTCCTGTACAATCTGTTTTTAGCTTCTAAGGCTAATACTTCTCCTGATGATCCCATTTCCACCTCACTTCCCTTTATTGTGACCTTTCTCAGCATTTCTTTTCTGCAGCACAGCCCCAGACACTTTCAAGCACACTGTGCTCTGTTCTATTTATTAAAAAGCCTTTTATTTTCAGTCTGTCATTCCCCCACCTTTATGTTTTCAGAATCCTAGGACGGACAATCAAGCAGCAGATTCTGGACTTTCATCCGATGCCGTCAATCCCTTCCTGTTCTCTGCTGGACCTATCCTCCTCTGCCTGTACATTAGTGTCCATACATTTAACTATTTAGATCTTGCCGCAGCCTTAGACACATAGGACTCTAACGTTCTTGTTGCCACTCTCTCCTCACGCTGGTAATACCTTCACTTAACTTTTCTTCTTACCCCTCTAATCATTCCTTCAGCATTCTGGTGAATAACTGTTCTGCAAATTCCACACAGTTTGCTAATGTGTAGCCAGATGGACTCGGGTTTATGCTCCCCTGCCAGCAGGTGGAGATGAGTTCAGGTTTCAAAGCTGATATCACCCCTAGATACACCCCTGCGGTGACCTCAGCCCTTCAGTATTTCTTAGTCTCCAACAGATGCAGACATGCTTTCCTTATGGGAATCGCTGTACCTTTTGGAAGAAGAAATTCTACTTTTAAATTGGAGAAAAGATTTGAGCCCCAGTTGAGAATTCCTGAGGTGATTTCCGAGATCCCTCAGAGGTGAGCCTTGGTCTGGTAGCCGGTTCCTGGCATGGATTCAGCTGCTTAAGCAGCTGAAAGGCAGCGGGTGCAGGAAGCCGAGCGTGACGGTGACGGCCAAAACCCTCGCCCCCCGCAGCTGGAGATCGTCTCTGTACTCATCCGGTAAGCACTGAGCCCAGCTAAGTGTAAAAAAAAAAATAAAAAATTTTGGCTCCCGATTCAGAGACATTGGGGGGGTTTCGGTAAGACTTCCTCCAGTCTCCTTGCTCGGCACGCCGTACTGACGTCATTCCCGATCCCACGAGTAAGGGGAAGTGGGCTTCCGAGTGGGTTGAGCGGCCTGCCGGTGGGCACACCACGTGATAGGCCGTGGTGGCGTCATCTTGCACACATTTTTGTGCCTGTATTGCCCACCATAGAGCTTCGGTATGAGCTGTGTGTGTCGGCTCTGTGCACGTCTCGTGCATATATACACACACAATTTACTAGGCGCAGAATACAAGTAAAGCTGGGGCGCACAGGCTGTGCATGTGCCTCGCTGCGGCACATGTAGGCGCCCAAAATCTATGCACATAAAATTTTAAGTGCTAGACGTCTAAACACACAGTTACCGTCGCCAATGACTCTGACAGCAAAGAAACATAAGTGCCTTTCTCTTTGCGCTGCTTGTCATATTAGGGCTGCACAATCTGATCTGGATTCTTGCTTTTGTCAAGACTGTGAGGAAGCCCAGGGAGAGTTGGCCTCCCCGGACTTTGCTAAGCCCAGCTCCTCCCATTCAGAGGCTGGGTCAGCCACAACCTTAACTGGAAGTTCCCCGGATCTGAGAAACCCTGGGACCTGGGTCATCCATGGGAGAGGGAAATTTAGCAGCATCTACCCTAGTACCTCCTGGGCTAGGCATGGACCCGGCCACCTTCTCTTGGGTGGAATTCTTTCAAGGCCTTCAAGCTTTCATATAGGCACAGTCTGCTATCTCACTTGCCCCTGTCTGGACGGAACCTTAGCCAGTAAGCCCTCCCTCTCCCAGTCCTATTGGCAGACCTCGAGGCATGCCTCAACTTACCAAGGGTATCCCTGGAAGGGACCTGGATGGTACAGACGAAGAAGAGGATCCAGATTCCGTGGAAGATGGGGAAATTCCCCCTGGTTTAGAACTGTATTGGACCATGTTATGGTTTTTCCATAGAGACAAATTGCCGGCCCTGGTTTCCCAGACCCTGAAGATGCTGGGAGTTCCTGGGGTGGACTCTGTGTTGGAACCAAAGAAGAATCCCATTATGGTTTTCCTACAGAGAGCCTCTTGCTACTTTCCAGTACTGGAAGCCATCCAGGAATTGATTGACCTAGAATGGGATGCCCCAGAAGCAAGTTTTAAAGGTGGACGAGTATTAAAAGCTCTGTATACCTGAATCCTGCAGCGAGAGAACATTTGCGTTTCCCTAAAGTAGATGCGCTGGTCTGTGCCATCTCTAAATGAACAACAATACCAGTGGAGGGAGGAGCAGCCTTAAAGGATGCAAACAATAGGTGGATGGAGTCCATCCTTAAATAGGCCTTTGACGCAATAGCAATGACCTTACAGATTGCTTCTTGTTGTGCCCTGGTAGCTCATTCGCGCTTGCTCCTTTCTCGGGAGGTGGATTACTCGGCGGAGAATTCCAGAGCAGTTATGGAACCCGCTGCCACCTTTTTAGCTGACGTGGGCTCAGACCTAGTCTGTACCTTGGCCAGAGGAGTGGCCTTAGCAGTGGCAGCCAGAAGACGGCTATAGCTGCAGAATTGGTCAACAGAAGCAACCTCCAAGGCAAATCTCACAAACATGCCCTTTAAAGGATCACTCCTCTTTGGAAGTGAATTGGAAAAGCTGGCCAGTAAATGGGGCGAATCGCCGGTACCTTGGCTACCAGAAAATAAGAGAAAGCAGTTACAGTGCAGCTTGCCCAGGGGCTCCCAACGCTTTCACCCCTACAGAAACTCGACATTTCAGAGGTCTCAGTCCTTTCAGAGATAGCAACCCAAAAGAGGGTCAGACTCGTCTCGACGACACCCCCCCCCCCCCCCCATATGAAGTTTTGCTTACCCACCCTCGGAACAAGGAGATAGGGGGTCAACTGTCCTGCTTCTACCAACGGTGGGTCAAGGTCACTTTGGACAAATGGGTACTAGAGGTCATACGAGGATATGTGCTGGAATTTCGCAGCACTCCTCCGGACATATTCATATCATCTCCTTGCCACTCTCAGCGCAAAAGTAGGCAGTGTAGTCTACCCTGTTAAGGCTCCTCAGGATGAGGGCTATAATCCCAGAACCTGTTTCCCAGGAAAATATGGGGCGTTATTCCATCTATTTCATCGTACCCAAGAAGATACCTTTCACCCCATCCTGGACCTCAAGACCATCAATCGACATCTACAAATTTCATTTCTGCATGGAAACCCTACACTCCGTGATAATGGCCGTATAATCGGGAGAGTTCTTAACCTACTTGGACCTATCCGAGGCCTACCTAAATATTCCAATCCAGCCAGAACATAAGTTTCCTACTCTTTGCGGTACTGGGTCACCATTACCAGTTCCTGGCACTGCCCTTTGGTTTCGCCACCGGCCCCAGAGCATTTTCCAAGATTATGGTGGTCATAGCGGCAGCATTGAGAAAAGAGGGAATCCTGGTGCACCCGTACTTGGACGACTAGTTTATCCGGGCAAAGTCTGTGGAAGAATTTCCGGGTGACCAATAGCACGAACTCCTTGCTTCAGGAACATGGGTTGTAAATCTGGACAAAAACAGTCTCAAACCCTCCCTGTCCTTGGAATATCTAGGAGTCCAGTTCGACACCAAACAGGGCAACGTCTTCCTCCCGACCACGCAGATAAGGAAGTTTGTCCCAAATGCGTCTGTTAATGAACACGATATGCCAGACGGTGTGGAGCTATCTTCAACTCCTCTGTTTGATGGCGACAACCCTGGAAGTAGTGTCTTTGGCGAGGGCACACATGTGAACACTTCAACGCTCCCTGCTGTCAAGTTGGAACCCACTGTCTCAAGACTATTTGATTCACCTCCGCTTACCGATGGAAGTATGCTCTCTGCTCCAGTGGTGGCTGCAGGAAACTCATCTGGGCAGGGATGTACCCCTATATCTTCCGAACGGGCTGGTCCTCATGACAGACGTGGGCCTCCAGGGCTGGGGAGCTCACTGTCAGGAACTGATAGCCCAGGGGCATTGGATCAAGGAAGAGGCGCTCTGGAACACAAACCACCTGGAAGCCTGGACAGTCAGATTGGTGTGTCTACATTTCAGCCACATACTCCAGGGTCAAGAATTCCAGGTAATGTCAGACAATGCAAAAACAGTAGCCTACATCATCCACCAGGGTGGAACCAAAAGCCAGCAAGTGTCTCAGGATAGATCTCCTTATGAAATGGGTGGAAATACATCTACAGATGATCTCAGCCTCCCACATCGCCTGAAAAGACAACGTCAGAGCAGACTTTCTAAGCAGGGAGAGTCTGGATCCAGGAAAGTTGGCCAAAGCCTTTCAGCTGGTGGTAGATCGCTAGGGTCTCCCATCCATCGACCTGCTGGCTGTATCTCGCAATGCTATGGTCCCCCGATTCTTCAGTCGCAGAAGAGATCAGTTGACCCTGGGGATCGATGCTTTTGTTCAGACCTGGCCGGAAGAGAAGCTGCTATATGCCTTCTCTCCGTGGCCTCTCCTGCGCAGGGTCATTCACAGAATCGAGCGCCATAGGGGATTAGTTCTACTAGTAGCTCCAGATTGGCCCAGGTATCCCTGGTATGCAGACATGTGGACTCCTGATGGAGACCCCCCTATGCCTCCCACTGCACAGGGACCTGCTACAGCAGGAACCGGGCCTTCACAAGGATCCGACTTGATTCCGTCTTATGGTCTGGCCCTTAAGCGGGCCTGCCTGCTGAAAGGATATTCGATGGCAGTAATTACTCCCCATGTGGAAGTTCTCTACATCCCTAGCGTATGTGCAGGTCTGGAGAGTATTTGAGGCCTGGTGCGAGGAATGAGGTATTTCCTCTTGAATGCTCAAAATCCCACTAATTCTGGAATTTTTGCAGGACGGCTTGAATAAAGGTTTGACCCTTATCTCCTTGATGGTCCAGGTAGCGGCGCTCTCCTGTTTCAGGGGCGAGGTGAAGGGAACCTGCCTGTCGGCTAATTCGGACATGGCCCGTTTTCTGAAAGGGGTGAAGCACCTGCAGCCGCCCCTATGGTGGCCGGTTCCCTTGTGGAATCTTAATTTAGTACTGGAGTTTTTGGCAGGGCCCTCCTTTTGGCCACTGCGCAGTCTTTCCTTGCATTTATTAACCCTGAAAACGGTGTTCCTGGTGGCTATATGTTCAGCATGTTGCATCTCTGAACTACAGGCCTTGTCGTGTCGGAAACCGTTCCTCCGGATGACTCCAGGAGCGTTACAGCTTTGTGCTGTTCCATCCTTCTTGCCCAAGGTAGTCTTGGAGTTTCATTTGAATCGGTCCATTTTGTTGCCATTCCTAGATAAGCATAAGGTCTCAGAAGAATACCGCCGCCTCTGCCATTTGAATGTCAGATTTTTGGTGCAGTATCTGGAAGTTTCAGAACCAGTCCGAAAGATGGACCACCTGTTTGTCCTTGACGGTGGGAGGAAGCGGGGTGAACCAGTATCGCGGGCTGTCTTACTTGCTTGATTACGGAGGTGGTCACAGGAGCCTATGTGGAGGCAGGAAAGCCATTAACCCTTCAGGTTAAAGCTGATTCCACTAGGGCTCAGGCGGTCTCATGGGCGGAAGCTTAGACTGCTGTCTCCTGTCGACATCTGCCGAGCAGTGACAGGGTCCTCCTTGCTCACCTTCTCCAGTTTCTATCCCCTGGTCGTTCAGGCCCGGGAGAACGCAGCCTTTGCAAGGGCAGTGTTAACCGGACCACGGGCAGCCTCCTGCCCCGATCAGGAGTAGCTTTTGTACATCTCATTGGTCCTGAGTCCATCTGGCTACACGCTAGGAAATGGAGAAATTACTTACATGATAATTTCCTTTTCCTTAGTGTAGACAGATGGACTCAGCATCCCACCCACGGCTGTCCAAGAAGGGTGCCAAGGATTCGCCCGTGGAGTGGGTATCGATTCCAAGAGATTACGAGTAAGCCGTCATCAGGTCCCTAGATCAGGGCATCTATAATCTTATTGGGGTTCAGTGTGTGTTTGAGTACAGTTACGGTTATCCATTTTTTAATGTTTTTTTAATAGTATGTCCACAGTGGCTTTTGAAGATAATACTGAAGGGGCTGAGGTCACTGCGGAGGGTGACGTCAGCTTTGAAACCTTGCTCCAACTCCATCTGCTAGCAGGGGAGCATAAACCTGTTGGTCTTGAGTCCATCTGTCTACACTAAGGAAAACAAAATTATCAGGTAAGTAATTTCTCCATTAAGTCCTCATTGAAGAATCTTTGTCCTGCTGCCCCTCAACCCCTAGCTGACCTCTTCACTGCAGCCACTTGCAGAAAGCTGAATCTAAATATAAGAACATAAGAAGGTATTTTAAGGGTAGGGGAAAGATGGCTGATGAGTGGGCAGGGCTCTCAGGAGCTGACCCGTGGGTTCTTCTTTCCAGCACACCGGATGGTGAGCCAACCGAGGGGCTCATGTATGAAACCATGTGCAACATCCAGTCGCAGGCTGCGTCCACAGTGCTGGAACTCCCAGAAGTCTCAGGTATGTAGGCATAGGTGAGAAGCTCTGTCTGCTCTAGTGGCAGGTCCTGTTTCATGTGGCATTCTCTGCTCCAGCTCTGGCCATATTAACAAAGGAAAGCGTCTGTATGCTAGGAGAGGAGATAGCACACATGTGCGTCTCAGTACACATTACAGGGAGAGGCTGTAACTAACTAGGAGTTGTCATGTTCAGGCTGATGCATGCTGAAGTCCCTTCTCATTTTGTGATGGCACAATCCTACTTTCCTCTATCAGGTTACTAAAACTAGTAGAAAATGGTAATCTTGCCCTTTCTCTGCCTACTGAAAGTTGTTAGGTAGCAAACGTCTGTGGAAATTGGCTCGATTCATTCCAGAAGTGGCTGCCTTTTTCTGGAGTGCTTTTCTTATAAAGTTTAGAGGAATTGTGGTTGGGTGAGAGTTGCTTTGTCAATGCAGATTGTTGTAGTAAGAAGGGAGGCTGAATTATAACCAGAGCTCCCCTGGTTTCCTGCCACAGATTTTAAAATTCTGTGGAAAGTGAGCAAAATCTGTGGCAGATTTTTCAAAATTCTGTGGCAGTTTGCATAATTTTGCATAAAGATTTTTTTTACATTGTTAAGCTGGCTGAATTAGTCATCACATGTGGTTTATGTCATCTGGCAGCACCAAATGGATTCGACTCTCCAAGGTAGTAGAGCTCTACTGAGCATGTGCGGGAGTTCCGTGTGGGCATTGCCTCGTGAGCTGCCTCAGTCATTTTTGTTTTTTTGTCTGTGCTCAAGCACGGACGCATACTCAGTATCTCCAGATATTTTTTCTCTAAATCTTCAAATTTCTTTTCCTTTTGATACTTCTCAATATTTTTCTTCAGAATTAGTTTTTGATAATTGCCTCATTGCCTCTGCAAAATTCACAGCAGCACTTTTTTCAGTGCTAAGAAAAAACAAAAAGAGAAAAAAACTTTGCCGCCTCAGTGAGTCTGGCAAAAAGAAACATACCAACCCCACCATGAGTGGAAGAACAGCATCTGTGCCAAGGTAATGTCCCTCGAGGATAGGCATGAGCTTTGCTATCGTTGCCTTGGCCTGGACCACAATAAGGCAAACTGCTGTGCCAAGGTAATGTCCAGGCCAACTTCCTCAACTGCACTTTACTAGAACCTGGGAATAGGAGCTGAGCTCAGCAGTTTTTTTGCAGAATTTGTTGCAGGTGGGTCAACCTTGGATGGACTTGATGGCAACCCGGCGAAATACAAAGATCGGCCATTTCTTCAGCCACTGGAGAGAGCAGGGGATAGATGCCCTGGCCGGAGGGGTAACTTGTGTACGCCTTTCTTCCGTGGACACTCGCAGGCAGACTTGCTACAGCGGATGGAGCTGGAAAGCAATAGAGTCATTCTGGCGGGGGGGGAGGCTGGCCCGCTGGATAAAGGGGAGAGTAGAGACTGCTTATGTGCTGAAGGGCAAGAAGTCTCCAGAGTTTGTGCGCACTCATTCCATCTGGGCTCAGTCTGTGTCTTGGGCGGAGGTGCATGCACTTGCACTGGCTGACGTTTGCAGGGCGGCCACTTGGTCTTCGCTGCACATCTTTGTGAAGCATTATAGGCTGGATGTACTGGCACAGGAAGATGGGTCTTACGAGTTGGAGGGTTCTCTGAGCAGCCCTTGCTTCCTCCTGTCCAAATAGATGATGCTTTGGTACTTCCCACTTGTCATGGCTGGACTGGTGTGGCAGGACACGATGGAAGGAGAAATGTCCTTACCTGTTAATTTCCTTTCCATAGGTCCTGGACTGGTGTGGCAGGACTAATCTGGGAAGCGAGCCTGTACTATTTCAGAAGGCTTGCATTTTGTCTTGGGATTGAGAGATTTTCCTGGTCTTGTCTTGTCTTTGGTGTTGGTTTTTCTTTCCTTGCTGCTTCTTTCCATCTGTTCCAGGTTGCAGAGAAGCTTCTTGGTTTTCATGTTGACGTTTAATTGGCTTTCAGTTGCTGGGGTTCTGATCCGAAGCTTTGTCAGAAGAATACTGGAGTCTTGCTGCTAGCAGCTGTGATTTCACACAGGAAAACAAGGGTTGCCTGCCTCCATCTGCTGGTAGGAGGAAATAGCTCGCTGGTCATGGCTGGATTGGTGTAGCAGGAATAAGGGAAAGGAAATTAATAGGCAAGGAAATTTCTCCCTTTATACTGCTCTCTTTGGAAGACACCGTTTATGGTAAGCAAACTTGCCACACATCTGACTATGCAAAAGTCATTTTTTTGGTTTTTTTTTTTTTAATTGAAAAACATTCATTGTTTTTTAAACAATATTTATACTATAATCAAATAAAAAGTGTACACCAGCAGTTGCTGACTTCCAAAAACACATCCATGTCTTTGTACACGGTTTATGATTGCCCACATATGCGGGTATAAAAATGAAATTCTTCTATAGGGACATGACTCCATCCAGGAGTTATAGCAACATCATCCTTGCTTTGATGAGGATCTAAGAGATCTTTGAGGGAACAAACATGCTGACGGCTTTCTCTGTCCTACTTTACCTCCTCCCCTACGCTCTTGTTTATTTCTGAATCGGAGGAAGAGAGGGGTGGGGAGAAAAATGGAAGGAGAAAGTTCCATGCAGGCTGTTTGTGAGGGGCTGGAGCAGAGACTGAAGGTGGACAGGCACTCCGCAGCTTTCTTCAAAAGATTGAATTAAGATTGTTTTATTTTACTTATTTGTTTTGATTTATAGTCCACTTTTGTGAAAATGTTGACTCTGTGGCAGCTAATTATGCAGATTTGTCCTATGTCTTGGCTGCACGATAGCCGGGAGGATAGGGGCACTTGTAATGGTGTCCATCTGTCTTTCCAGGTGATGAGTGTGCAGTTGTAGAGGATGTCAGGAATGGACCGGAGGAGTCTGAGAACGAGGATAGTGGGTATGATGTCCCCCGACCGGCCCTGCCTGTTGCCCCTGCACGCCGCACTCTCTCCGATATCTCCAATGCCGCCTCTGCCTTCAGTCAAGCATCTCTGGACAGTGATCCTTTGGCCTCAGGCGCAGGCAAGTGATCTGGCCACAGTTCAGGGTGTGAAGATGGTTTGCATTGTCTCCAGAGTTCTCTTATGGATGCATCCTTTCCCTCTCTGCCTTCCCTTTCACCCGGGGGATACACAATAGCAAAGCAGTAAGTAATGCTTCTGTTTCCCTGCAGGTGTTCTAGATGCATCCCAAGTTCCAGAACGGCCTCCAAAGCCTTTACCCCGGAGGATCAACTCTGAGCGCAAGGCAGGGAGCGCTCAACAATCTCCTGCCCTGTGCCCGCAGCAGCTGCTGTCCAGCGAGATCGAGAGCCTCTTGAACCAAGGCTACTCCTACCAGGACATTCAGAAAGCCCTGCTGATCGCACAGAACAACATTGAGATGGCCAAGAACATTCTGCGGGAGTTTGTGGCCATTTCCTCCCCTGCCCACGTGACCACATAGCGCCAGTGCAATACGCTCCTGGTCTCTGCGGACCAGTGCTGTGAGTTAGGGATCTAGGAGTGTGCGGAAGACCACCCTTGCCCCTTCCACAGGTCGCGCTCATGTGCATCTGGAATCGAGAGTAGCAGATGGTTGTGGATGCTGCAGCAGCTCCTCCTGGGAGTGAAAAGGGGTAGGGCTGCAGCGTTCTTCTGGGAGGCCGTGGCACTTTCTCCTAGGGATGGAGTGGAGAGCAGTGATTGCTGTCGCCAGAGAGGGGGGTGGGGGGTGCAGAGCTTTCTCTTAGGATTGAAGAGGGCCGGGGCTGTAGAGATTGCTCCTGGGAGTGTTATGCTGGGTCCCTTCTTGCTGTCCATGTTGTGACAACTCTTAAGGTTTACCAGGGGGGTCACTGGTATCCAGAGCTGAGTGAGGGAGAGAGAAGTGGAGGTTGGGTTGCTGTGAATTTAGGAGAAGGTCTTGATGTAGTGGGTTGGGGAAGAAATCCTGCAGGGTAACTCATTTTTATGGGTTGTGTTTTGGGCAGCACTTCTGTCTCTTCAGTCTTCTAGACATCATTGGCCGGCCTGATGCCCAGATATAAGAGCCATTTGCAAAATGTCGGTGCCAGGCTGTATTTCTTTGCTAACGCCCTCCTCTCCATGCCTCCTATGATGCATCCTCTTCCCCTGGTGCACCTGCTGTCTTCCTCTAAATCCCCCTCAAGTATTACTCTTCTAACCCACTCCCGGCCCATGGATGCTGCTGATGTATTGGCCTCATGTTGTTGTTTAAACTGCAAAGCTTTGAAGAGCAGGTGGCAGGAAAGCCTCCTGCTAGCTGGAGATAGGAGTGGCAAATGAGGTGATCTCAAGGTGCTCCGGCACCTGGGAATTGTCCCGCCCTGGTTGACTGGGAAGCTCGCCTTTCTTAGCCTCATCTCATTCTCTGTCATTAAATGTTAGGGCCCGAGTCCTCTCTTCCACATTCTGCGCACCCGTTCTTGGTCCAGTTCAGCTTGCTGGATTGGCCTCTTACTAGAGCCACATAACACACACACACAGCGAGGAATGTTTTTGGGGTTTTTTTGGGCCTGGTAGTTTCCCTCCTGACTACTTTGGCCTTCCAGCTCAATTGGAACCGGCCTTGCTTGGGCTGCCATTTACCTGGGAATATTTCCCCCGTGTTTATTCTTCTCCCAGTTTAGCCAAGTCTGTGCAGTCACGGTCCTTGGCCGGGGGCCATGCATCAGGGATCCTTCCAAACCCCAAAATCATGGACCCTAAAACCAATCATTAGGAGTTGGCATTGCGCAATGACACTTTTTTTTTTTTTTTTTTTTAATCCTAGCCCCCCCCGCCCCCATCACCGAGCCATGAACACTGCCTCCACAGTATCTCCTGTGCCAGCTGACCCAGGAAGCAGAAGATTTCTGGATGTTTTGTATTAAGTAGACTTTTTTTATTTCACGAAAGTTTCCCCTTTGACTCTGGATGGCGCAGTCTGCCGTGCAGATCGTGGTCTGCATTTGTTGTGACGTTTGATATACGTTTGATGGCGTTGGATGCCAGTAAGGTGTGGGGGGAGGGGGGGGGTCCTTGACACCTCGTCGTCCAAGATTCCAGGTCCTTTCCTCGTTAGGCTCTACTGGGTTGGGTTCTCTGGTACTGCCAGGACCCGAGATGCAGGTCCTTGGTTTAGGGTGGACGTGTTACGGCGTTTTTCAGTCAGGAAGTGCTGTTTGGCGCGCATCTTGCTCTGCTGGCTCAGTCAATGGCGCTGTCTGGAACAGAAGGGGCTGGGGAGGGAGGGGCCGTATCATGTTAGTGCTCATGGTGTATGGATAAGGAGAGCAGTGCTGGAATTATTGTGGGTGGGGGCGCTGTCTGGAACAGAAGGGGTTGGGGAGGGAGGGGCAGTATCACGTTAGTGCTCATGGTGTATGGTAAGGAGAGCAGTGCTGAATTATTGTGGGTGGGGGCGCTGTCTGGAACAGAAGGGGCTGGGGAGGGAGGGGCCGTATCACGTTAGTGCTCATGGTGTATGGTAAGGAGAGCAGTGCTGGAATTATTGTGGGTGGGGGCGCTGTCTGGAACAGAAGGGGCTGGGGAGGGAGGGGCCGTATCACGTTAGTGCTCATGGTGTATGGTAAGGAGAGCAGTGCTGGAATTATTGTGGGTGGGGGCGCTGTCTGGAACAGAAGGGGCTGGGGAGGGAGGGGCCGTATCACGTTAGTGCTCATGGTGTATGGATAAGGAGAGCAGTGCTGGAGTTACTGTGGGTGGGTGGGAGCAGGTGGGGTGCCCTTCTGGGCTGGGGGTTACAGTGGGGGAAGGAGAGAGCGCCCAGCTTTTTGCTCGGCTGGGAGTTACTATGATGATGGTGGGTGGAGGGGCGTGGGGCCGGGGGTTACTGCGGTGGGGGCAGAGTTGTGCTGCTCCCTTTCCAGGCTGTGAAGGTTTCTTTTGCTCTTCTGTCAGCTCTCGGTTCTCGATTAGGTTTGTGACTGCTGAAATGTAAACAGGTGGGTCAAAGGGCTGGGAATGTGTGTGTTTGGGGTTCAGTTTTGGTTTGTTTTTTTTAACCATGAGATGTTTGGCTGTTTCTGGAGAAGGGGTTGATGGTAACCCCTGCTCAGGATTTTCATGGACTGTTTTAAAAATATGATAGTGACATGACTATAAGAAGTTTCTGATAGCAGTATTTAATCCTCTCAGACTTGTAAAGATTAAGAAAAACAGAAGGTAAATATTCTTACAAAGAATAGCTGAGCTTTAAGGTTTATTTGGTTGTTTGTCCTGCAGATTTCCTTATTAACGTGTAGAGTGAACTAATGTTATTTATTTTTTTTCATCATATGCTGCCCACTGAAGAGCCTTTTTGTTTTTTGATTTCATTTACCTGTTCAAAATTTTTTTTATTTTTAAATAAATTTGCTTTATTGTAGCATACCTATATGTGCACTGGTATGAGGTGGTGCGTGGCGATGTGAGCGCGTACGAATGCGTGTGTGTACCGACACGTGATGATGCATCTCCTGTGAGGGCTCGCGTGTGTGTGTGTGTGTGTGCGTGTGTGTGCAGGCCGGTGGCGGTGTAAGCTCTCACAGAGCTGGGCACAAGTGACTTAGTTCTGATGATGAAAGGGGAGCCCTTGTACTTAATTCCTGTGGCTAAAATTCCACCAATTCAGGCTTGTGAGAACCCCTGTGGCCCTTGGAGACTGTCCCCCCAGCATTGACTGTAAACCTGATCTAAAATGCATCTGAGAGAGAGCTCATTGCCAGAGGGATGTACCAAGTAATCAAAGTTGAGAGTTCAAATTCTCCTCTCACCTGGCAGCCACTGCTCAGTTAGGCCTCCTTCCACACCCAGAGACTCCCTGAGCTGCTGACCAGCATCCCCATTTCCACTCTCCTGAAAGGGTAAGTTAAAAGGGAAAGGAGGACATCCAGCCTGTGGGAAAAAGGGTGTCAAAGCTACTGAGCTTTCTAGGAATGCACTGAGCTGAAGAGGAATTCGGAAATCCAAGGCCGCCTCAAACTTCCATATCTTAAACTTGACTTTCAATACTTGTGAGAACTTTGTGCTGCCTTGGTGTGGTTTGGCTGCTGGCTGCAGTGAGCTGCCGAATCCACCCCCCACCAGCCGCAGGGACAGCTGCAAAATGCTTTGGGTCAGCGCCCAGAAGCTCTTGGCTTGCAATCTCGCTGTGCAAATGTGCATTCCCTTCCTGGGACAGCACTGAAGTAGTGACAGCTGCACCCTAACTGAACTAGGCCGCAGCGGAGCTGGTGGTGGTTTTTATTTTTTGGTGTGTGCGATATGATTTAGTGTTGGGGGGGGGGGGGGGGGGTGTTGGATTTGTAGAGCATATCTTTCAGGACCTGCCCAAGAATAGCTTTCATAGAAGGAACAGGGACTTCCCAGAGACTTTTCTTGAGTGGCGGCACCAGCATTTCTGAGATTAGCCGGCGCCGAGCATAGATGGAATTTTTTTTTCGTCTTATGCCTGCTGTGCTGGGTCAAGGTGGTGCAAGCTATGGATCTCTGTTTTTGCTGTTAGATCAAGTAACGCCAGCTTAGCAATACGTGTGCTTTTAAATCCAGTTCTGCCAGCTGTACTTAGAAATGCCTTCTAGTAGAGATCTGGGGGACAGGAAGTGCAGAATTTTACACAAGTGATCAGTTCTTTCCCACAATCTCCCATCACTTGAGTGCCCCATCCAGAAAGTTGAGAGACTCAGAAGTGACCATGTAAGAATCTGGCTTTTATTACCATGTATTTAAAAAAAACAAACCCAACAAAACAAAACAGTTCAACAAAATCACTCTTACACAAAAACCAACAAACTTTTATGCAATAAACCCCCATTCTGCTCCCTGCTGCATGGCCTGTGCTCCCTTTCTCTGTGTGTGAGCCAGCAGCTGCCCCTGGGATTAGCTGCCCCACAACCACCCCCCACCCCTTCCAGCAACGCTGTCTGTGCTGCTGAAGGGTGTGCACTCGTCAGGAATCCTACAAAACAAACTTTCCTTGATCCTCTGGCCTGCAGAAAACCTGCTTAGGGGTGCAGAGCTGCTGTAAAAATACACACAAGCCACCCTCAGTCACACAGCAGCTTGGGGACTGTGCTGAATGTGCAGGGTTGGAATGGGTTAGTTTGGGAACAGATAAGTGGAAGGGCAAGGGACGAGTCTTTGTTTAGTACCCAGGCACAGAGCACTGTTCTGATGCCTCCTGAGGCTGCTGTCTTTGTTCCTCAGCTGCTTTGCTGGGGACTTCACCAATGCTTGTGTGTAAAGCACCAAAACCTTATTTACAAATGTGCTGAAATTCAAACTAAAACCAGCGGTGAAGTTGGGAGGGAAGGGTAGAGGCAGTGCTCTCTGTCCCCCTCCCTTGGCTCCTGCTGTCTTGGGGTGAAGAAGAGGAGGTCACTCTGCACCTGCTGCAGGTTTCTTGGAGGAGGGGGAGTTGCCTGCAGGCCGTCTCGGGGAGTGGAGGGCAGATGCTTGAAACACTTCCAGGCTCTATCGTATCAGTTCCTCAGGTCGATATACTTCTCTCCCTTCAACCCAAGAAAGACAAGAGAAAGAGTCAGTCTGCGCTGAGCACAATGAACGGAAAAATGGAGGAGGATAGGAGTATAGCAACAGAATGCCCAGGTTTGAGTCTCTGATGTGCAGGAAACCCTCTGCCTATCTCTCACTATTCTGACGTATATATAGAACCCTGAAACCAGGTACAGCTTTAGGTGGAGCGAAAGGGACTTGCTCTCGGCCATCAGTGTTGGTGGGAGTAGTGGGATTTGAGAGCCCATCTCCAGGTTCACAGGTGTGCCTATCCTCTCACTCATTCAATTCTAGGGAACTAGAAACTTTCCTGGGGAGAGGGGGAATGCAATTTTGAAACTGCATTGGGACAAAGTCAAGGACTCTGCAACTGTGTTCAGAGAGAGTCTGTGCCTACTTTCACTTTTAAGCTAACTTTTGGTGCAAAGTACCTCCCCTGCCCTAGACCTCCCTCCAGGAAATGCCTCCCCTAAATGCAGCTAAAGAAACCCCACGCATTCGTTTACCCATATTGAGGGAGGCTATTTTTCAATGGAGATTTATGCCTGCAAATCATTGTTTGGCCTGTGTCAGATAAATTGTCAGCTCCAAGAAAAGGAAGTCACCGAACACCACAAACAATGTTATTTGGTAGTTGTGTTCAGCTGTTAGAACAATAAAACAGTGACAGTGGTAACGCAACTTTCCCTTCCAACACATGCCTGCCTCTGAGAAAGCACCTGTGCCGGTTGGCTGATTTGTTGCAAAACTGGGAAGAGATCCTTGCAAAGACCAAATGGAGACTACACACGTGCAGATTACATTTACCTAATTTACAGAACGGTGTGCGCGGCCCAGCACACCATTTACCATGCGATTGGCCGCGCGTTTCCAACCCGCATCTATTACCCCTTATACTGGAAGGGGTAATAGCGTGTCGAAAATGCGCAGCCAACCCCCTGAAAACTAATAGCACTCATCACATACAAATGCATGTTGCTGAGCCTATTAGTCACTTGGGATACTGAAATTATCTCTCTCAGAAATTAACACCTGCCCTTAAATTCTAAGCAACCCAGAGAAGTGTACAGAAAAGAAGAAAATACTGCTTTTCTGTAAACACTCTGCCTTAATATGCTAGTGATTGTCAGAGGAACCAAAAATTAAAAAAAAAAAATAAAAAAATAAAAATAATTTAAATTTGCCTGCCAGTCCGTAGATTTCCAAAACAGACGCTCAATTTTACCGGCATCCATCTTCCTAACCTGAAACCGATGCTGGTAAAATAGAGCGTTGGTTGGTGGGACCCGCTGACAGCCACCTCTTTGCTATTGTCCCTAGCGCCTCCTCATTAGCTGACCCCTTATTTAAATAGAGAATCGCACGCCTGCTCTCCTGCATATTTTTACAGTATCGGCCTGTTAGCTTTTAGAGAATCAATGTAATCATTGGTAACTTCATTGCTTTGTGCAGGTGGCTTGTTCTGAGCCTTCTGCCGTGCAAGCAAAGTGCTGCGGGTCTTGGTAAATGCAGGGGGGTGTTCTGTGCTTGTGCACCAAGCTCCAGAGGAGATTTAGAAGCTTCCCTGGTCGGGGAGGAAGTTTGGATATGAAAGTATTTTTGTAGAGTTTAGACGACATTGGTGAGGGTATACTATTTATTTCTCTAGAATCTCTAAACCCATGGAAGGGTTTTAAGCTCGGCAGTACCTTCCAGCTGGTGCATCTTTGCAAAATTATTAATGTGGAAAATTTTACCTGAAAAGTGTTTTATCCTCCTGTGGATGCAAAATCTATATTTAATAGGGTTTTGTTACTTTCTAAGTGATTATTAGCTGCTAAGCTTAATCTCAAACCAATAAACTTTGTGACCAAGGTTGTAGAAAAGAGTGTTTTCTGTTTGAAATGTTTACCTGACATGGGTCCTGTTTTATAGGATGTTTAAAAAAAAAAAAATAAAAAAAAAAAAAAATTTCAGGTGTGTGTGGTATTTAGTGGAGCTGAAGGAGCCCCCTACTCCTAGTTTCAGCCGCAGCCCGTGTGAAGCTTGCCTGCAGGGTGGCTTTGTGTGATAGGGCAAGTAGCCACTTGCCCAAGTTATTCACAGGATCCATAGCCTTACCCTTCTCAGGGCTTTTCTGGATGTGCCTGGGTTAAAACTGGTTTTGGTCATTTAAATAATACGGTACCTTCTGTCCTCTGATTACACCAGTATTTCTGGACTAGGGTGACATTTTCCATTAGTGCATGTAATTGCAAGCCACGCAGGCTATTGGAGAACTGCCCCCACTAGGCCCCTCCAAACTGCCCTGCCTCCATTTCCCCCCTCCTCTTCACACTCTGTTGTCTACTTCCATGACAAATTAGTTTTCCCCACTGCATTCCTGTGCGCCCCCCCCCCCCCCCCCCAATCACATCACAAACTGCCCCTAATCTCTCCTCCATCTTTACTCTGGGTTCCTTTGATTTCTCCCCCTCAATCTGTCATAACCTCAGGCTTTCCCTTTCCACAGTAACTCTGCAACACCCGTGCTGGACTACCAGCCCTGCTAACCATGGGTCTGATCTCCTCCTTGCTCTTTTACCTGCATTGCTTGGCTTTCTGGTATCGCTGACTTCTGGATCCACCTCAGTCCCTTGCCTAACCCTGTGCTGACCTTTGCATAGCTAAGGTCAAAGGACTTTCCTTCATCTTCATTGGCCTGTCTGCTGCCTTTGCCCCTAGTCATCACCATCTACTCTTTGACATCCTATCCTCACTTGAATTTTGGAACTTTGCTCTATGTTGGTTCTCCTCTTACCTCTCCCACTGCACTTTTTATCACAGCACCAGAAACAAGAGAACTTAAGGTAACAGACTACATTTTAAAAGGTTCAGCTGGGCTCGCCCCTCCCCCTTTCTTGCCAGACTAAATGTGGGCAGGCGCCAATCATAGCTGCATACGTTCAACTGGCTAAAAGGGTGTGTGTGTGTGTGTGTGTGTGTTTGTTTGGGGGGGGGGGGGGGGTAGAGTTTATAAACGGTTTTAGCTGGGTGTATTTTTTGAGCCTAAATCTAATTATCAAACCCTTTATCTAAACTTGTCATTTCCTACCTAGACTACTGCAGGTCTCCCAATGAACCTATTGTCTCCATGATACTCTGTTCAAAATGTAGCTGCACCACACCACATCCCCTGTTTTCACAACCATGTAACTCATCATCTGGAGTAATCACACTGCTTCCCCATCTACTTCCACAAGCAGCTCAAACTTCTGCTCACAAGTGCCTTCACGCTGCAGCTTCTTCTACGCTCCTCCTCCCGTCCAACCGGTGAGCTGCTGTTTTGTGCCCTTCACCATGGCTGACTCCACGCTTTCCACCTTGCTGTGCTGTATTCCTTGAACAACCTCTCAGAGTTACTGCCTCACCCTCCTCCTCTGGCCCTATTTAAGTCCAGCCTAAAATCCCACCTTTGTGAGGTTGCTTTTATGCCTTAAACCCTGGCTCTCTCTCTGATCACAGCGTTGTTGGTTTTAACTGTGTTTTCTCTAATAAATAAGTTGTCTAGTGCCTCTTATTTATTTTGTCTGTCTCTTGTGACTAAATCAGAAAGGGCAGAGCTTGCATCTTATGTGTCTCTGTATAGTGCTATGTAGATCTAGTACCACTATAGAAATAAGTAAAAAAAAGTTAGTGAAAAGGTCTGAGCATCCTCCTTATCGCAGCTTCTCTAGAGGGGCCCTATTGACCGCTACTCTGTTTTTTGTCCAGTATACAACTTTCTGTCCTCTCCTCGCCAGCTTGTTTACTAATTGATGCCAAACAGTGTCAAAAGCCTTCCTAGGGTCTAGATCAGCAACAGCTGGTTCTTATGTTCTGGACCTGCCACTTTGGTGCCTCATTAAAGAACTCAATCAAGTTTCTCTGACAGGCTCTTCCCAGTGTGAGCTGGTGCCCTGTAATCCACTTATTTTAAGGTACTGCACCATCTTTTCTCTTAAGCACCTTGAAATAATTAAAGACCAGGGCACACGATGGATTCCCAAAGCGAAGAGCTGGTCAGAATGGGTTTTGTTACCTGTGTGAGTAAAGTGGAGGGCCATGGAAGTTACCAATCTGCATTACTTTTGCTGCTATTCCCCCCATGAAAAGACTACATTGAACTGAAAACCAAGGAGGGAAAAAAAGGGTCTGCCACAATTTGAGGCTGCTCTAGATTTTATTACATTTTTTAAAATAAAAATCTAGACCAGGGTTTCCCAAACCTGCCCTGGGGCCCCCACACCCAAGCAGCTTTTCATGATATCTGCTGCAATGAATATGCATGATATAAATGTGCATGCAAGTCTCATATGCAAAGTTATATCATGCATATTCATTAAGGATATCCTGAAAATCCTACTAGCTATGGGGTCCCCAGGACAGGTTTGGGAAGCCCTGATCTAGACTGCTCATTCTAGACCATATTCTACACTCAGCCAACTGTGAAAATTTAAAAATAGCCTCCAATGCTATAACCATTCCCTGTATACCCTGACTGGAATGGAGAGGCAGAAATCTAAACCATTACACATAACGCCAGGTTTTTAACAAATATTTTTTCTCTCATCCCAAATAGGTTGTGGGTTCATATTCCACACTGGCCTAGACTATTTTCTTCTTATTCTGCATATAGAAAAACAGATAGAAATCCACTCTCTGCTAAACTACTCCAGCCTATTGTACACCTTGTAACTAGCAAGGGGGTTCGAAAGTGCTCTAGGCTATGTTTTTCAGTGTGCAGGTAAAGAGAAGGAGATGCACTGAGAATATTATAGACTAGTTTAACTAAAAAGAACTAGCTAACATTCTATACTCTTTTGGGTTCTTTTCACATGTGCAAATACATACTGGCTAGTCTAGACTCTGGTACTCACCTATTCTAGGCTATTCCCAATGTGAAAAAAGACATGCTACACATGTAGACTATTTTAGACTTGTTCCAGGTATGTTCTGGTTACATACATGATACATTTCCAGATCTGATGAAGCAAAAGCCACAACTTACAAGGAGACAACTAGCATTCTAAGCATGCTCCAGATATGTTCTAGGTCTAGTCTGGATACATTCTAAATGTAGTGTGATCTCTGTCTTGAATGTGACACAGAGTTCTAGGTATGTTCTGATATGTTCCAAACACATTCTAGATGTGTCAATGCATTCACCCTAAATATGAGGCAGCCAGAGTTCTAGTTTTTCTAGGTACGTTCAAGGTATGTTCACAATTTTACCCTGCAAACATCAGAGATGTTGGAATTCTAGTTGTGTTCTAGGCATGTTCTAGAGCATTCTAGACTCAAGACAAGGGTTCTAGCTATTTTTAACTGTGAGTCAGGCTTTGTCTTGAATGTGACACAGCATTCCAGGTATGTTCTGGATATGCTCCAGACTCATTCTAGCACTATCAATGCATGTATCCCAAATATAAGGCGGCAGCCAGCATTCTAGCTGTTCTAGGTATGTTCACAATTTTACCCTGCAAACATCAGATATGTTGGAATTCTAGGTGTGTTCTAGGTGTGTTCTAGACTCAAGCCAAGGGTTCTAGCTCTTTCTAACTGTGAGAGTCAGGCTTTGTCTTGAATGTGAGTGTCAGCATTCTAGGTATGTTCTGGATTATGTTCCAGACTCATTCTAGCACTGTCAATGCATTTACCCCAACTGTAAGGAGGCAGCCAGAGTTCTAGTTGTTCTAGGTATGTTCTAGGTACGTTCAAGGTATGTTCACAATTTTACCCTGCAAAACATCAGAGATGTTGGAATTCTAGGTGTGTTCTAGGTGTGTTCTAGGTGTGTTCTAGACTCAAGACAAGGGTTCTAGCTCTTTCTAACTGTGAGAGTAGGGCTTTGCCTTGAATGTGAGTGTCAGCATTCTAGGTATGTTCTGAATTATGTTCCAGACTCATTCTAGCACTGTCAATGCATTTACCCCAAATATAAGGAGGCAGCCAGAGTTCTAGCTGTTCTAGGTATGTTCACAATTTTACCCTGCAAACATCAGAGATGTTGGAGTTCTAGGTGTGTTCTAGACTCAAGACAAGGGTTCTAGCTCTTTTTAACTATGAGTCAGGCTTTGTCTTGATGTGACACAGCATTCCAGGTATGTTCTGGATATGTTCCAGACTCATTCTAGCACTGTCAATGCATTTACCCCAACTGTAAGGAGGCAGCCAGAGTTCTAGTTGTTCTAGGTATGTTCTAGGTACGTTCAAGGTATGTTCACAATTTTACCCTGCAAAACATCAGAGATGTTGGAATTCTAGGTGTGTTCTAGGTGTGTTCTAGACTCAAGACAAGGGTTCTAGCTCTTTCTAACTGTGAGAGTAGGGCTTTGTCTTGAATGTGAGTGTCAGCATTCTAGGTATGTTCTGAATTATGTTCCAGACTCATTCTAGCACTGTCAATGCATTTACCCCAAATATAAGGAGGCAGCCAGAGTTCTAGCTGTTCTAGGTATGTTCACAATTTTACCCTGCACACATCAGAGATGTTGGAATTCTAGGTGTGTGCTAGGTGTGTTCTAGGTGTGTTCTAGACTCAAGACAAGGGTTCTAGCTCTTTTTAACTATGAGTCAGGCTTTGTCTTGAATGTGACACAGTATTCCAGGTATGTTCTGGATATGTTCCAGACTCATTCTAGCACTGTCAATGCATTTACCCCCAACTATAAGGAGGCATCCAGAGTTCTAGTTGTTCTAGGTATGTTCTAGGTACGTTCAAGGTATGTTCACAATTTTACCCTGCAAACATCAGAGATGTTGGAATTCTAGGTGTGTTCTAGGTGTGTTCTAGACTCAAGACAAGGGTTCTAGCTCTTTTCAACTGTGAGAGTCAGGCTTTGTTTTGAATGTGACAAAGTCATAGCTCCAGGTATGTTCTGGATATGTTCCAGACTCATTCTAGCTGTCAATGCATTTACCCCAAATATAAGGAGGCAGCCAGCATTCTAGTTTTTCTAGGATCATTCTAGGTACATTCATAATTCACACTTTTACCCTGCAAGCATCAGAGATATTGGAATTCTAGGTGTTGTCTAGAGCATTCTGGACTCAAGACAATGGTTCTAACTTTTTTATTTTATTCCTGCTCCTTTCAGCTTTCCACTCATCAGAACCATGGCTGGGATTTGGCAGTATAAGCCTTATTTTATATCCCCTTCAAACTCATTTAATCCAGTCATTGCAGAAACAGTCTTCAGTAGTGTAGGAAGGAACCTACAATCGCTCCCAGGCTTCTTTTAGATACCTGTATTCATGTAGAGGTGGCCAACTCATCCTCAATAGCCACAAACAGGCCTGGTGTACTGCCTCCATTATATGCAAATCTCTTCATGCATATTTATTATGGATATCCTAAAAATTAGGCCTGCCTATGGCTCTTGAGGTCCAGTGTTGACCATTCCTATATTCAAGGGCCCTAAACTCAGTCACTACTGCTTGCGGAGCAGGACTTTCTCCTCTCCCTCATTTTCTCTCCCCATTTGGGTGCCAGTGCCCTGAATGTCATTCCTTACTGCTGGGGCACTCCCCGAAACAGCCGTTGCTTTCCATACTGCATTGTTCCTAATGAGCCACATGCGACCCAAATGTCCCCACTATGCTGTTGACCATGTAAGACTATGAAAACATTGTGGGAATTAGGGCACTGCACAGCTCAAATTCACCAAGCGTGGCTGAAGGGTCAGGGCTCATGCCTAAAGCTGTGCCTGATTGATCAGGGTGGTGTGCTCGTTGATATAATGTTACTGCTTAGCTAATGATGCAGATGATGGCTGGAGGGAGCATGCACCCTTCTTTTATCACCATGGGGAGAAAAAGCGAACATTGTTTGGAGAGTAATCTCTCCCCAAAAGACCAGTCTCACTTCTCCTGGGCTAGAGCAGGCCCGACCTAATCTTTTGACTACATAGCAACACATCTGCAAACCACACAACTATCATGGGGCAGGCTATGATTGCCAAGTTCTATGAAAATAGATCACATACATGCTCCCACCACCATATGGGTATAGAAAACCAGCCCCTATTCTACACCCTTATACACTGAATAAGAAAAAAAGAGCAACCTGAAGCTCCCTCAACTGTGCAAAGAATCCATCACAATTATAGATGTTGCTAGATCTGAGGTTCTCAACCCACTTCCCAGGACATACCAACCCAGTCAGGTTTTCAGGATCTGCACAATACATATGCATGAGAGAGATTTGCATACAATGGAGGCAGTGCATGCAAATCTACCTCATGTATAATCGTTTTGGATATCATGAAAACCTGTTTTGTGCTCACTCTGCATAAATTGCACATATTTCTATAGTATCTTCCACTCTTTGTGAATATAAAAGACAATGCTAGACTATTTTAAAGTGATGCTAAAAAAGTCACAGTCCTACATTTCTTACACACTGCATGGGAAGAAGAGGAAAGGCAGAATGAGAAAGAAATGAATCACACTAACGCAAAATAATTTATTTCATAAAATCACATTTTCAGTTATCTTAAAAGTGTAATAAATTAAAAATATTTTTTTTCACAATTTATATGATATAAAATGCATTGTTGGTCCCTGAAGGGCTTTAAAATGTGCTTTTGGGGCTGTAGCTTGGACTGCTCACCCTTGAACAGGGGTAGGCAACCTCCAGTCTGCTCGGGTTTTCAGAATATGCATGAGATAGTGCCGTATGACTGCGGTTTCAAATTGTATGCAAGTTTAGCTCTCGCACATTCATTAGGGATATGTCCTGAAAATCTGAACAGATTGGTGTCACGCGGACAGAAGTCTGCTTCCCTGCTCTTGAATGTGTTTTATATCTAGTATTAAAACATTCTGTAAAATTCAAAACCAAAAGATGAATAGTGTTGTTTAGAAGTGCTGGTAGGTGGGACTTTTCTGACGCTGGAGGTCAGAAAGCAAGAGGGCTCATATAAGAGACTGACCAGCTGCCAAAACCCAGACGTTACCACAACTACCAGATGCTGCCCTGCATCATCACTGTTGCTAAAATGGCCTTCCACTACCCCTTCGGCTGAATACGCCCCAAAGGAAGCAGCTATCCTGGGAAGCGAGCATGACAGCTTACACTACACGGGAGAAGCAGGTCTAGGTAGTGAACATCCAGATAGGAGCCGAGCAAGGCAGAGGGTGGAAATGGGGGAAGCTGCTTGTGCTGAGCACAGGGGAGGAAACAGAACTAAAATCAAACAAAATGAAAAAAACAAGACCTGGGAAAAAAACAAAACTAGCCCAAAACTGAAACGAAAATGACACGAAAAGGTTTCTCCTGTACACCCCTTAAACCAGAGCTAGAGTAGTGTAGGCAGGGTCAACTGGGCAAACGAGGAGGAGCAGATGGTCCTTTATTGGATAACATTTACACTGTTAGTTCCTACATTAAGAAACTTCCTCCTGGGACACCGTGAAGCATCGCAGCCATGTCTCTTTCTTGGGGGCTACAGGACAGGCAGAGAGAGAGAAATGTGCAAACTGATTTCTTTGGAGAAACAAAAAAGATACCAATTCCCTTCCAAGAGAAACAAAAGCTTGTTTTCTTAAGAGTTAGGGGCGGAGGTTGCGTGTGCAAAGTTAGAATTTACACACATTTATCCTATTTTATAAACCTCGAGAGTATGTGCGTCCTTGCATAAATGTTAACGAGGGGAAAAAAGGGGCGTTTCGGGGCAGAGTTCAGGAGTTGGCACACAAAAGAGGTATACACGCACGCACTACTGAACTTGTCCGAACATTTTTACACTCGCACGACTGAAATCAGACTTGCCTTTTGTCTGTAATTTTCGGGTGGGAGGTCTGGGTAAATTGGTGGGGATTCAGGGTGAAGTGGTGAAGGTCTGAACTGGTGGAGGTGTCAGTGACTCCATGCCTGCATGCATGTATTCTCAGCGGTGGAGGACGAGGATGCTTCATAGAACGGCGCCTTTGCCTTTAATTCTGGGTTATTACGCGCACACACTATTATAACGATTATACATGTAAAACACGTGTCTGCCATTTTATAAAATGGGTAGAGAAATAATGCATGTTTCTGCATTACAAACATAACACGTGCATTTGGGGGCAGAAATACAAGGTATTTTATAAATGGCGCAGCTCCCGCCACACAGTTTATAAATCTCAATGCATCCAGTTACGCATGCAAATGGCAAACTGCAGACGGTTTCAAAAGTTGGGCTCTTAAATGAATAAAATGTTTGATCATGAACTCTGTTATTTTTCCAGCAGTTATCAACGCATTTTAATCAGATCTTAAAAAGGGGTTGAATTAGCACACGTTGGAAACTTGTGAGCAGTCATGCCAATCGTCAAGGCTTCAACTGTAGAGAAAAAAAATGATAATTTGGAAACTCAAACTTTGGGACTTAAGGTAAAAGCAAAACAAAAACAAAAAAAATCACAAAAATACAGCAAAATTTGTACAGTGGGAAGTAATTAAATCTGAAAACAATCCCTGTCACCTTCTTTTTTTCCAATCCTTGATGATTGCTGCTACTGCTCACAAATTTCCAACATGTGCTGATTCAATGCCCTTTTTCTGTCTATTACTGTGTCCAACATAAGCGCGCTTATTCGTCTGGGTAATCAGATCTCGAATCACAAAGCTACAAAGCCCCTGACTACATCGCCAGATGCTAGGGGCATTCGGACCTCTCCCCATCCGCTGTTCCCACATTTCAGAGCGCGAGCTCCAGCCCCCAGCGAGCGGCACTTGAAGAGCAAGATCCCCAGTCTACCTGGGGAGGTGCATTCCAGAGCAGGCCCCGCCCCCCCGTACCTCCCCCATTGTCCCTGAGACAGTGCATCCCACAGTGAAGGCTCCCCCTTGGCTACCTCACCTGGTCTCCTGGCAGCGGCTTCTCTCCAGTGGGGCCTGGAAGCAGCTCGGTCTCTTCAGGCGCTTTATCCGACTTCATCTCCACCACGATGTCCTCCGGCTGCGTGCCCGGCTTTGTGCTGCCAATGAGAATAGCACATTTCAAAAGGCTTGCAGGGGGGGAAATAAACCCAGTGCTGGGCCAAGCAGACAGACAAACCCCCTCTTAGTTTTCTGCACACATTGAATTTGCCAACTGGTGTCAGAATCTTCTTAATTTGATTTTATTAACGTTAATGTTTAAAGAAGACAAAGCCATTTTCCCCAAGTAAGATGGGCTCATCCAAAATCCGCCCTCCTGCAACCAGCTCAAAGCCGGCACAGGTCTCCGTGGTGCATGGCGCTTTTGGCCAGGCTGCGAGGTGGTGCTCCCAAGAGACACGGTGAAGTCCAGAGAGGTAAGTGGCGCACACCCATGACATTTCCACAGGCACGCAACGCCTTTCAGCAATCCCCACTACAGAGAAGATGGACAGTACTTTCCACTCATTTTCACTAATTTTCTAAGAGAAACAAGCCATGTTGTCTGGTTTTGAAAGTTAGAGCGCATAATACATGAACTAGAACCGCCCTCACAATTTCCAGTCTTCAGAGTATCCGAAAATTGCCCCTATTTGTAAATTAAGAAGATAATTTTGAAAAACCGCTGAGCAGCTAATAATCCCAGCTCTTTTTAGCTTGCTGGCTTTAACCTAATTTTCAGAAAACTAGCCAAAGTCGACAAAGCCAGATAAAATGTAGCTGCTGTCTAGCTGTTGAGCAGCTTTGGAAAAAAAAAAAAAGGCCCTTTCCCACCCAAACATCACAAATGTTGCCCACTGGACCAGCAGCCCCTTCACACACACCACTCCCCAAACCTGATAAATCCCATGAAACCAACACCTAAGGGCCAAGACTCTGAGTGTACACACATAGGCTTCTGGAAGGCCCTCACTCACCATCTTTAGCTATCCTGAGTGTATCTGAATGAACTGTTCTGGAGTCTCTCATTCACTCCATTTACCAGCCCAGATAATGCATGGTTGGAAGTCCCTGAGATCTGTCCTGAGTGTACATGACTGAACTGTCCCCAGAGCCCTCATCTGCTGCACTTGCATGTCTTGAGGATACCGAATGGCTGGAAGTTCCCAGGGTTCTTCACACGGGGCCCTTGCTAGGAAAATTGGTTCTTACTTGCTAATTTTTGTTCCTGTAGTACCACAGATCAGTCCAAACTCCTGGGTTTTGCATCCCTGCCAGCAAATGGAGACAAAGTTTTACTGACACTGCTACATAACCCAGTGTGCCATCTGCAGTCCCTCAATATTGACCTGTACCCAAATCAAGATAATAATCACTCTCAAAATATTCAACATTAAACTCCCCCACGAACCGGAGGATGGTGATGCCTCACGTAGCCAAAAAAACAGAGTGGAAAACCAACTAACAAATCTGCAGTAAATGCCAACCAACAGAATGAGTAGATGACTCTCCCCACTTCCATGGGTGGGTCTCTGGACTGATCTGTGGTACTATAGGAATGAAAATTAGCAGGTAAGAACCAATTTTCCTTTCCCTGTGTGCACCCAGACCAGTCCAGACTCCTGGGATGTACCACCTGGAGAGTCCCGCTTGCAGAATACTTTCACCAAAGGCCATGGAAGCCAGAGCCCCAACATCTAAACGATAGTATCTGCAAAAGTGTGCAGCGATTTCCATGTCACCGCCCTGCAAATCTCCTGCGGAGAAACCTGCTGGGCCTTGGCCCAAGAGGTTGCCTGAGAACATATCAAATGGGTTTGCAACCCTTCAGGCACTGGTTGACCCTTGGATATATAGGTCAAGCCAATCGCCTCCTTAAGCCACGACGAGCCCTCCTTGGACCATTCCACAGAACAAAAAGGCGATCTGAGATTCAAAAGTCATTAGTAACCTCTAGATAGCTCGCTTCACGTCTAAAAGCCTAAGCTCTCTTGCGTGAGGCATGGAGGAATCCAAATCTGGAAAGGCCGGAAGTTCCACAGTCTGATTAACATGAAATGCCGACACCATCTTAAGCAGGAAAGAAGGCACCATACGCAACAACACACCGGACTCTGAGACCTGCATATAAGGATCCCAGCAAGATAAAGCCTGGAGCTCTGAAATCATCATAGCTAAACAAATAGCCTCCAGGAAGATGATCTTAAGGGTGAAATCCTTCAGGGTTGTCCTCTGAAGCATCTTGATCGGAGCCTCACATAACCCTCTAAACATCAGATTAAGATTCCAGGAGGGGCAAACTCTCCTCACCAGAGGATGCAAATTCTTTGCCCCCGGAGAAAACGTATGATATCCGGATGTGTCGACAGAGAATAACCCTGCACCATACCTCGGAGATAGCTCAGAGCTGTTACCTGAAGAGAGTTGACCAAACTTTCCTCAAGAAAGGACAAAATATGTGATACAGTAGCTTGAAGAGACCGCACCCCGTTAACCATACACCAGGACTCGAAGATTTTCCAAATTCGCACGTACACTAAAGATGTGGAAGTTCACCTGGCCTGTAACAAAGTTGTAATTTCCACTTTGTGGTACCCCTTCCGTCTCAAATGCTGCCTCTCAAAAGCCAAGTCATGAGACAAAAGTGAGCCGCCTGCTCCAAAAATATCGGGCCCTGATGAAGAAGATTCAGCAGATGACTAAGCCACAGCGGTCCGTCTTCAGCCATGTTGACCAGATCTGCGAACCATGGATGTTGTGGCCACTCTGGAGGCACCAACACCATGTCGCCTGGATGCTTCTCTATCCATCTCAACACCTTGCTACTATTTATTTATTTAGAAATCACTTTTCAACATTTCTAAGCAATTCACAAAGGCACATTCATAGATTACTTCACAAAAAAACATCATAAATCAAAAAAATAAACAACCAATCAAACAATAGTTCAAATAAAACATAAGACATAAAACATAATACCACTGTCCAACTAGCTCTTTGTTATTACTGAGAGAATTGAGACTTACTAAGGACTATCTATTAAATATACGTAATAAAAGCCTGCTCAAATAGGAATGACTTCACCATTTTTCTAAAGGCTGTTAATGCTGCTTTGCTCTTTATTTGTAATGGAAGAGTGTTCCAGAGGGTTGGCCCCTGAGTATAAAACAAGCGTTCTCTCGACTCATCTAGGCGAACTAGCTTAAATGAAGGGATATCTAAATGAATTTGAGAAACTGAACGCAAGGTTCACACTGGGCAATATAGTTTTAAAGCTGCATTTTCGTTATATGAGGCAATGCCTTTGATTCTTTTAAACACTAGAGTTAGTATTTTAGATTTTATTCTCGAAGAAATGGGTTACCAATAATGTTTGACCAGATAATGTGTGATGTGGTAGAAGGTTGGAATTCACTCAATAATTCTTACAGCTGAATTCTGAATATATTGCAGGGCTCGTAAGGTGTTTTGAGGTAGGCCTAAATAGACAAATTGCAGTAATCCACTGCTGATATCACAAGGGAATGAATGACTGTTTCCAAATTAGAGTCATTAAGAAAAGGTTGCATTCTCCTTAACATTTGTAACTTGAAATATGAGTTTCAGACTACTTTTTAAATTTGTGGAGGAAGGGTTAATCTCATATCTATCATTATCCCTATATTTCTTACTTCTTCAAAAATATTGTTTTTCCTTCCACATTCAGTGTCTTGGGAATATAGTTCGAAGGGCATGCAGGGAAAGAAGATCCTGAAGCCATGGGAGAACCAGAGCATAGATGCCCTCCGCTCCGTACTCCCTTCGCCGACTATAAAACCGGAACATTTTGCCGTGTGGTCATATGAGGAAAACCCCACTTTTCGCGAATGAGCTGCATCGCCTTCTCTAACAGCTCCCACTCTCCAGGGTCCAATGCTCTGCAACTCAGAAAATCTGCCCGCACACTGCTCACCCCAGCAATGTGGGATGCTGCTATCTTCTCCAAGTGCTGTCCGACCAGAGAATAAATTCCTGAGCAACCGACAGACTCTTGTTTCCTCCCTACCGGTTGATATAGGCCACCGCCGTTGCATTGTTCGATAGGATTCACACTGACCAACTTTGCAACCTTGGCAGAAAGGCAAGTAAAGCGAATTGCACCGCCCTCATCTCTAATTGTTTGATAGGCCAAAAAGCCTCTGCCTTGGACCACCAATCCTACATCGACTGATCTTGATACACTGCTCCCCAACCCAAAAGGCTGGCACTGGTGGTATCACCCAATCCTGAACCTCCAATTCCAAACCACGCTCCAGACTAGACCAAAGAAGCCCCCCCCCACCCGACACTGACGTGGTTGCCTGAGATTCCAAAATGGCTGCCGTTCCCGCACCAACAGGGAGAGAGGCCCCCAGCCTGCCACGAACCCTGACGAGACCAAGCAGCACCCACACTAGCTCCCTGTGAATTGGAAGTGGTGACAGGCCGCTTTGAAGGGCCTTTGCCACCCAAAATGCAAGCCGCACACAGACTGGCTCTGTTAAGCTGCGATCAGGAAGTCCCGCAAGAGCGGCAGGCTGAGCCGCACGCCATCCCACAAGTGGTCGGGATAGCAAGCAGTGACCACTTGCTCTGTCACTCTCAGCGCCGCCGCTCGCCCTGCCGCGCTGCTAAAGCAAAGAAACCCCTGGGGAAATACCCGCAGGAAACAGGAACACATCGCTACAAACCCCCTTACTTCTACTTCATTTTTTTTTTTTTTAAATAAACTTTAACCACCCCGACAAGAAACAGCAGAGAAAGAGACAACTGGTATAGTTTCCTGCTCCAGGCTGAAACTGCAGAGCTGTTAGCGGGATTCAAGCCGTTTCATGAAGGGGAAGAATCTGGACCACCAGATTTACAACCCATGGGCCCTTGGACCGAGTGTACAAAAGAGTCACCAACCCCCAGCTCCTCCACCTCAGACTGGGGGGGGGGGGGGGGGGATGGCCCCACCAGGACCTCAAAACCCCCAGGAGGAAAATGTTTTTTTCTTTTCTTCTATCCCTTCCCCCCTCTTTTCTTTTAAACACCAAAACTGCAGGTTTTGCACCTCTACCATCTGCTGGAGACAGAGAAATACTGAGGGACTGCAGGTGGCACACTGAGTTATGTAACAGTGCCTCAGTTTTGTTCTCTGTCTCCATCTGCTGGCGGGGAGGCAAAACCCAGGAGCCTGGACCGATCTGGGTACGTACAGGGAACACGGCACTTACATGTCTTGTTTCCCAGAGTGGCCGCAGGGAATCTTGCCCTTCTTATATAGGAAGTACAGCACCGCTCCGAGGACAGCAATGGCCAGGATACACACAATGATGGCTACGATCAGCACGCCCTTGCTCTCTTCTCGCTTTCGCTCTGCCAAAAGCAAGGACTGCTGGTTATCAGATGTCAGAGCAGGATCCGTCCTGCCTCCAGGCGCTCTGGAAGAGGGCGACAGGGGCAGGGATACAGACTGAAAGAACAATGCTGCACGCTAGAGGGGAAGGGGGTGCAGAGCCCACAGGGGCGGGCACTGCCGCATACCAGGGGCAGGGGCGCAGAGCACAGGAGCAGTTCCATACACCACAGAGGAAAGGATGGAGAGCCCATTGGGGTGGCAGCGGTGTACAGAGGCAAAAGGCGCCCATGGCAGGAGCAGAGCCGCATACCAAAAGCAAAGGAACAGACTGCAGGGGCAAGGGAGCAGAGCCTTGAGCAGTAAGTGACAGCAAGTGAGGGGGCTTCCTGGGAAGAAAGCAGCAGTGAGGGGGGGTGGGGTGACCATGAGGGAAGAGACAGGCACTGGTGGTCTTTGTAGGGAGAGACAGGCAGTGATGGGTGTTCTTGCTGTGGTAAAGTACTAACCTTTTTGGATAGGTCCCACTAATTGAGAGGGAAGAGAAGACAGAAAGAAGCGAATACAGGTGAGAGGGTTCCCTCTCTGTTAACTGCTGATCACCATAAAAATGCAGGAGAAGGGGTCACTGTCTGTACACCTGAAGGCTTGGGAGGGCCATAGGGAGCTGCGGGCTTGTGGCTTAGGCTGGCTGCATCTTAGCAAGGATGCTGGGCACAATTTTCAAACGGGATCCCTGGGTGTCCAGAGAGGTTAACAGCACGCTTGAGGCTCGAACAGAAGGCACAGTTTTAGCTGAACCAGGAAGAGGGAGCACAGTTAGGTCGGGGGAGTATACATCAGGGGTACAGCATTTTTAAATCTGCATGCGCTGTTTTACCGCCCTCCATCTGCGTTGTGTCGTAAAGGGCGCACATGCCCGGCAACTGTGCGGGCTGCTCACACACACCCCCTTTACAAGCGTGCGTCACTGCCTGCCTGCAAATGTACAGGGGGAAGAGTGGATGCAGCAGGGACGGGGGGGGGGGGGGGGGGGAACTGTGCACACAGAAATAACCGCACGCCTCCAAGAGCATCTGCAGAGAGCTAATGGCAGTCCACTTTCAGCCCGGTTAAGTCCAGCAAAAGGGAAATCGGGTGCATCTAACCGGCTAAAGCTGCAGCTGAACATCTGGGCTAAAGCTGAATGCACAGATCTGTGTGCTCAGATTTAAGGCTGCCTTCTGGACAACCACACTAAATCTCAAAGGCCCACCCCCTCCATCCTTCTCGTGCTCAGCTAAATTTGTGCAGGTAGAGATTTTCCCTGCGGAGATCCAGCCTGGCAAAGGAGGAATTCTGAAGAAGTAAGATTTCCCTGGTAAAACCTGGTTTTAGCAAAGTAAATCTTTTAAAATATTGACCCCCTCCCACTCCCCCTCTATATGTCCTGGCTGCTTGCTCTTCTTTGGATCTTAATTCAATAAGGACAGTGACTGCATGTGTGAGTAAAAGCACGTATTTAGTGACTGCATGTGTGCACGTGTACGAGTGACTGTGTATATATGTAACCGTGTTTGTATGTACATATGTGACTGTGTGCTCCTGCTTTTACACATTTTTTGTGTGTGCTTAGTGACTGCATGTGTGCACGTGTACTGTGTATATATGTAACCGTGTTTGTATGTACATATGTGACTGCGTGCTCCTGCTTTTACACATTTTTTGTGTGTGCTTAGTGACTGTATATTTTACAGGCCTCTCTACCAGGGAGCACACACTTTACTCCTTTCAAAGGTGTGTCAGGAAGCGGGTAGGGTGCTCTCAAGCCGGTTTACCTGTGTTGTTGGCAGTAGGGTGAGTTGTTACAGTCACTGAGGGGAAACAAAAAGAAAGAGCAATTTAGGGCCACTTTAAATGTATTTTATACTGTTACACACATGCAGATAAGCATACAGATCTACATTTACACATTCACACATGCATTTCTAACTGAAATTTCTTTTCCTACCATAGATAACAATAAGACTTGCCATACTGGGTCAGATTAAGGGTCCATCAGGCCCAGTATCCTGTTTTCAACAGTGGCCAATCCAGATCCCAAGTGCCTGGCAGGATCCCAAGGGGTCGATAGATTCCATGCTGTTTATCCCAAGAATAAGCAGTGGATTTCTGCAATTCTACCTTAATAATGGTTAATGGACTTTTCCTCCAGGAACTTGTCCAAACCTCTTTTAAATGCAGCTACACTAATAGCTTTCACCACATCCTCTGGCAATGAATTCCAGATCTTAATTATGCATGCAGTAAAAAGATAATTTATCTTATTAGTTTTAAACGTATTACCCAGTAACTTCATTGTGTGTGCCCTGGTCTTTGTACATTTTGAAAGAATAAACAACTGATTAATGTTTACTCATTCCACTCCACTCATTAGTTTATAGACCTCTATCATATCTCCCCTCAGCCATCTCTTCTCCAAGCTGAAGAGCCCTAACCTCTTTAGCCTTTCCTAATAGGGGAATTGTTTTATCTTGAGATGAGGTAACCAGAACTGCACACAATACTCCAGATGAGGTCACACCATGGAGTGATACAGGGGCATTCTGATGTTCTCTGTTTTATTCTCCATTCCCTTCCTAATAATCCCTAGCATTCTATTTGCCTTCGCTGCTCCTGCTGCTGCACAGTGAGCAGAAGATTTCAATGCATTATCAACGATGACACCTAGATCCTTTTCCTGAATGGTGACTCCTAATGTGGAACCTTGCATTATGTAACTATAATTTGGGTTACTCTTCTCTAAGTGCATCTCTTTGCACTTGTCCACATTAAATTTCATTTGCCATTTGCCTGCCCAGTCTCCCAGTTTTGCAAGGTCCTCTTGCAATTTCTCACAATCCTCTTGTGATTTAAAACCTTCGCATAATTTTGTGTCATCTGCAAATTTGATCACCTCACTCGTTGTTCCCATTTCCAGGTCATTTATAAATATATTAAAAAGCAGTAGTCCCAGAACAGATCCCTGGGGCCCTCCACTATTCACTGTTTCCCATTGGGAACATTTACCATTTAGCTCTACTCTCTGTTTTCTATCTTTTAACCAGCGGGCAGTCCACAATAGGATACTGCCCCCTAACCCATTACTTTTACATTTCCTAAGAAGTCTCTCATGAGGGACTTTGTCAAATGCTTTTGGAAATCCAGATATCAACTATATCAGCAGGCTCACCTTTATCCACATCTTTATTTACGTCCTCAAAAAATGTAGCAAATTTGTGAGGTAAGACTTCCCTTGGCTAAATCCATGTTGGCTTTGTCCCATTAAACTATGCTTATCTAAATGTTCAGCAATTTTTTCTTTATGAGTTCCTACCATTTTGCCTGGCACAGACGTCAGACTCACTGATCTGTAGTTTCCTGGATCACCCCTTGATCCCTTTTTAAAAATTGGCGTTACATTGGCAACCCTCCAGTCTTCAGGTACCAAAAATGATGTTATTGATAGTTTACAAATTTTCAATAGCAGGTCTGCAATTTAAAGTTCAATCTATTGATTCTCAAACAAAAAAAAAAGTTTAAATATAGCTTGAACAGCTGTGAGAAAGTGATAAAATGGTTTGTCATTTAAACAGAATTGCTCTTGGCGGTGATAGCCTGGAGAAGAGGAGTAATGGTGGTTGGGGGTGGCATATTGCAGGAGTGACGACAGCAACAGGGAAGTGGAAGACAGCGGTGGCCCAGGAGGAAAGTAGGGGGAGGAGTCATGACAGTGGTATTGGGGGGAGAGGATGAAGAGCAGAGACAGTGACAGTAGTGGCTAGGGGGAGGGGAGAGCAGTCATGTGGTGACAGGGATAGGGGGAGAAGAGGAACAATAGCAGAGGCCTGAATGGGAGAGGGGAGACGTGATGGCGACGGCCTGGGGGGGGGGGGGGTGTGAGGAGTAATGATAGCAGGCCGGGAAGGGTGGTAAGGGGAAGGAGTGATGATGATGGCCGGGGGAGGGAATTGAGAGTGGAGGGGCAGGGGCATGCGAGTCATGCCTGTCTATAATTCTGGAAGGTTCCTTTCAAATTTAACTAAGAAATTTAGGTTGCAAGACGGGATTCATTAAGTACAATAATTCTTTGCTTAAAATAACAACCCTAAACCTTGCAGTACTGTGGGCTTGCTCCACTTGTGCACATCTACAGCGGACACCCAGGATGCGAGCGTCATCCTGCCGGCACTGCTGAATGATGCCACCCACAGGCAGCCTGCTGTACTGGCACCCAGCCTACCTGTCCCATGCTCAGATACTCACCCTCCTGCAGCCTGATGAGCTCCTCACTGCTGCCCAGGCTGTTTCTGGCATAGCACATGACACCCGACCTCAGCAGCTCCTGCGTAACCTGGACACTCAGCTCACTGGACACTTGGTGAGTTTCTCTTTTGTGCAGCTGCAAGACAAAAAGTAATTTGGAAAACAAAAAAAGGCAAAAAAAAAACCCCAACAAAATCAGAACCATGAAAAACTAAGGGGAGAATTGGGGGAGTGGGGAAACAGAGTGCGGCATGGGGAAGGAGTGACAGGGAAACGGGAGAAATGGCAAAAGGGCGGGGAAGGTAAAACCTAGAAGAAAAAGCAGGAGAAGGAAAGAAGGGGAGAGCGGACATGGAAGGTGGGGTTTGCTATCCTGTAACTTAACCCACTTGACAGAGCAATGCTTGCAGCAAAAGAGAAAGCATTTTATAGGTTTCCAGAATGAATTGCATTAACTCAAGGCTCTTGCGAGTTGAACCTTAGCTTGTATTCGCTTCACTGGATGGCAGGCGAGGAACACTGCTCTTGTTAGGTTCCTGTTTATTTTAGTTGATGGGTTTATTGTATTGGCTACCTGTGCATTATAGGGAAGATTTTAAAAAGTTGCGCGTGGGCGTACATGTGTGCATGCTACCCACCGCGCACACACGTACGCCCAATTTTATAACATCCGGGGTCAGCGCGCACAAGAGGGTGCACAATTGTGCAACTTGCACGCACCGAGCCGCACTGCCTTCCTCTGTTCCCTCCCCACTAATTTTACCTTCCCACCCCTTCCCCTAACCTTTCCCCCCCCCCAGCCCTACTCTAACCCCCCCCCCGACTCGTCTTGCCTTTTGCGCCTGCCTCTGGGCAGGCGTAAGTTATGCGCGCCAGCAGCCTGCCGGCGCGCGATCCTCTGACACAGAGGCAATGGCCGCTATGTCGGAAGCCTCTGGCCCCGCCCCCGGACCGCCCTTTTGTAACGCCCCGGGACTAACACGCGTCCCGGGGCTTTACACGTGTTGCCGGGCTTTTTTAAAATAGGCCCGGTGAGTGTAACCCTTTTAAAATCCAGCCCTATTTGTTTTACTATATAATTTAGGAACTGTGATGTAACATTGAATTGCACTCTATTAATTGCTGTTTATTTATGAATTGAGCTTGTATTTTAACCGTAAACCACCTAGTTGTGTTTTTTTACCATAAGCAGTCTAACAAATATAATAAATAATAATAATATCCCATAACAGAAGTCCCTCGTGGCACCTATGAGAGTATATAATATACTATAAGAGCTTATTTGTTTATTTAGTAAATGCAAATTCACAAAGCCAAGCCATGGCCTTCTTGTTAGCTGAACCCAAAGTTATTGATCCACTGCTGAGTTTGACGAGGGGACGCTCCTCCAGAACGTATTATATAGTTTGACGAGGGGACACTCCTTCAGAATGTATTATATAGTTTGTCGAGGGGACGCTCCTCCAGAACGTATTATATAGTTTGACGAGGGGACACTCCTCCAGAACGTATTATATAGTTTGTCGAGGGGACGCTCCTCCAGAACGTATTATATAGTTTGACGAGGGGACGCTACTCCAGAACGTATTATATAGTTTGTTGAGGGGACGCTCCTCCAGAACGTATTATATAGTTTGACGAGGGGACGCTCCTCCAGAACGTATTATATAGTTTGACGAGGGGAAGCTCCTCCAGAACGTATTATATAGTTTGACGAGGGGACGCTGCTCCAGAACGTATTATATAGTTTGACGAGGGGACGCTCCTCCAGAACGTATTATATAGTTTGACGAGGGGACGCTCCTCCAGAACGTATTATATAGTTTGACGAGGGGACGCTCCTCCAGAACGTATTATATAGTTTGTCGAGGGGCCGCTCCTCCAGAACGTATTATATAGTTTGACGAGGGGCCGCTCCTCCAGAACGTATTATATAGTTTGACGAGGGGACGCTCCTCCAGAACGTATTATATAGTTTGACGAGGGGCCGCTCCTCCAGAACGTATTATATAGTTTGACGAGGGGCCGCTCCTCCAGAACGTATTATATAGTTTGACGAGGGGACGCTCCTCCAGAACGTATTATATAGTCTGACGAGGGGACGCTCCTCCAGAACGTATTATATAGTCTGACGAGGGGACGCTCCTCCAGAACGTATTATATAGTCTGACGAGGGGACGCTCCTCCAGAACGTATTATATAGTCTGACGAGGGGACGCTCCTCCAGAACGTATTATATAGTCTGACGAGGGGACGCTCCTCCAGAACGTATTATATAGTTTGACGAGGGGACGCTCCTCCAGAACGTATTATATAGTTTGACGAGGGGACGCTCCTCCAGAACGTATTATATAGTTTGATGAGGGGACGCTCCTCCAGAACGTATTATATAGTTTGACGAGGGGACGCTCCTCCAGAACGTATTATATAGTTTGTGCACAATGATTTACTTGAGGCCCCAGTGATAGAGGCTCGGGGCTGCGTATCGGGCATTCGCCTCCTGTTAATTCAAAAGTAGATGAAAGGGCTATGACCCAAGGACCCGGTTTATGACTTCCTGTGATTCCCAATCCTTGATGCAAGACAGTATCTGCAGCCAGAGATCCTGGTCGGGGAGGCTGCTCCGTACAGGGCACCACGAGGAAAGATGGGCCTTAGGTGCATTAAGCAGGTCACTGTAAGGTGACGCAGTGTATGGGCCATCGTCGCAAGGACAGGAATCCAGGGGAGGGAGTTGCACAGAGGTTAACACTTGCGAAATTAATGGTCCTGTTCAGCTTGGTGTCAGCAGGACGTGCATGCGAGGATCTCTTGCCAGACAGGTACTCTGATGCCGAGTACGACAGGGAGAGAGTTCTGACGGGCCTTAGCAACATCTTCTCGTGCCGAGCCAGCAAGCCTGGCTAGCAGATCGTTTTAGGAGGTTGACTTTTGCTGCTGTTCCCTTTAGGTGTTTCCCAAAGGTCAGGGTTCAGTCCATAAACACTCCCAAGAATGTTGGGCAGGGATCAGTGCTCTGGCCACCCATGCAGATGTCCAATTCCTTTTTTTTGGCACTGGTGCTGTAGAAGTGGGAAACCCTGTATAAAATTTTGCCTGGGCTCAGCATGGGCCACCATATGATGTAACACAGGGCTTCGCAAACCTGTCCTGGGGGACCCCCCAGCCAGTCGGGTTTTCGGGATATCCAGAATGAATATGCATGAGATAAATGTGATTACCATGGAGACTCAGCTATGCACATTTACCTCATGCATATTCGTTGTGGATATCCTGAAAACTCGACTGGCTGGGGGGTCCCCCAGGACAGGTTTGGGAAGCCCTGGAATAACAGGTCCGTCAGCTTTGTCACATCTTCATTCAGGATCTGCTCCATAGACAGAAAAGAGGAAGCTCGAATGCCACAGCAACATCAGACATAAATGAATTTGCAAGATGTGATTTCTGATAAGTAAATTGTATATAAAGCTGAAAAAAGCTGTGGCCAGCCCTGTACCATTGGTCTTTCTCCTCCTTGCACTTATCCCCGTTGTAGCACATTGGCGTTCAAGGACCACGTGGCACACAGAGGGTAGTGCAAAGGATGGATAGCTCGTTGCCAGCATGAGGTCTTTGCCAGGTATTGGACTAGCAATAACTTTTCACACAGGCCACTTCTTCAGGCGTGGCTTTGAGCGGATAACTCCTGTGGTAGTAGTGGTTCAGCTACAGGTGAGCCTGAGGTCTGAGCTGTTTCAGGAATTCTGGAAAGATGTTATCATAGCCAGCAACATTGTCACGTTTCAGGCCACACAGAACTTTTTCCCGTGATATTGAAGGCTTCAGGGCTATTGGATTCCATGAGTTGCTTTTAAGAACATAAGAAATTGCCATGCTGGGTCAGACCAAGGGTCCATCAAGCCCAGCATCCTGTTTCCAACAGAGGCCAAACCAGGCCACAAGAACCTGGCAATTACCCAAACACAAAGAAGATCCCATGCTACTGATGCAATTAATAGCAGTGGCTATTCCCTAAGTAAACTTGTTTAATAGCCATTAATGGACTTCTCCTCCAAGAACTTATCCAAACCTTTTTTGAACCGAGCTGCACTAACCACATCCTCTGGCAACAAATTCCAGAGCTTAATTGTGCTTTGAGTGATAAACGGGGAACTTTAAGTACTTTGTCAGTGTCTGAATGTATTCAAATAAAAAACTATTTTCAAAGGGATATCTACGAGTGTACATGAGACATCCCTCGTAGCACCTACGAGTGTATATTATAGTCCATATAAGAGATACCTCTCACAGTGCCTACAAGTGTATATTATATACTATGTAAACCGGTGATGTTCTTTTAACATCGGTATAAAAAAAGCTTCAAATAAATAAATAAATAAATAAAAGACGCGTCCCTTGTGGCACCTATGAACATATATTATATTCCATATGAGATATCTCTCGTAGCGCCTACAAGTGTACATTATATAGGAAGGGAAACCCATACCACACTGCCATTGACACTCCATGTGATCTCAGGAGCTGGGTGTCCGAAGGCCTCACAGGTCACATTAATCACATCGTTCACCAACACCCACAGCGAGTGATGCTTCACCGAGACTAGAGGTGGCCCTGAGGAGAAACATATAGCTGGTCATAACTCTGACCCCTTTCCCAGAGAAGAAATACAGCGCCAGGCAGAACTCTGACCCTTCCCTGAGCATAAACGCAGAACAGATCACAACCTCTGACCCTTGATCTGAAGAAACACAGAATCTGACAGTAGATAAGAATCGAGTCCGCCCAGCTTCACTCCTAGTGCAATGACTTCCTCACAACTAGGAATCCTCTATCCAGGCTTTCTTGAATTCCATTACCATTTTCATAAAAGGAAACATTGAGCCACTCACAGCTCCAACATCTCACCTGGGGAAAAACAGAGCCATCACAACTCCAAAACAAGCCCGGAATTATGCCCTAAGAGGGGCAGGAAGCTTCTGCCCCTGACAGCCGCACACCGGTCAGATTTTCAGGACATCCCAGAGGAATATACATGAGACAGATCTGCACACATTAGAGGCAGTGCATGGAAATCTCCCTCATGCACATTCATCAGAGGTGTCCTGAAAATCTGACCGATGTGCAACCCTCAGGGACTGGAGGTTCCTCACCCCCCTGTCCTAATTAAAAACAGAGCCAGGAAAACAGCTCCGGTTCCTAACGTCACTGCAAGTCAGAGACGCAGTACCTGCTAGCAGCCATCGTCACCCAAAGCTCCCTTACAGCACCCGCAATGCCCACCTGTCGCTCCTGTCGATCCCTACCTTTCACCACAATGGTTACCCCTTTGCTGGCATTCAGTCCTGGTACACCTGGCACCGTCGCCACGCAGCTGTAGTGGCCGCTGGACTTGAAATCCACGCTGCTGAGGTTGAGCAAAGGACCCAGTGCAATGACTTCCCCCTTCTGTAGTGAGGGAGAAACAGAAAGAGGCTCGGCGTGATCACCAGTGGTGGCTTTCTCTGGCCACCTCTCTCCCCTTCCCTACCCCAGGAAGCCTGCCAGGATCCTTTGCATGCTGAGGGCTGGAAGAGAAACTTCCTCCAAGAACGAAGAAGTCAATAGTCAAAGGCTTTCTCCGGCTAACGTCTGGAGTTAGCCGGAGAAAAACCAAGACCTGAATCTTCCTCCCGCCCGCCAACGAGTGGATTCCTTTTGTGCACAGGAAATGGATCTGGATAAAAATAGGCGGGACGCCGGAGGCGCTTTGGATGCAGGAATACGTTTTAGCAGGGGAGCGCACGGATCGAGCGCAGCTCCAGCTAAAGTTACGCACATAAGTCTGGTTGGAAAAAACACCCAGGTAAAGTTACACATGGAACTTTTAGCGGAGGAGATTCAGCGAATAAAGTAACACATAACTTTATCCACAGAAACTTGCTTCCTTGCCAGCTCTCTGAATATAGACCTTGAACCGCTGCTTTCAGGGACAACTGGGCCATCCCGCCATTCCTTCCAGGAACTAAGCAACACCTCAGCAGGCAGCCTGTGCCTGCGACTGCCAGGACCAGAAACTGGAAAAGGAGTCTGCTCCAGTCAAAAAAAAAGAGGACCTTTATCTGAGAGTCCTGAGGACAGAGGGCAGGGAATGTCCTGACGTGGGCATTGTTTACAAGGAGGCACCTGGGGTTAGCTGGCAGGGCAGGTCCGGATGCGGGAATATGTTTTGGGTAAAATGCTAGTAGTTATGACCTGTGGGTTCAGCGGAGGGGCAGCAGGATCTGGACTGCTGCCTGGATGAAGCTATAGCGTCTTTACCCATTGCCAATGGAAGGCTAAAGTCCGGGAGCCCATCGCACTGCAGTGAATAGTCGCATTGTCTCCAAGACTCAACTCCACAGGGCTCTCAGGCCACATCTGAATGGCATCCAGATCTACAAAACACAGGATATAAGGCTGAGTCTCTACAGAGCCTCCCTCCCTGGATAGAAGGCTGAGACTCTGCAGGGCCCTTCCTCCCTGGATATAAGGCTGAATCTCTGCAGAGCCTCCCTCCCTGCATATAAGGCTGAGTCTCTACAAAGCTAACTGTCTAAAACGATCATAAGTTGCCTCTTTTTTTTAATCACTGTTAAAATTCTACTTTATTCATAAATCATGTACATTTTTAGTTTTGTATATTTTTATAATTCAGAGACAAAGACCTCAGAACTGGTAAAAGGGGTCTGATTGACCTCTAATTTTCAAACTAGTAAGTTCAATCACTGGTCTTTATTGTCTCCTATTTTTTAATTTAAAGTAAAAATGCAATTGTTTCAGACATTTTTATTTTTTAAGAGTCTTTGTATTGCAGGGTATCCCGTCTGACAAAAACGCCAGTATCTCAGCGAGTTGTAACGATATTATGTCACAATTTATGTTATCCACCGCAGTGATGTGCGGCACTGACTTCTTACAGCAAAGAAAAAAATCACAACAAGTTTCAGATAAGTGCTTTTGGCGGTTACTTGGAGCACAGATTTGTTGATCAACAGTAATACTGCAACAAGTTTAGAACCTTGCTACTTTGTGATGTCGGGCTGGTTTCTGAAACCACAACACATTCCATTCACAAGCTTGAAGATATAAAGATTATGGGCTTACAATGAGAGCATAAGTCGCCGGATAATACAGCTGTGACACATTACCGGTGCAAGTTGCCGTGACATCGGCATTTTTTGTCAAGCCGGACATTCCATAATAGAAGTCCTTTGGTATCATTTCCTGAAGGAAGTGGGAGAAACATTTGTGGATAACATAAATTGTGACATAATATCGTTACAACTCGCTGAGATACTGGCGTTTTTGTCAGACGGGATACCCTGCAATACAAAGACTCTTAAAAAAAAGTCTGAAACAATTGCATTTTTACTTTAAATTAAAAAATAGGAGACAAAGACCAGTGATTGAACTTACTGGTTTGAAAATTAGAGGTCAATCAGACCCCTTTTACCAGTTCTGAGGTCTTTGTCTCTGAATTATAAAAATGTACAAAAATAAAAATTTACATGAATTATGAATAAAGTCGAATTTTAACAGCAATTAAAAAAAAGAGGTAACTTATGATCGTTTTAGATAGTCAGCTTTGTATGGACTTTAATTGGATACTAACTGTTCCCTTTTGTGCAGTGTTGATTTAATATAAGGCTAAGTCTCTACAGCCCCCTCCCTCCCTAGATATAAGGCTGAGTCTCTGCAGCCCCCTCCCTCCCTGGATATAAGGCTGAGTCTCTGCAGGCACCTCCCTCCCTGGATATAAGGCTGAGTCTCTACAGCCCCCTCCCTCTCTGGATATAAGGCTGAGTCTCTACAGCCCTCTCCCTCCCTGGATATAAGGCTGAGTCTCTGCAGCCCCCTCCTTCTCTGGATATAAGGCCGAGTCTCTGCAGCCCCCTCCCTCCCTGGATATAAGGCTGAGTCTTTGCAGCCCCCTCCCTCCCTGGATATAAGGCTGAGTCTCTGCAGCCCCCTCCCTCTCTGGATATAAGGCTGAGTCTCTACAGCCCCCTCCCTCTCTGGATATAAGGCTGAGTCTCTACAGCCTCCTCCCTCTCTGGATATAAGGCTGAGTCTCTGCAGCCCCCTCCCTCTCTGGATATAAGGCTGATTCTCTGCAGGCACCTCCCTCCCTGGATATAAGGCTGAGTCTCTACAGCCCCCTCTCTCTCTGGATATAAGGCTGAGTCTCTACAGCCCTCTCCCTCCCTGGATATAAGGCTGAGTCTCTGCAGCCCCCTCCTTCTCTGGATATAAGGCTGAGTCTCTGCAGCCCCCTCCCTCCCTGGATATAAGGCTGAGTCTCTGCAGCCCCCTCCCTCCCTGGATATAAGGCTGAGTCTCTGCAGCCCCCTCCCTCCCTGGATATAAGGCTGAGTCTCTACAGCCTCCTCCCTCTCTGGATATAAGGCTGATTCTCTGCAGGCACCTCCCTCCCTGGATATAAGGCTGAGTCTCTGCAGCCCCCTCCCTCCCTGGATATAAGGCTGAGTCTTTACAGCCCCCTCCCTCCCTGGATATAAGGCGGAGTCTCTGCAGGCCCCTCCCTCCCTGGATATAAGGCTGCGTCTTTGCAGCCCCCTCCCTCCCTGGATATAAGGCTGGGTCTCTGCAGTCCCCCCCCCCCTTTCCATTGTGGGTGGTTGCTCACAGTTTACAGAGAGCATGGTGTCAGCCTGCAAGGAAACACCGGAGTTGAAGTCTAGTGCCCGGCAGCGGTAGTGGACACTCTCATTTCTTCTGACACTCTCAAGGATCAGCAGCCCATCACTGGCCTCTATCTCCTCCTCCATCTCCGCTCCATCCACAGGATCCTCCTAAGAAGAATGGCTGAGCTGTCAGTATGTGCCTCTGCCTGCGTACATTACAGGTATAACTGTCTGTGAGCCTGAACGCCACGGCGAATGCAAGATAAAGCGTGCTTCTGTGTGCATACGTTACACGTATTCCTATCTGTGAGCCTGCGTGCCACGGCGAATGCAAGATAAAGCGTGCTTCTGTGTGCATACGTTACACGTATACCTGTCTGTGAGCCTGCGCGCCACGGCAAATGCAAGATAAAGCGTGCTTCTGTGTGCATACGTTACACGTATACCTGTCTGTGAGCCTGCGCGCCACGGCAAATGCAAGATAAAGCGTGCTTCTGTGTGCATACGTTACACGTATACCTGTCTGTGAGCCTGCGCGCCAAGGCAAATGCAAGATAAAGCGTGCTTCTGTGTGCATACGTTACACGTATACCTGTCTGTGAGCCTGCGCGCCACGGCAAATGCAAGATAAAGCGTGCTTCTGTGTGCATACGTTACACGTATACCTGTCTGTGAGCCTGCGCGCCAAGGCAAATGCAAGATAAAGCGTGCTTCTGTGTGCATACGTTACACGTATACCTGTCTGTGAGCCTGCGCGCCACGGCAAATGCAAGATAAAGCGTGATTCTGTGTGCATACGTTACACGTATACCTGTCTGTGAGCCTGCGCGCCAAGGCAAATGCAAGATAAAGCGTGCTTCTGTGTGCATACATTACACGTATACCTGTCTGTGAGCCTGCGCGCCATGGCAAATGCAAGATAAAGCGTGATTCTGTGTGCATACGTTACACGTATACCTGTCTGTGAGCCTGCGCGCCAAGGCAAATGCAAGATAAAGCGTGCTTCTGTGTGCATACGTTACACGTATACCTGTCTGTGAGCCTGCGCGCCAAGGCAAATGCAAGATAAAGCGTGCTTCTGTGTGCATACGTTACACGTATACCTGTCTGTGAGCCTGCGCGCCAAGGCAAATGCAAGGTAAAGCGTGCTTCTGTGTGCATACGTTACATGTATTCCTATCTGTGAGCCTGCGCGCCACGGTGAATGTAAGATAAAGTGTGCCTGTGTGTGCACAGAAGCGATGGCTGCTCGTCTTACCGCACGCACTCACCTGTACTCTGAGGAAAGTATATGCAGGGGGTGGGTTCCCGTCTCCCTTACACCTCAGAACCACCCTGTCTCCCTCCATCACCAGCCTGCTGGGAGACTCCACAACCAGCGTCACGCTCTCCATGGGGTCTGAAGAGCAATCACAGAGTTCTCCATCAGCAATGCACAGTAACAGGCAGAATGATAGGGGACCATTTGTTCTTAGGTTGTTTTTTTACCTTGCAGTTTCCTCCAGCTTTGTCGTGCTTCCAGCTCGACTGGAAGCAGGGCTGGGATCAGCACCATCAGCCTTTCTTTATTTCATATCCATCCTGTCCCCAACACACCCAGGCTGGTCATTGCAGCGAAGGTCCTCGGGGTCCGAATCAGGCACATTCTGCATGGCAGCATAGAGCACTTGCCACCTGACCCAGGGGGCTGGCCCCAGGACCACTGAACATAAGCAAACCCGCATCCGCTCAGAGAGCACGTGCCATCATCCCTAGACGTCTCCAGCCCTCTCCCCTCCCCTCTGCTCTGCCCCGTACTCACAGAGGATTGTGACGTTGACCCTTTCTGACTCCATCATGCGGTCCATGCCGGGCAGACGATAATTCACCTCACAGTAGAAGGAAGCATTCCTGTCCTCCTTGCTGAGCCGAGAGTGCAGTGTGCTGCTCACCGTGTACAGCCCACTGGACTCCTTAATCACAGTTGTGGCAATATTAACCCCTGGGGGAGCAGCAAAAAATGATCCATTAATGATCCCAAAACAAGGGAGAGAGAGAGAGAGAGATAACCACACAGAAAGAGAGACGGATAGAGCAAGAAAAAGGATTTATACAGAGAGAGAAGAGACAACCAAAGAGAAAGAAACAGACAGAGAACAAGAAGAAAGGATTTATACAGAGAGAGGACAGACACCCACACAGAAAGAGAGATGGAAAGAGAACAAGAAGAAGAACTGACACAGAGAGGAGAGACAACCACAGAGAAAGAGAGATGGGCAGAGCAAGAAGAAAGATTTATAGAAAGAGAGAGAAAGAGAGAGAGACAACCACACAGAAAGATAGACAAACAGAGCAAGAAGAAGGATTTATACAGAGAGCGCAGAGACATCCACACAGAAAGAAACAGATAGAGAGCAAGAAGAAGGATTTATACAGAGAGAGCAGAGACACCCAAACAGAAAGAAACAGACAGAGAGCAAGAAGAAGAGATTTATACAGAGAGAGGAGAGAGCAAGAAGAAGAGATTTATACAGAGAGAGGAGAGACAACCACACAGAAAGAAACAGACAGAGAGCAAACACTACAGTACCAAAACACTACTCCTCTCACTTACAGACAACATCCTAAGAGGTTTTGATAGTGGAAAACAATACATTCTAATATTGTTAGACTTATCAGCAGCCTTTGACACAGTAAACCATAAAATTCTACTAAAAAGACTAGAAGAGATTGGACTACACAACGAAACAATAAACTGGTTCAGCTCATATCTAAAAAATAGGTTCTTCCAAGTTCAGATCAACAGCGCACTATCAGACAAATTCAATCTTGAAACAGGTGTACCGCAGGGATCAGCCTTGTCCGCAACCCTTTTTAACATATACATGCTTCCGTTATGTCATCTACTAGCAGGATTAGGAATCATACATTACATCTATGCAGATGATATTCAATTAATTCTACCAATCGACGACACAATAGAAAAAACATTAAACCTAGCTAACATGTACCTAGACATCATAAAACAACTATTAAACCGAATGGAACTAGTGATCAATATTGAAAAAACGGAATTTCTACACTTAGAAAGAAAAAATATTGAAATCATTCAAACCCCAATTATACTCAAAAGCAACCACAAAATAGAACTAGCGGAAAAAAAAGTAAGGAACCGTGGAATAATAATGGACCCCGAAATTAATCTAAAACAACACATGTTGCTAAAAGTAAAAGAAGGCTATGCTAAACTCATGATCCTCAGAAAACTTAAACCATTACTAACGCCTGCACATTTCAGAACAGTGCTTCAGGCACTAGTTTTAGCCAGTACCGATTACTGTAATGCACTTTTTCTAGGACTCCCAAATACAACAATAAGACCACTTCAAATTCTACAAAACACAGCAGAGAGAATACTAACTGGAAAAAGAAGAGACCATATAACTGAAACGCTGGCCAAACTTCACTGGCTATCCATAAAACAAAGAATAAAATATAAAGCACTATGCACCATACATAAACTAATACATGATGAAAAAGCAGACTGGCTAAACACTGCACTACGGGTACACGTACCACACAGGAACCTTCGTTCAGCAAACAGAGCTCTCTTAACCATTCCCTAAGTCAAAACAGTGAAACTAACCCAAGTGAGAGAAAGGGCGTTATCTTTAACAGGACCCACACTCTGGAACACAATGCCTTTGGAGACCAGATTACAGAGAGAGACCCCAAAACATTCAAGAGAAGTCTAAAGACATGGCTTTTTAAACAAGCCTTTTATAAAGAGACCGGAGAATAGAAAATACACTGGAATAAACAGAAGAGCACTGGCTCACAGTACTATTCTCATAAATGTGCATTACAATATTTTAACATATTGAGTACTCAATGAATGTAATAATATAACACAGTAAATGTGATTTTTTTGACCTTCTAGGTACACCTGGCCAGAACCTACATCACTAAACATTTGTACGTATTTTTATGATTTAATGTAACCGAAACTTAATGGCGCCCATTAGAATGTACTTTAGTACGCTTACTCCAAACTTACTTATGTGCTTACATGTAAACCGCTGCGATGGTATATAACTTAGCGACGGTATAGAAAAGACTTTAAATAAGTAAATAAAGAAGGATTTATACAGAGAGAGGAGAGACATCCACACAGAAAGAAACAGATAGAGAGCAAGAAGAAGAATTTATACAGAGAGAGGAGAGACAACCACAAAGAAAGAGAGATGGGCAGAGCAAGAAGGATTTATAAAGAGAGGAGAGACACCCACACAGAAAGAGATGGACAGAGAGCAACAAGAAAGATTTATACAGAGAGAAACACCCACACAGAAAGAGAGATGGAAAGAGAACAAGAAGAAGAACTGACACAGAGAGGAGACAACCACAGAGAAAGAGAGATGGGCAGAGCAAGAAGAAAGATTTATAGAGAGAGAGAGAGGAGAGACACCCACACAGAAAGAGAGATGGAAAGAGAGCAAGAAGGATTTATACAGAGAGGGGAGACACCCTCACAAAGAGAGAGATGGACACAGAGACAGAGAGGATTATCCTTGTGATTCTCCTTTCTGTAAGCTGGAATTTTATTTCACTGTTAGTATCTGTATTATGTCTTTTTCCTTTCTCCTTTTATTTTAACTACTTTGAGGACAATTTTCAAAGTTTTTTTTGCTCGTGTTAATTGGTCGTCTGACAGACTGACACGGAGGGAGAATAAATGCATGCGTAGGTGGCATTTGCAAATCTTTGCGTGTACGTTTCCAGCAAAAAATCTTCCCACAGAAGGAGCATGTGCCGGTGACCGCTTTGTACCCGTGTAGCCTTCCTAAGCCGAGGTACCCGTTGGCGCCCACAGAAGACACCCAGTTACCCACTGCCAGCCTGGCGCTGTTTGAGGTGCTTGCTGCCCCTCGACTCAGGGAAGCAGCGGGACCATCGTGATGCTGGAGGTAGGTTGTCTACTGCCTCTCCTCCACATTCTCCTAGATACACCCCCCCCCCCCCCAGCAGTCTCCTCCACCTACACTCACCATCTCCCCTGGTGCAGGGAGTTCCTTCTTTATCTATAACATAGTGTTAAAGGTGGGGTATCCACTACTCCTCCCACTGTGGTCTCCCTTGTACCTCCGTCTCTCCCACGTTTTCTGTCCCCGCTGTGGCTCCTCCCCTTCTATCAGGTGACATGTGGAGCAGTGCGTCTGCTGCCCCTTCCCTCGTGGTCTCCCGGTACCTCCTCCCGGGATACGCACTGCTTCTTTCCCATTGCAGGAAGCTCTAGCTCGTGCAGCGCCTGATATCTGGGCCGAGATATCTACCCCCCTCTTCCGGTGGTCTCCCAGGTGCCACCTCAGCACCTCCTCCCGGGTCCCCAGAATACGCACCGTCTCTGCCCTGGTGCAGGGAGTTCCTGTTCTTGTACCAGGTGATGTTTGGAGTGGGATAGCCATTCCTGCTCTTGCATTTGGCAATCTGCAATAAGCGATACGATGATACAGTTTCCTGAAGCTTCAGATTCCCCTCCCTATAAAGCTCTTTTACCTGAGCAGGCAGCCCACTTTTTACCGTCGTTGCAGCTTCCTGGCACACCCAGAGCACAAGGCACCCCCCGTGCCTCCCCCCCCCCCCAAAGCATCCGCTGGCCGGAACGGGCCCGGTGCGGGGCTCTTCGCGGGGACCACACGGATAGAAAGGGTGGGAGAGGGATCCTAATTTATTTTTCCTTTCCTCTCACTCCATTTCCTGACTCTCCACTCCTTCATCCTCCCCGTTCTCTGCACCCACGAACTAAACTCTCTCTCCCCTCCGCTCCTTCTCTGCGCCCTCCTCTCGATCCACAGCATTAAGACGGCTCCCTTCCTCTCCCCAACCTTTGGGCTTCTTTGCTGTCTCTCTCCTCTCAGACCTTTTTCTTTTGCTTTCTCTCTTCTGCTCTCTCTTTATTGTTTTAGTATTTTATTCAGGATCTCTCTTTAGCTTGTATTTCTTGCTTTGCTTTCTCTCCCCTCTATTCACCATTCTAGCTCCCTTTTATCTCTTATTCTGGACGCGGCCTCTCTTTCTCACCGTGCCAGTCCTCCGTCAAGTCGTTTTTTTTCCTTGCCTGCATTTGTGTCTCTCTGTTCAGTACCTCTTTGTTTGTTTTGTGTTTTTTTTTTATCTCGCTCTCTTTACCAGCTTCTCTCACTTTCCAGCCTTCTTTCTTCACCTTCCTTGCTCCTCCTCATCCCCTCCTCTGCCCATCGCAAACCACCTCCCCCTTCCTACCTCGCTAGCTCGCGCATCCTCCTACCATCGGCTGCGCTGTAGCGCTGCGTTTGGGTCTGTGTGTGGTACAACTAGCGAGGGGCCCCCATAGCCACAGGCCCCAGTGTATTCACTTCAACCCAAAGACAGCTCTGAGCTGCCCTCTCTGTCTGCCGCATGTGGCTCGCCATTCCCTTCCCCCCCCCCTCCGCGCACCATGAGTCAACCTATGATCTCTCCCTCCCTAAAGCATGATGTACCCCCTTCAGGAGTTATCCTACTTCCTGCCGGCCCACGCGCTGCAAGGTACCCCACTATCTCCCGGCTACACAAGGCGCCCCATTCCCTCAAAGTCCCCTCTTCCCAGCGGTGTGAGGGACCCCCGCTGCCCTCCCCTTCTCAGATGAGCGAGGGATCCCAAGCTTCCTCCCCTCATGCAAGTATCTGGATTTATCGCTGTTCACCTCCGGGGTTTCGTCGTCTGTTACAAGAATTCCAACGTCGTTCACGGTGATATCAGGGGGCTCTGGAGACTCTGAGAAAGGAAGACAACAACGTCAGCTGGTGAAAAGGCCAAGCAAACAACCGCACGCAGCACGCCCACGTGCGGGCAGACCCAGACCCAGGGAAAGCACGCGCATGCGCTCTCGTGCTGCGACGACGCCGCTCTCGCCGGGCACCCTGCAGCAAGAAGGAAATGGGAAATTCTAACAAAATATCCTACTTCGTTTTTAAAATGAAAGAAACCGAACGGAATTCCATTCACTGCATGAAAAGCCGTCCTGTCTCTGTGCCACTGGAAAGAACCCATCTGCCGTGCCTCTGCCCGTTGACCCCCCAGCCTTCCCCGGACCCTCTTAGCCCCCATGAAGTCTTTAAAGCCTATTTAAATCAGCACAGGGTGGGAGGGGTCCCCGTTGCTCCTGTCAGCCGCTGCTCTTTTAAACGGTGCCGGCAGGCAGAGGCCCCTTCATTACCCGGCAGTGGCTTGGATCTGCTGGCGCCAGATCAGACGGCAGCGGCGGCAGAGCAGGAACGACCGGGAATCGCTCCTGCCCTGCGATGATTTAAATGGGCTTTAAAGGCCTCATGGAATAAAGGGGTCCGGGGTTAGAGCATCAAGGAAGGGACCAGGAAGCAGTTTTGTTTTTTTTATGTGGGGGTACCAGACAATTTTTCTGTTTCTTTTTTATTTCATGTTTTATTGCAAATAAACAAAACAAAAACAAACAAAACAAAACTTTAAAAAAAATAAAAATGTCTGTGCACACCTCCACTCTGCAGCAGCACTGCCTTCTTTTCCACTTGGGGATCTTGGGATTTGAACGTAAAACCTCTCAGCTCCAAACTCAGAGCGCTGCCGCTGAGAGAGAGGAGGAAACCACCGCCAGCTTTAACCGAAGCGTGTGCCCGCGCACAGAGCAGCCGGCGCTGACACGCATGCGCCGTGCGCGTGTGAGGCACAGACCTGCACACACCCTATACAGACAGGAACGAGTTGTAGTCTCCCCCCCCCCCCCTGCAGAGACAAATTTCAAACCCAGACGACAGGTACCGAGTGTGCGCCAGGAGGGAAGGGCAGTGATTTCAGTACAACAAGCGCTGTGCGCACTTTTCCTCTGACCAAACCCCGCCCCTTCCCCCCACCATTCTGAAGCACATCTGCATGTTTTTCAGACTTAAAAAGAAAACACAAAAACCCTTTGATTCTATTGGGCCCAAAACTGAACCTCTACCAAATGCAAACTGGCACTGTGGTGGGGTCTGTGCATGGTGAGTATGTGCAGAGCTTGCCCGCCGGGTGTGATGGAGTTTGGGAGATCGCTAGTAAGCATAGTGCTTGCTCACAGGGTGGGGATGGGTTTGGGGGGAGGGGGTTATTATGTGCAGTGCTTGCTCGCAGGGTGTGGTGTGGTTTTGGGGCTGGTTAGTAAGCACATTCAGGCCGATTCAGTAAAATTCGTGGGAGAGCTGGCGCTCCAAGGCGAGTGCTTGCTCTCCCGACGCGCCCAGGCACTGGGCGCATGATTCTGTATTTAAATGAGGGCCTGCGGTAATAAAGAGGCACTAGGGACACTAGCGCGTCCCTAGTGCCTCCTTATTGACAGAAGCGGCAGCTGTCAGCGGGTTTGACAGCCGACGCTTAATTTTACCGGCGTCGGTTGTCTAACTCGCTGACAGCCACGGGTTTGGAAAACGGACGCCGGCAAAATTGAGCATCCGTCTTCCAACCCTTTTTAATTTTTTTTTTTTTTTTTAGAATTTTAATTTTTTTTTACTTTTGGGGCCTCCGACTTAATATCGCTATGATATTAAGTTGGAGGGTGTACAGAAAAGCAGTTTTTTCTGCTTTTCTGTACACTTTCCCGGTGCTGGCCAAAATTAACTCCTGCCTTCAGGCAGGCGTTAATTTCGCCTTTTTCACTTTTTCACTTTTTTTTTTTTGCATTGGGGGAAATAGCTAATAGCCTCATCAACATGCAGTTACATGTGATGAGAGCTATTAGCTACGCACTCTATTGGAAGCGCGTTTTGGACGCACTAGCACCCGTTTTGCATCAGGGGCTATGGATGCCCACCCAAATTGCGTGTCCAGTCTCGTGCTGAGCCGTGGGCGGCAGCCAGCGCACGGTATTGCATGGGCCTGATTGCTTGCTCGCAGGTTATCTGTGGATTACAGGGAGGTCGGTAAGCACAGGGCTTCCCTTACTGTACACTCGCAGTTCAGTCCGGTTCTCTCCAAATCCGGCGGGTCCGGCTCCAATCTGGCAGAGGAATGTCCTCTCATCCTGCAGGGTCACCTCACTGATGAGCAATGTGAAGTTATCTGCCATGCGGATCCGGTCCTTATACTCTGTATCATAGGCAAATTGTCTGTCCTGTCCCATATAATAAATGTTTGTGCGACCATTTTTCTCCTGGGAAAAAAAGAATAAAGAAGTGATGCCCCTTCACATTCCTGGAGGTGTTTGAGATAATGGCTGGGGCTACTCCCATCCTCCAGGATGGTAAACCTCCTCCCAGGGGGATGAAGAGTGCAGTTGTACCTTTTTGCCCATAGGTGGCAGCAGCCACTGCAGGGAGTCCCAGAGTGGTGCCGGATGGCTGCATTCCATTCAAGGCAGGACCTGTCTATCCCATCAGGAAATTAGATCTACAAGTCTATGTAAGCAATGGGGCAAAACCTCACACGTGCACTGAAGGCTGGTGCGGATGCGGCATGGGCTCCAGAAGGAGCCTCGATCTCTACACGCACATTTTTATTTCTTGATCGCTATACTGGATGCTGCTCCAACTGCACAGCAAGGGAATTTCACTTGTACCAGGGTAGCGCCTACACAAGCAAGACAGGTTAACCCCAGGCTTCAGGTGCCTTAACCTTATACACAGGTCTGCCCCAGGGCCCAAAACAACAATCTTTACACACAGGAGAGACAGGTCAGCTCCAGTCATGTAGGCCCCTTAATCTTACCTACAGGTGAGAAAGGGTCCAGCTCTCTTAACCCTTACACACAAGAGAGGCAGGTTAGCCCCAGGGTCCCGGTGCCTTAACCTTTCACAAAGGTGGTGCAAGTCATTCCCTAGGTCCAAGTCCCTTAATTTCTATCCCAGGGCTTAAAACCCTAATTCTTACTCACAGGAGAGGAAGGACAGGCCTAGGGTCCAGGTCCCCAGTCTGTGTGCACAGGTGAGGCAGGTCCAGGTCCCCAGTCTGTGTGCACAGGTGAGGCAGGTCCAGGTCCCCAGTCTGTATGCACAGGTGAGGCAGGTCCAGGTGCCCAGTCTGTGTGCACAGGTGAGGCAGGTCCAGGTCCCCAGTCTGTATGCACAGGTGAGGCAGGTCCAGGTCCCCAGTCTGTATGCACAGGTGAGGCAGGTCCAGGTCCCCAGTCTGTGTGCACAGGTGAGGCAGGTCCAGGTCCCCAGTCTGTGTGCACAGGTGAGGCAGGTCCAGGTCCCCAGTCTGTATGCACAGGTGAGGCAGGTCCAGGTCCCCAGTCTGTATGCACAGGTGAGGCAGGTCCAGGTCCCCAGTCTGTGTGCACAGGTGAGGCAGGTCCAGGTCCCCAGTCTGTGTGCACAGGTGAGGCAAGTCCAGGTCCCCAGTCTGTGTGCACAGGTGAGGCAGGTCCAGGTGCCCAGTCTGTATGCACAGGTGAGGCAGGTCCAGGTCCCCAGTCTGTATGCACAGGTGAGGCAGGTCCAGGTCCCCAGTCTGTATGCACAGGTGAGGCAGGTCCAGGTCCCCAGTCTGTGTGCACAGGTGAGGCAGGTCCAGGTCCCCAGTCTGTGTGCACAGGTGAGGCAGGTCCAGGTCCCCAGTCTGTGTGCACAGGTGAGGCAGGTCCAGGTGCCCAGTCTGTGTGCACAGGTGAGGCAGGTCCAGGTGCCCAGTCTGTATGCACAGGTGAGGCAGGTCCAGGTCCCCAGTCTGTATGCACAGGTGAGGCAGGTCCAGGTCCCCAGTCTGTATGCACAGGTGAGGCAGGTCCAGGTCCCCAGTCTGTATGCACAGGTGAGGCAGGTCCAGGTCCCCAGTCTGTGTGCACAGGTGAGGCAGGTCCAGGTCCCCAGTCTGTGTGCACAGTGAGGCAGGTTTACCCCAGGGCCCAAAACCTCATTTCTTACACAGAGAAAAGGCATGACACCCTAGGGTCCAGGTCTCCCATCCGTACGCACAAGTGATAAGGGGCATCCCCAGGAACCAGGGGATGATGTGCCCTCACCGTGAGTATGGCTTAGAGCCCTAATCCTTACGGTAAGTGCAGGTCATCCCAAGGATTCAGATCACTTATCTTTATACAGGACTGAGGGAGACTCTAGCTCTCAGTCCTTACACACAGCCAAGACAGATCAGTCCCAGGGTCAGATCACCAATCCTTACACAAAGCTGGGGGAGGTCGGCCCAGATCCCAGGCTCTGATACTTACAACACAACCAGGGCAGCTCAGTCCCAGGGCTTGTGACCTCAATCTTACATGCACCCAGGGCAGACTTATTTATTTATTATTTACAGAAATGTCTATTCTGCCCATTTATTAATTTCTGTTCAAGATTCAGTCTCCTGGTCTTGACACAAAGTCAGGGCAGGTCTCCAATGCTTACATATGTGGGGAGGATGGGTTTTGCTCGAGACCTCAGCAAGGGCCATGCATCTGGCCAGCCTGAAGGTCTGGACCTTGATCCTCACAACTAGCGCTTGCAGAGTCAGCGCAGGTAGGTGGCCCCTGGACTCAGGTTACTTACATAGAGCCAATGCAGGTAGGAGTAGTGGGAGTGTCCAGGGATGCTGAAGGAACATGTGATGCTGGCGGTACCACCTTCTCTCACCTCTACCACATCAGGCAGTAGCACTTCCACTCTGTCACTCAGCGCTGCACGGGGCAAGAATGCAAAAGAGGGGTTAAAGGCAGGACCCGCAGGTACACCTCGCAACCAGAGAAAGTACCACAGCTGCACCTAAGGGGTGGGACGCAAGGCTGTTCCCCAGCTGGAAAAACCAGCTGGGGAACAGGCAACAGCGCGTGGTGGTGATTGGCGGTCATTCTGAAGGAAGCAGCCAGGTCTGGGGCCGGCGCCGTGACTGCCATCGGAGAGGGGTTAGAATGGAAAATGACGCTAAGATCTGCAGCAGAGCAGAGGCTTTAAGAGGCGATGTAAGAAAGCTGCTTGCCAGCCAAGCTTCAGTACTAAACAATGCAGGGTTATTATGCGTTTTGGGTGTAGAAAACTGAGAGAGGGGGACACATTGTGGGGAGGGGAGTGAGTCACTGAAGTGAGCAGAACAGGAAAGAGAATTCAGGGTGATTATAGCTGATGGTTTCAGCATAGCGTCATCTCTGCTCTGGCACACTCATTTTGTTTTGATCTGCTGGATTACAGCTCCCAAAACCTAGTTAAGAAATGTTATCAAGTTATTCCAGTAACCTTATTGTGTGTTACCCTTTACTTCCATGCAGGATAATGAAAGGAGGCTAGGCTGTATAAGGAGAGCCATAATCTGGAACAAAATAGGAAGGGATTATACCCAGGCACAGGTTGCTGGCGAGATCTCATGTGGGAGCTATGCCTCCAGAGGAATACTGACAGAGTGGAGGGCAGTCCAGAGAAAGGTACAATCTGAACCAGACAATCCCACATGCACACGCTCAAAACCACAGATACTCCTTAAGTACAAAGACACACCCACAGGGAAGAGCCACAGTAACCAGAGACAGGTACATCCCTCAGAGCCAGGCACATCTATAGATATGACCCAGAGAGACAGATACAGCCCATAACGTCACAGAAAGACATGCAAAAGGTGCACTCAACCCAGATACACAGAAGCACCATCCTTCCACCAGCCATACCCTCAGATACTCTCAGAGACAAAATCCCACAACTACATCCCTCAGAAACAGAAACATACAAATCTACAGGTACTTCCCCTTCAACAACAGGAACAAACTAAAGAGACACTCCCATATGTACCCCACCTCAGAGAAAGAAACACACCACTGAAATATACAGATACACCCCCCCCCCCTCAGAGTCAAAAACACATCTAGGAGATACATCCCTCAGAGGCAAGGATATCCCCCTCAGAGACAGAAACACATGTAGAGATGCACCCCTCAGAGACATGAATATCCACCTCAGAGATGGAAACACATGTAGAGATACACCTCTCAGAGACATGAATATCCCCCTCAGAGACAGAAACACATGTAGAGATACACCTCTCAGAGACATGAATATCCCCCTCAGAGACAGAAACACATGTAGAGATATACCCCTCAGAGACATGGATACACCCCTGAGAGACATGGATATCCCCCTCAGAGACAGAAACACATGTAGAGATACACCCCTCAGAGACATGAATATCCCCCTCAGAGATGGAAACACATGTAGAGATACACCTCTCAGAGACATGAATATCCCCCTCAGAGACAGAAACACATGTAGAGATATACCCCTCAGAGACATGGATACACCCCTGAGAGACATGGATATCCCCCTCAGAGACAGAAACACATGTAGAGATACACCCCTAAGAGACATGAATATCCCCCTCAGAGATGAAACACATGTAGAGATACACCCCTCAGAGATATGAATATCCCCCTCAGAGACAGAAACACATGTAGAGATACACCCCTCAGAGATATGAATATCCCCCTCAGAGACAGAAACACATGAAGAGATACATCCCTCAAGAGACATGGATATCCCCCTCAGAGACAGAAACACATGTAGAGATACACACCTCAGAGATATGGATATCCCCCTCAGAGACAGAAACACATGTAGAGATACACACCTCAGAGATATGGATACATCCCTCAGAGACAGAAACACATGTACAGATACACCCCTAGAGACATGGATATTCCCCTCAGAGACAGAAATATATGTAGAGATACACCCCTCAGAGACATAAATATCCCCCTCAGAGACAGAAACACATGTAGAGATACACCCCTCAGAGATATGGATATCCCCCTCAGAGACAGAAACACATCTCGGAGGTATACTCCTCAGAGACATGATTGCACCCCTCAAAGACATGCATATCCCGTCAGAGACAGAAACATATGTAGAGATACACACCTCAGAGACATGAATATATTCCTCAGAGACAAAAACACATCTCGGAGATACACGCCTCAGAGACATGGATATACCCCTCAGAGAAAGAAACACATCTCAGAGATACACCCCTCAGAGACATGCATACTCCCCTCAGAGAAATGGATAACCCCCTCAGAGACAGAAACACATGTAGAGATGCACCCCTGAGACATGGATATCCCCCTCAGTGACAGAAACACATGTAGAGATACACCCCTCAGAGACATGTATATCCCTCTCAGGATATCAACATCAGAGACAGAAAACATCTAGGAGATATACACCTCAGAGACATGGACACACCCCTCAAAGATATGGATATCCCCCTCAGAGACCGAAACACATGTAGAGATATACCCCTCAGAGACATGGATATCCCCCTCAGAGATAAGGGTATCCACGTCAGAGACAGAAACACAACCCTCAGAGACATGGATATCCCCCTCAGAGACAGAAACACATGTAGAGATGCACCCCTCAGAGACATGGATACTCCCTTCAGAGACTGAAATACATCTTGGAAATACACCCCTCAGAGACATGGATATCCTCCTCAGAGACAGAAACACACCCTTCAGAGACAAGGATACCCCCCTCAGTGATATGAAACACTTCTCGGAGATACACCCCTCAGAGACATGGATACTCCCTTCAGGGACAGAAACACATGTAGAGATACACCCCTCAGAGACATGGATACTCCCTTCAGAGACAGCAACACACCCCTCAGAGACAAGGATACCCCCTCAGAGACAGCAACACACCCCTCAGAGACAAGGATACCCCCCTCAGAGAAATGAAACCCTTCTCGGAGATACACCCCTCAGAGACATGGATACTCCCTTCAGAGACTGAAATACATCTTGGAAATACACCCCTCAGAGACATGGATATCCCCCTCAGAGACAGAAAACACACCCTTCAGAGACAAGGATACCCCCCTCAGTGATATGAAACACTTCTCGGAGATACACCCCTCAGAGACATGGATACTCCCTTCAGGGACAGAAACACATGTAGAGATACACCCCTCAGAGACATGGATACTCCCTTCAGAGACAGCAACACACCCCTCAGAGACAAGGATACCCCCTCAGAGACAAGGATACCCCCCTCAGAGAAATGAAACCCTTCTCGGAGATACACCCCTCAGAGACATGGATACTCCCTTCAGGGACAGAAACACCTCTAGGAGATACACCCCTTAGCGACATGTATACCCCTCTCACAGACATCGATACACCCCTTAGAGATACACCCCTCAGAGACATGGATGCCCACCTCAGAGACAGAAAGACATGTAGAGATACACCCCTAAAAGACATGGATATCCCCCTCCGAGACATGGATATCCCCCTCAGAGACACATGTAGAGATACACACCTCAGAGACATGGATACCCACCTCAGAGACAGAAACACATCTAGGAGATACACCCCTTAGCGACATGTATACCCCTCTCACAGACATCGATACACCCCTTAGAGATACACCCCTCAGAGACATGGATATCCCCCTCAGAGACAGAGATACATGTGCAGGGGATTAGTATCTGCAAGAGGAGCAGCCACTGAAAGAGCAGGATCTGCCTGGGGTATGGTACCCCCAGGGGGAGTGGAATTGGGATCCATGATATCTAGGTGCAGTTGCACCCAGGGAGCATTCAGTGAAATGATGGCCAAAGGAGTGGCATCTGGAGAGAGGCAGCATCATGGGGAGTGGTATATGGCATGCACACATTGAGCAGTACCCAGGGGAGCGATGTTCACAGAGGGAAAGTATTTGGGGATAGCAAACCCCAGGCGATGGGGAGCAGTATCCAAGGGGCTGATATTTGGGGGTGCAGTGCCCAGGGGAATAGCATTGAGGGGCAGCAGCAGCAACTGCAAAATGGTAATGGTAATATTTATTTTACTGTACTGATTTGCGATAAGTTTCAAAATGGTTTACAATAAAATTAAACAATAATTACATTGTGTTAAAATAACAATAAAACAATAAAAACATAACAAACCAACTTTACAAAACATAAATCAATAATAAAACTGTATCTGCTGGGGAGCAGTGCGCAGGAGTGCAGTATCTGGGGGTGGGGATCAGATCCCAGGGGAGTTGGATCCATAGGGAGCGGAGGATTTGCGGTTGGGGGGGGGGGGGGGGGGGGGGGGGGGGATGAGCGGGCAGACTAGAATCTCCATGTTGCTGTTTTTCCTCAGTTGGATAATGGAAGCACTGGCAAAAGTCCAGGGCTCTGAAACTTTAATAAGTATTGATCAAGGACAGAGTTCTTTCCTGGAGCCACACGAGCAAAGAATTACCAGCCAGGATGAGGAACAACCAAAACAAGCCTGAGGGGATGGGGGGGGGGGGGGGGGGGGCCCACACACTCTGAGCTATTTATACACTGAAGAGTAACAGCTGGGAGCAGAATATATCTCCAAGGGCTAATATCTCAGGGGTCCCAAGGGAAAATGAAACCTAGGGGTGCACCAGAGATGGATAAAAGCCAAAGCACGCTGCGGCAGTAGATGAGACCCAGGTGGTACTCCACCAGTCGGCAAGACACAGGCATCAGCAAGAGAGGCCCAAGGGTATCCCAGAAGTGAGTGAAACCTGGGTAAGACCCGGAATGAGATAAAATCTGGGCATTCCCCAGAGGAAAGAGGTCAGAGACCCAGGAATGCCCCTGCGATAACAGGTTCCTGGAAGGTCTCCCAGGAACGGGAGGCAAATCCCAGGTATCTCAAAGAAACACAGAAACGATGGCAGAAAAGGACCAAATGATCCATCCAGTCTGCCCAGCAAGCTTATGGCGGTATCTGCTGTGCCGGGTACCCCCATGCTTATTAGTTTCCCGGACTGTAAGAGTCAGGGCCCTCGTGGGTTGCTGTTTGAATCCAAGTCCCCGTTACCTCTTGCTGCTGAAGCAGAGAGCCAATGTTGGAGTTGCATCAAAGCATCAGGTTCATTGGTTAAGGGTCGGAAGGTAAGATCTATGCCTCCCCGAGGGTCGGGAGGTGAGAATTCGACATGTCCCTGCGATAGCAGGTGAGGCCCTAGGTGTTGGATAAAACGTGACCTTGCCGTGGCAGGCATCCAGGACGAGGCAGAATCTAGAGAGGGTGGAGAAGCTGCAGCCTTGGAAGGCCAGCAGGGTCCAGGGGGACAACACCCACCTTCTAGCTACAGACCCCCTTACTCCACTGCACAGGGACTGCACCTGTTGGACAAGATCCATCTCCCAGCTAGAGAACTCTCCCTTACCCTGTCCTACAACAAGCAAGAGCGCCGTCTGGACAACACCCGTCTCCCAGCTACAGGCCTGCTCAGGTTTTGCTCCCGGTCCCGGAGGGGTGCTATGGGGTTTTGGCATGCAAGCTGTGCTTTCTGCTCCCAGTCCACCATGGCTTTTGGGGCATAGGTTTTGCTCTTTACTTCCAATCCCTGGGGGAAGCTTTGGCTTGTATTTGAACTACTGCTGCTGCTGGTCTGAATCTGAACTCTGATCCTTTCTTCTCCTGCCAGAAATGGGAAGGCTCTGCTCCTGTGCAGCTCTCCGAGCCAATCAGATCACCGCCCATGACACAAATTCTGACATGGGAAGGGCGTGGGATTCCCGCTGAACGTGTCTGTCTGGAGAGGCCTCCTGAACCATCCTGTCAAACCTCTGATGCTGACCCAAAGTGCCAGAATACATGGGACACCTCCGAGACTCCCTCTAGGGTTACCACCTGATCTAGGTTGATCCAGTTCTGTTTTTTTGGGTTTTTTTCCCTATTTCTTTTGTGGACTTGTGGTCCTGCTTTTTTCTTATAGAAATTGGAACTATAGGTCTGGCAACCCTATATGATCTGGCAACCCTACCAGATCATGCCTCCTAAGGGAGCCAACGAGACCCTTACTGGGGTGCATGGAACCTATGGGACTATCACGTCTGATGTCGGGGGGGTAAGGGGGGGGGTGGAGGGGAGGGGAATCTGGGGGTAGGAAAGCTATGAGACTGTATGTACCTCCTAAGGGAAGGAAGGTCAGGAGACTATCCCTGGGACAGGAAACTTGTGAGAGTGTACCCTCTAAGGTTAGGGGGAACATATGAGGCTGTCTCTGGTAGAGCGCCAGCCTAAGACTACCTGACCCAGGGAGTGGGGTACTGGGGGACGGGAGTGTGCAATGCATAGCTGTCCTTCCTAGATGGGGGGAGGAAGCCTGTGAGTGTCTCAGGGGAGCAGGGACCTCTGAGACTGTCTCTGGTACGCAGCCTATCTGGCGGGAGAGGAGAGGTGAGCCAGACTGCAGCCTTGCTGTCCTGTTTCCCAGGGTTGCCACTTCAGCCAGGTCGATTAGGAGGGGACGGATCCAGTCCTGGTTTGGTTGTCGCTCTCCTTGCCCCAAGAACTATAGGACATGACTTCCATCAATGCTGGGCTTGTTTGCAGGTGCAGGGCTACAGCAGCCATCACCAAACTTTAGAATAAGAGACCAGAGATGCAACAGAGAAGGATGAGAGAGGGGCGCTGGAGGAGTTCACGGAGGTATGGGGCAATGGAAGAGGAAGGGTGGAGAGGCCCGGGATAACCAGTAACTGTAAAGGGTAGAGGGCAAGTGGAGGGGGGGGGGGGAGAATGTTTGTCACATCACCTACATTTTTATCGTGCACCACTGATCTCCATGTACGCAAGGGGGCATAACCTGGACTGGATCGGCCTCTGCTGGTTCCCCTGGGTGAGGTACCCCCTCCTCCCCATGCTGGTGGCTGAGTGCACATACCCTTCCCAGAGCAGAGCAGAGGGTAACAATTCAGCTTCTGTCACACTTGCTCAATGTGCTCATTTGTCATCAGGAAATGAATAATTTTTTTTGCTCCGCAGAAGGAAATGCATCTGCCCCCACCTTCTCCTCCTGAACAATGGGGGTCTTCACAAGGAGGCCTTAGCCCTCCCCGCTTCCACGCCCAGTTACAGCAACCGAGCGTCCCGAAAATGTCAGAAAACACATGGAAGAGAAGAGACTGCCAACCAAACGGCAGGGGCTGCAGAATTTTACAAAAAAAACTAATAATCTCTAGGGTGACAAACAGACGTTCCCTAGCTCCAGGATCACTAGAGAATCCTAGAATTTGCTATAAAACTCTGAAGACAGATGACATGAAAGAAAGGTTGCAAACTGCACCGGAGCTGAATTAGGGAGACCACTCCACTCCCCTCCCCCAGTTACCCAATACCCAGCACTAATAGCAGCTGCCACTAGCAATCATACCCTCTCATTCCTATGCTGCTCCTCTCTGTCCCAAGGCTCCCCTCCCCCCCTCCCTCCCTATATTGTAATACCACAGGAGCTCCCCTGTAACCTCCGCCCCCCCCCCAGGTCCCTGGGGCTCTGAGAGCAGGAGCAGGCTCAGCACTACGGCTCTCCTTTCCTAGGCAATAACATATTTTATCCTCCCACAATGAGCAGGAGGCTCTACCTTCCTTCCTTCCTTCCTTCGCGCACGTTCTCTCTGCTCAAATCTAATTGGTCAAAGAGAAAAGCAGCCCCGTGCACCTCCGGGAGTGCACGGAACGTGCCGGCAGTGCCTTCCCCTCCAGAGGCGGCTGCACGGCGCTTCCCCGGGAGCTGGTACCCGATCTGTGTGACAGCAAATTGTTTTTATCTCAACAAGGAGGCAGGCACGAGGATAAAACCGAGGAAGGGATCGCTGAAGGGGAGTGGGAGGCGTGCGTGTCAGGGGAGGGGGGGTCCTCCTCAATGCATAAATGCCCAGCACACACAAAAAAAACCCCCAAATATTAGAAACCACAATAGGCTGAAGGGATGACTGAGCCCACGGCGCGGCATTAGCCCAAGATACCCTGCAGCCCCCCTCCCCAGCACCCTGCAGCCCCTTCCCAGGGAAACTCACCGCGCCTGAAGAAGCTGCAGAGGAGCAGCAGGCTGAGGACAGGGATACACAGAGCCATGATCTGCCCGAAAGTGAGAGCCAAGGCAGGAGATTCGCAGAGCCCTGGCGCTGACGTCACGGGAGGGGAGGGGGAGGGCGAGAGAGAGATGAGCACAGGCAGCGCAGGAGTGAGAAAGAGATGAGCGCAGACAGGGCTGGGAGAGAGACGGAGGCGCAAGCGGCGCAGGACTGAGAGAGAAATGAGCGCAGGCAGGGCTGGGAGAGAGAAGGAGGCGCACGCGGCGCAGGACTGAGAGAGAAATGAGCGCAGGCAGGGCTGGGAGAGAGACGGAGGCGCACGCGGCGCAGGACTGAGAGAGAAATGAGCGCAGGCAGGGCTGGGAGAGAGAAGGAGGGCGCACGCGGCGCAGGACTGAGAGAGAAATGAGCGCAGGCAGGGCTGGGAGAGAGAAGGAGGCGCACGCGGCGCAGGGACTGAGAGAGAAATGAGCGCAGGCAGGGCTGGGAGAGAGACGGAGGCGCAAGCGGCGCAGGACTGAGAGAGAAATGAGCGCAGGCAGGGCTGGGAGATAGAAGGAGGCGCACGCGGCGCAGGACTGAGAGAGAAATGAGCGCAGGCAGGGCTGGGAGATAGAAGGAGGCGCACGCGGCGCAGGACTGAGAGAGAAATGAGCGCAGGCAGGGCTGGGAGAGAAAAGAACACAGGAGGCGCACGCAGCACAGGACTGAGAGAGAAATGAGCGCAGGCAGGGCTGGGAGAGAGAAGAAGGCGCATGCAGCACAGGACTGAGAGAGAAATGAGCGCAGGCAGGGCTGGGAGAGAGAAGAAGGCGCATGCAGCACAGGACTGAGAGAGAGGTGAGCGCAGGCAGCGCAGGAGTGAGAAAGGGACGAGCGCAGGCAGGGCTGGGAGAGAGAAGGAGGCGCACGCAGCACAGGACAGAGAGAAATGAGCGCAGGAAGGGCTGGGAGAGAGAAGAACACAGGAGGCGCACGCAGCACAGGACTGAGAGAGAGGTGAGCGCAGGCAGGGCTGGGAGAGAGAAGAACACAGGAGGCGCACGCAGCACAGGACTGAGAGAGAGGTGAGCGCAGGCAGGGCTGGGAGAGAGAAGAACACAGGCGGCGCTCATAGCACAGAAGTGAAAAAGGGATGAGCGCAGGCAGGAGAGAAGGGGAGCCGTGTGCAGGGTGGGAGCACATGACCCACCAGGGCTGTCCACCACCATGGTAGCCCCCATCCCTGCCAGCTTGGAGGTGGACCCATGTATATCAGTGTTGATTTATTTGATTTATATTCCGCTTTTTGGCATTTGAAAGCAGATTACATTTAGGCACTGTAGGTATTTCCTTATCCCTCGAGGACTTATAGTCTTAAATTTGGAGAACGAAGTGACTTGCCAAGGTCACAAGGAGTGGCAGTGGGATTTGAACCCTAGTTCGTGGTCTGCTGCTCCCGGCCACTCCTCCTCCAGGGCCCTCCAGTGGCGGATTCACTCCGAGTACCTCACTTTCCTCAGCTCTGCCCCAGGAGCTGCATTTCACCTGTTGGAGAGGGGGAGGCAGCAGGGCTGGAACCGCACGAGTACCAGGGACACAGGCGAGTCCACAGAATCCCATCTACAGCTACCACACATCACTAATAAATAGCAGGCACCGATACACGCAACCCGGGAGACGCTGCGGTGCCTGTCAGAGACGTGGCAGGGAAAATAGAAAAGAATGAGCAGGAGGAACCCCTACTCACAGGAGCAGCAGCAGCAGCAGCTACCACAGCTAAAGCCGTCCTATTCTGCCGGCAGGCCAGAGACGTAGCCTGACCAGGGAGAACACCAAACACAGCTTGTTCTTTCCCTTTTCTTGTAGGAATTAACTTTGGCAGTGCATGGCAGGAAAGATACTGACAGAGGTGAGGAGTAAGAGAGGGCCTGAGAGAGCGGAGGGGAGCATGAGAAAAGTATTCAGCGGCGGGGGAGACCCCTGTCCGAGAGAGAGCAGCGACTCCCATGAGGGGTGAGTTACTGCAAGTTACAGCTGGCTCTGGTTTTATCTGAGGGGGAAGGCCCAGGCCCCCCATCAGCCTCCTTCAGACCAGAATTATTCCATGAAAGAAGACAGCCCAGCTCTTCAGAGGGACAGGTCTGGAGGAGCTTTGAGCACAATCCAATTACGTGCAGAGGGCCACGCGCATGGAGCCTGGATGCACAGCTCCTACCATTTACAATATAATTAATACATAAATGTCAATTCTAATACTGAAAATAGATCTGGTAATGCAATTTGGTTTTCATTCTCTCTCTCTTTCTGTCTTTCAATTTGCAGACTTCCTGCTCTCCTTTCCCTCTGCCCATCCCCCCCTCCAGTCTTCCCTCATCCTGCCCTGTCCCTTTCCCTCCTCTGTCCTGCCATTTCCTGCCTTCACCCCTCCCCCTCTTTTCTCCCTGTCTCCCCCTTACCTCCTGACCCCCCCCCCTTCCCTCCTCCCTCATTCTGCTGGCAGGATTTCCTTCTCCTCTTTCTGTCTTTTGGAGATGATGTGAGATCTGCTGGCTTTCTTTTTTTTTTTTTTTTACCTATACATAAAGTCATTTATTATAAAATTGTAATATAAGCAAAGCTCAAGCTTGTTTATTTCTTTATTAAAATGTTTATATTCTGCCTGTACTGGCTCAGCCGTGCCAGGGGGACTGCAAACGGATGGAGCCGATGGGTAGATTCTGTGGGAACGGGTTTGGCGATGCCGTAGCATAGATTGCTTTATGCACGTCCCGGTTTTATGGAAAAGGTTATCATTTTTAAAGTGTCCGTTTCCGATAATTCACCAGGCCTGTTGCGCCTGAGTATTTTTTCCCTTTCACAATTCGCGTTCCTCTGGCTTTGCTGCCTCTCCCTTCTCACTCCTTTCCACCCCTGCTATTGGCAGTTTCCCCCTTTCTTTTCCTCCCAAATGTCTCTCCTTCCCCATCTTTAGCTTTCATCCCGCCCTCTATTTTTTTTTTTTCACCCCTTCTTCCCGGGCTTCGGTTTAGGAATTGGCAAGGGTGGCACGTTTTGAAGATGGCCAGATACCTGGGCAAAAGAGGAAGGAGCTTTGACTCCTTCCGGCCCACACCCCCTCCCATGCTTTCTAATCTTCAGGGGCGAATCCCCCTTCTCTCCAAGCTCCAAGAGGGGGGACCCTGTGCCTTCAGCCTCCAGCTCAGTCCTACAGCCGGCCCTGCTTCTTGCCTAGAGGTTGCGCACAACCCCAGAAGCCTGCAGATCTCTGTTTGCTCTGAGTCCCGGCCAAGTTGCCAACAGCAACACCTAGGCCCGATTCACCATAGCCTTTCTCCCAATCCGTGTCTATGGGGAAAAGCCTTGACGAATCAGGCCCTCAGTCGGCCCCACACAGGAGCTGCAGCTGTGCAGGAGTGTCTGGTGGCCAGGCAATTGAAGTAAAAGCAATAAAAACAGCCCGGTGGAGAGAGAGAGAGAGGCAGTGGCAGGCGCGCAGTAGCAGGGGTGAGGAAAGACCACTGTTGCCTGGCACTGATGGGGAGGGAATGGGAGGATGCAGCGAAAGACAAGCAATGCCCTGAAAAAAAAAGAGATGGGGATGTCAGAGGTCATTAGTGGGTCATTGTGAGCATCCTAGAAACCAGATCTGGTACCATTAGCAGGAAAAAACTACCAGCAGCACCAGTACCAGCCGCAGCAGCCCTGCTTCCACCGGTATCAGCGGCGGCACCGTCATACCTTCCACACACCACCGCAAGTACCAGCAGCACCAGTAGTGCCCAGCTGCAGCAGCCCTGCTTCCACCGGTATCAGCGACGGCACCGTCATACCTTCCACACACCACCGCAAGTACCAGCAGCACCAGTAGTGCCCAGCTGCAGCGTTACTAGAATCACCAGTGCTACCCTGCTTAGGGATCTTGAGCTCTCGAAACATCCCAGTACCAGCAGAGTGTTCCTTAACAAGAAACCAACAGATACAAGAAAACGTGGGCAATTTTATCCCCAGAAACTCTCAATCCAAAATGGCTTTCCATCCAAAAGGGAAAATTGATCCTTTCCTCACCAAGAAAAGGTGGCAGCAGAGAGAATGCAGATGGCCAGCCCAGCACAGTTCTCCAGATCCTGACTGCCAGATGCTGGCAGATTTGTTGATGTCCTTCTCTTCTTCCTCTTCCAGCTTTCTTTTCTCAGGGGCCTGGTCTTTATTCCATTTTTAAGGCATATTCACTGCCTGTTATGATTGACTGCTTCCTGATTATAGATTATTACTATATACTTCCTATTGGCGTATCTGATAGTACCTAAAGTTTGTTTCTGATTATTATACAATTGTTTTTTGTTATAAATATGTTTTCCTAATCTAGTTGAAGATCATAGAAACATGATTTTGAAAAAGACTGTATGGTCCATCCAGTCTGCCCATCCATCCAATTAATTTAGCATTATAATTCTCATCACTCCCTCAGAGATCCCCTGTATTTATCCCATGCTTCCTTGAATTCAGATACTGCTTTTGTCTCCACTGCTTCCCCTGGAGGGTTGTTCCACACATCCACCACCCACTCTGTAAAGTAATATTTCCTAAGATTATTCCTGAGTCTTCCCGCTTTCAACCTCATCTCATGACCCCTCGTTCTAGAGCCTCCTTTCCTTTGAAAGGGGCTCACCCCTTGTGCATAGAAACCTTTGAGATATTCGAATGTCTCTATCGTATCTCCCCATCTCACCTTTCCTCTAGGGTGTACATGTTTAGATCTTTAAGTCTATCCCCATATGCTATAGAACAAAGAGCACTGACCATTTTAGTAGCCACTCTGGACCGACTCCATCCTGTTTATATCCTTCTGAAGGTGAGGACTCCAGGATTCCATGTGAGGTCTCACCAGGGACCTACACAGGGGCAATACATCACCTCCCTTTTTCTGCTGACCACTCCTCTCCCTATGCAGCCAAGTGTGTTTCTGGCTTTCACCATCGCTTTATGCACCTGTCTGGCCACCTTAAGATCATCAGAAACAATTACCCCCACATCCCGCTCTTCCTTTCAGGCCAATACAAAACGGTGTGCTCGGCCGAGTGCACTGTTAGCCACCGTTTGGCCACGTGTTTTCGACGCGCTATTTTTACCCCTTATACAGTAAGGAAGACGCGCGGCCAACCCCCCCGAAACTAATAGCGCTCATCACATGGAAATGCATGTTGATGAGCCTATTAGGTAGTCACCCGCAAAGGCAGGAGTTAATTTCAGACGGCACCAGGCAAGTGTACAGAAAAGCAGAAAAAAAACTGCTTTTCTGTGCACCCTCCGACTTAATATCATAGCGATATTAAGTCTGAGGCCCCAAAAATAAAAAAAAATCTTCTTTAAAAAAAAAATATAAAAAAATCTACCTGCGGCCCGCGGGTTGGAAAATGGACGCTCAATTTTGCCGGCGTCTGTTTTCCGAACCCGTGGCTGTCAGTGGGTTTGAAACAGACGCCGGTAAAATTAAGCATCGGCTGTCAAACCCGCTGACAGCCGCCACTTCCGCCAATAAGGAGGCGCTAGGGACACTAAGTAAACATGGCTGAGTAAACATAGTATTTATGTTTACTCAGCCCCAGTATCTTCTCCCCCCTCCCTTAGGCTATCTCCCTCCCATGTGGCTTGATTCCCTCAAGTCCTCTTCGTTTTTAATTATACACATCGTTCTTTTTTTCCAAATTATGTTTTCTCCAAGTTATTATCCCTGTTCATTGTAAGACATATTATTGTCATTATTTATTTCCTGTTAAAATGTAAACCGGAGTGATAGATAATTCTGTTACCTGAACTTCGGTATAAAAAAAGTTATAAATAAATAAATAAATAAATAAATTATCCGTAAACCGATGCCTCCTCTTACTACTGAAGTTTTTCATTCAGAAGTGCAGAGGCTTAAGGTCAAGAATGGGAAGATTTTGTTTAAATTAAAAAAAAAACAAAAAAAGGGGGGGGGGGAGAGAATTTCCTATAGAGAGCAGAGGTAATGACCTCTGTCAGCGTCACACCTTCTGATCCTGGAAATGGAGATGGGCAAGGCACAGCAGGGCTTGCCTCTCTGAGATCAGAGGTCCCGGGTTTGGCTCTCTCAGAGCAGAAGGTCCAGGCCTACCTTTCTGAGATGGGGGGGGGGACGGGGACGACCCACATCACCACTTTTTATCTCTCAGTTTACTGAGTAACCCCCAGTGCTCAGCAGCTGGTTACATTTTGTGCAAAGGACGGCTGGGAAGCGCTCGCACCCTGCCAGCATTTCTCCCTGACATTACAGGGCCATTAAAAGCCTGAACCTCGCTGCTGGGGAGGCAGGAAAGAGCTCTGCATCTGGGAGAGGGGGCTCACTCTGCGCAGGTTTTTTCCCAGGGATTTAAGAGCTTTTCCCACGGATAGAGAGTGTGCATCAAGGCTCTGCTCCCCAGAGAGAAGCCTCTGGCTGCTGCTGAACTAAGTGCTTCTCTGCCTCTCCTAACTAAAGCTAGGCTTGGCCTGGCGGCTCGGTGAAAAGCGTGTCCCACTCTGCAGTATCTTTGCATGCTTTAAACAGAAGAGCATCTAATAATAATCCCAGTACAGAGGCAGCTGCTAGGGTGGGTCAGCCACCAGCCCGGGTTCAGCTGGGAGGCCGGAAGCCAGCAGATCCATAAACCAGCAATGTAAATGCCGGCTGCTGCTTGCTGCCCAGGACCAGTTTAGGCACAGCCAAATGCCTAGGGTGCCAAAGTTTGAAGGCACAAAATACTAAAGAGGAGCCTGGTCCCACTTGCTTTAGAGTTATGTGCATTAACCACTTCTAAAGAGTGGCGCCATGGTGCTCTGCACCTCCTCATAAGAACATAAGAACATGTCATACTGGGTCAGACCAAGGGTCCATCAAGCCCAGCATCCCGTTTCCAACAGTGGCCAATCCAGGCCATAAGAACCTGGCGAGTACCCAAAAACTAAGTCTATTCCATGTAACCATTGCTAATGGCAGTGGCTATTCTCTAAGTGAACTTAATAGCAGGTAATGGACTTCTCCTCCAAGAACTTATCCAATCCTTTTTTAAACACAGCTATATTAACTGCACTAATCACATCCTCTGGCAACAAATTCCAGAGTTTAATTGTGCGTTGAGTGAAGAAGAACTTTCTCCGATTAGTTTTAAATGTGCCCCATGCTAACTTCATGGAATGCCCCCTAGTCTTTCTACTATCCGAAAGAGTAAATAACCGATTCACATCTACCCGTTCTAGACCTCTCATGATCTTAAACACCTCTATCATATCCCCCCTCAGCCGTCTCTTCTCCAAAGTGAACAGTCCTAACCTCTTCAGCCTTTCCTCAGAGGGGAGCTGTTCCATCCCCTTTATCATTTTGGTTGCCCTTCTCTGTACCTTCTCCATCGAAGGTACAGAGAAGATGGAGATGCGGCGACCAGAATTGTACACAGTATTCAAGGTGCGGTCTCACCATGGAGCGAGTCAGAGACATTGTGACATTTTCCGTTTTATTCACCATTCCCTTTCTAATAATTCCCAACATTCTGTTTGCTTTTTTCACTGCTGCAGCACACGAAATCTTCCTCTCCTCCTCCCCCAATCTCTGATCTCGGGGGGGGGGGGGGGGTGAGAGAAATACCTCAGCTCCCTGACCTCTCTCCAGTCCTGGGTACCAAAATCTTAAATCTGGCTATGCCCCACCCCAGGTCCTCTGCCTCCTCTTTCTCACTGGGCTCCCAGGTGCTGCACTCACTTGTGAAATGCCTGATTTCACTGCTGCCACCACTCTCTCGAGCACTAGGAAGAGCTGAGGTGAGTGGGGAAGGAGGAGAGAGAGAAGGAGGTCTGTGAGGTGGGTGAAAGAGGGAGAAAGATGGAGCCAAGGTCTGCAGGGCTGGTGGAGGAGAGAGAGAGGAAGCCAAGATCTGTTGGGGATGCATTGGTTAATTATTATCATTTTTTATTTTTTTTTTGGCAAGAGTTGGCAACCCTAAGGCTCCTGTCACCAGTGCTTGCTTGCCCCCACATCCAGATCCATTGCATCCTGTTGCTGCTGGGACTGGTGTGATACAGCACAGGTGATGCAGTCATGTCTCAGTGCTGGAGACCCTCCAAATGCTGTGATACTGTGCAGGTAATGCATTGTGTCCTGGTGCTAGTGTCCCTGGGTGCTGGAATACAGCACAGATGATGCAGTCATGTCTCAGTGCTGGAGACCCTCCAAATGCTGTGCAGGTAATGCATTGTGTCCTGGTGCTAGTGTCCCTGGGTGCTGGAATACAGCACAGATGATGCAGCCATGCCTCAGTGCTGGAGACCCTCCAAATGCTGTGATATTGTGCAGGTAATGCATTGTGTCCTGGTGCTAGTCTCCCTGGGTGCTGGAATACAGCACAGATGATGCAGCCATGTCTCAGTGCTGGAGACCCTCCAAATGATGTGATATTGTGCAGGTAATGCATTGTGTCCTGGTGCTGGTCTCTCTGGGAGCTGGAATACAGCACAGGTGATGCAGCCATGTCTCAGTGCTAGGATCTCAGTGCAGTCATACCCCAGAATTGCAAGTTCCTGTAATGCAGTACAGGCAATAACAGTTGTGGCTCAGTGCTAGAGGTCCCTGGTACTACAGGAAGTTATGCAGATCTAGGGTTTTATTTCCGGAATCAGAGACAATGTTTTCCATTTTGAGGGCCTGTGGGTGTGACCAAATGATTCTCTGTTGCAGCCTTGCTTGGAAAAAAAATTCTACATTATGTACAATAGGCCAGATGCATACATTATTTTCCCCATTGACACAAAGGGCCTAATTCATTAAGGTCTTTTTCCACAGACAAAGAATGTGTGAGTCAAGCCCAAGATAAGAAAAACCCTTCAGAACATCTGGCCCAGTGTCTCCCCTCATGGAGATGCTCTGCAGAGAATCCTCATGGGCATACGCAGCGCTCTAACTTCAGCTGCTCGAGTTTTCTGTCAGGGATGACTGGAATTTGAAAAGACTTGCAAAGCTGGCAGCTCGTCCCATGGATCGTTCTACTCCTCTGTAAGGCACTGGGGCTTGGGACCTACCTTCCTTTCCATGCTAGGCCCAGGATGCATGAACTGAGCAGTGTGGACTCTGCTGCCTTTGGTGAGTGCTGGCCTCAGGGTTTTGTGCACTAGAGCTGCCTTCAAAATCCCTCGGGGGCCATCACATGCCACAGAGGCCGATTCAACCACTGCACAAAAGGCCTACAGAGGCCCTGGCATAACAGCAAAGGGCATCCAGTGGTCAGAGAAAGTAAACAAGGGGCAGAGAGAAGGAGAGGCAGTCTCTCCCCCCATAGGCCTGAGGTGGTCTCTTGCTCTCCCCCACATCAGGCATGGGGCAGTCTCTCTCTTCCCCCTCCCCTCCAAAGTATAGAACAGTCTCTTTCTCTCTCATACACACACATACACAGTCCCTCCAGGCATGGAGCAGTCTCTGTCTCCCTCCCCTCTATCCCCCACCCCTCCAAGCATGAGGTCATCTTTCTATCTTCCCCCCTCTCCTGCAAAGCATGGGGCAGTTTCTCTCCTCCCAGGCTATAACAATCTTTCTCTCACTCACAATCCCTCCAGGCCTAGAGCAGTCTTTCCCCCACGCCAGGCCTAGAGTAGCCTTTCTGTCTCTTCCCCTTGCATGGGGTGCTCCCTTGCTGTCCTCCAGGTACCGGCCAACCTCTCTTCCCCATCCCCCAGCTGTGGGTCTCTCATTCCAGACATAGGATATCCTCCTCACCCTCCAAACGGGGGGGGGGGGGGGGCAGTCTCTCTCCCTCCAGGGCTGGAGGGGGCACCAGCTTTATTTACTGACTCCTCTTATTCGCCTTGCTCTCCCGCACAGACTTTTCCATAAAAGGTCCAGTCACTTCCCTGGGACGTTCACGCAGCCCTCCCACTGCTCTACGCAAGTCAGCCCCCTCCCAGCCTAAGCAGATGAATATGTATTCCCAAAGCCCCTCTCACCCCACCCACTGTCCCCTGTATTCTGTCAGGGTTGGTTGCTGGGAGGGGGTTCCAGGCATCCACCCCCCCCTCTCAGCCTCTTCTTGCCCGGCTTTCCATCCCGCTGCCTGGTCCTGCCCTTTCTTTTCCCCCCCCCCGCTCAGGAGCAAGTGTGCATTCACCCAGGATTAGAAATGCGCATGAGAATAGCACAACTGTACTCACTGCTGCTCTTGCTGCTTCCTGCCAATGCCAAAAATCTGTTTCTTTTTTTGGAAGAGTGAATGAAACGAAATGTCAAAAGTAAGATTTTTATTTTATGACAAATCTAAACATTGCCATAAATGTTCAAAGCATTCATGACTGCAAGTAGCTGGCACAGGCTGTGGGAAGAGGGAGGGGGAGGGGGGAGGGGGCTAAGAGAGAAAGTCTGGGAGGAGGAGAGCAAGCGAGGCGAGAAGGGAGAGAGACAGGGGATGGGAGATGGATATTAAGAGAGGGAAAGCGCTAAGGGCCTTCCATGGCCAGTTTCATCCCAGCCCGTAAAATTATTTCATAGCATCGTTTGACAATTCCCTTATATGGGAGTGGAGTCTGAGGTCCATCATTAGCAAATCCCAGACAGAAACCCCGCAGCACCGGTTCCGTAACAAACCCTCTGCATCCACAGACGCCTCCCCCTCCCAATGGGTCCACAGCAGAACTAGGAGGTTTCCCATACAAAAAAAAGAAAAACGAATATTCAGATTCTGGCGTCACTTCAGTAACAGTGACACAAACTCCCTCCACTCTGTGAGCCAACACAAATCCTTACCAAAAACACACACTCAACACCAAAGCAGCACTAATTCCAGAACGCCACACAGCAGTAACCCCGCCTATGAAAAGGCAGCGGTGCAAACATTACAACAGACCCTATAACCCCAATACACACTTAACTAGGACCCCATCATGACAAGGGAGGAGAATGTAGAGGGGGACTTTGGGGGAGGACTTCTGCTAGCTGGAGCGGGAAATGAATGGGACAAACTCAGACTGGGCTGCACCCCCTTCCAATCCTAGAAGTGACTGCTGGCTGTCCCTGAGGTGAGGAATGAGCCTCTGGCAGACCCTCACTGTAGGGGGAAAGCTCCTCCACCCTGGACAGGAGACCCTCCGGCTTCCCTCTGTGGCCCTCGGGGCTTAAAGAGTCAAAGAAATATTTCATCAACTCTGACTGGTTGTGGAGCTCTTTGCACTGTAGCTGCAGGAGAAACTCAGCGAGGGCTGCACTGAAAGGAACTCTGAGCCATTCTAACTGCAAGCATCGAAGTGGCAGAAACTGACACACTCCACACCAATTGCATCAAACTGTCCTGCTGACCACCGCCAGATCTCATTGCAGGCACCAAAGCCCTACCCTTAATAGAAGAAGGTTGCCCATTTTCGCACTCCACTCAGACAAGATAGAAGGCTTCTTGGTTCTCTGTGCTGAAGGGGTTGTCCTAGAGAGAGATCTGCATGCAAGAAGATGGACATCTGCACCGGGGGGTCTTCCATACCATGAAAGATGATGACATGTGCTGATGAGGTTATTTCCCACCTCAAGGTCAAGGACAGGCTCTCTCTGGTGAAGTTGGCTTGTTCGGCACCAAGGAAGATGACTCCAAAGGGGGATCCCTCGACTCTCTTAGGAGTTCTTTTCACCATCTCAACTGATACCATGATATTCCAAAGGGCACACAAACCCTGACCTACGGTGGATCTGGGAGCCGGTGCCACGGTGATGGTGGTGGAGGAGCCTTCCCTGACTTGAGGGAAACAGAGAGTGAAGGATCATGCCTCAACATCTTGCTCTGAGAATCCAATTACTTCTTGCTTGAGAAAAGGAATGGCTCCATTGCCCTAGCTTGAGCCGCGGCTTCAGGCTTTTGCTCAATGGTGCCTTCCCAAAGGGCCTCCATCTTCCAAGTGCAATATCGCTGCATCCTCAGGGACATCCGATCATAACAGACAGTTGGAGATTTCATGATCCAGGCCCAGAGCAGCAATAGCAAATAGAATGTGCATCTATAAGGGCTAGCCAGCATCCACAAATACAGGCCTTAAAACCGCTGACCACAGACTTCTTAGCTTTGGACTTTTCCATTTTTCTTTTCTTTTTTTTTAAATTGAAAAGTTTTGTTGATGGGCTGCTGAGGCCCCAGCAATAGAAAAAGGAAACATAGGCCAAATGAGAAGGCCAATACAAAAATGAAGAGAGAGACCAGGAACATGTCTGTGCGGTAGCTCAGAGGAAGAAAGACCGAGGAGTTCACCAGGGATCGCGAGTGGGAGGGATCTCCCACACATGCTCCGTAAAACCTTCCGCTGAGCTCTGAGAGCTGGGTCTGTGTCAGCAGCACTATCGGGTGACATTACCCACGGGTTCTGGCTGATTCACACCTGCTCGTCACCGGAGAAACATAGTCTGGCCAAACATCCCCAGAACCCAGGAAATGCCTATTTCTCTTCTGTGTTCGATAATCCATTCCTGTTACCTCTTTATGCATTGCTTTGGTAAAACTTGTATTGTTCTGTTAAGCCAATAAAGGTTCTCAAACCGTGAACAAAACAGGAGGGGAAACAGAGATGGGGTAAGAAAGAAGGAGGGGGGTGACAGTGCATATTAGCCTTATCTTTTTTTTTTTTTTTTTAACTACTTTGGAGTCCATTTTCATTTGGTCAAGTTACGAGCGTCCTTTTAAGCAAGCGCCAAACAATCCAATTCTCAAACACGGTGCATCTGCCTAAGCTGCTTGTGCCTTATCGAACTGTGATGCAGCTATATGTTCACATCCATTTCAAAATGATGGTGGGAAGTCATGCGCCTGGATTCCTAACTAGCCCCTCTTTTACGTAGCCTGATTTGTATGCACAGTTCTGTTCCATCAAAAAGTAATGCTCAAGGCAGCAACAGTAATAAAAACACCCTGGACATATAATTTGCTTTATTGGCAGCTGTGGGTGACCAAACACCCATTAAAGTGCATTCAGCCAACCTGTGCTCGTAACTCCTTATTTTATGCACACCCGTCCCAATTAAGATTTTGAAAATGCATCCTGTTATATATTACTTTGGCAATATACGTACAAATTGTCAAGCCAATAAATCTGAATCTATATTAAGTGAGCAAGGAGTGAGAAACAGGGGACGGGAGAGCTAGAAAAATCTGGAAATGTGAGGGATATGTGGAGCCCAGGAAGCATGTTAGGTGGAGGGAGGGCTGATGGAAGCATGAGTAGAGTATGATGATGGAGGGGAAGTCTCTAAGAGGGGGAGGCTGTTGATTGGAATAGGCTCTACCAGCTGAAGTCCCAGAGAAAGGGGCACAAGGCACTCGATGAGCTGGTCCAGGTGTCAGAGAGTAGGGTGCTGGATGATAGAGCCTCAGTTATAGAATGTGGGGCAAGGTTCTGAGTCACAGATCAGTCATGAGCCAGCATTATAATTTGGACAATAGGGTACTGGGTGGTAACAGAGCTTGGGTGATAGAATGCAAAGTAGGGCACAGGGTGAGCAGTTCAGGGGAACGGGGCACTCAGTTATTGGCCAGACAATAATTAGTCTCTGTCTTACTGCTAGAGAAAGTGAATGCTAAATATTTAATGCTATATTTATATTTCAGAGAACATGTCCCATATCAATACCAGCAATTACTGCAAGAAACAGCACCCATGCCAAGGAGAGAGGCAGCCAAGGAGCAAGGGCTTTGAGAAGAAAGGATGGGGAGCCACAGGATGAGAACCCCAAAGGTTCCCAGCAGCTTCCTCCTCGATTCTTTTTCACCCCCTCCCTTCAGGCACATACACCACCATATGCAATCCCCGACCCCTTACCCACACCCAGCCTCATGCTCATACACCTCCATCCCAATTACACCGCCCCCCATCACGCCTATCATGTTAGTGATCGGAGGAAGAACAAAAATGGCATTGTAAAACCCAAAGATGACAAGGGGAGGGGTGAAAGCCAAATTGCTTAGCAAATATTTATGTTCCCTGAGGAAGGAGTAGGCCCACAGAAAACTGCCACAAGTTAAACCTCAATTTGCAGTAGACTATGTTCACAAGGAGCTAACAAAAATAAAAGCAGACAATATACCGTAGTAACATATTAACGACAGCAAGAAAAGACCAAAGCGTCCATCCAGTCTGTCCAGCAAGTTTCCTGTGGTAGTAACTGCTGCTCTGTGCCAATTAACCCCAAGTCTTATGTTAAGGGCAGCAATATTTGCAATCCAAACCAAGCAACTGTCAAAACCATTACAAAATTAATGCTAGCAATGTTTTTATAAGGTGAGCAGCCTTCATGACAATTCAGACAATGCTGCTTGAATGTGCTTTGCATTTGGACTTGACTGTAGAAGCAGTCCTGTGCTTTGTCCCTAATGTCTGCATATCAGTATCCTGGACTATAAATGTTGGGGCCCAATGTTGGCTATCGTACAAATCCAATTCCCCTTTTCCCCCCTGCCGTCGAAGCAGAGAGCGATGTTGCAGTTGGGTCACAAGCATCAAGGCTAATTAGTTAAGGGTAATAATACCTGTGCCTTCTGATAAGGGTAATGACTGTCGTTCTGTGCAGGTTATCCCCCATGCATACTTTTCTTCATTTCCAACCTGTAGTCTTTAGGGATCCAGTGTTTATTCATTTGAATTAATTTACTGTTTTCATTCTCACCACGTCTTCTGGAAGGGCCTTCCAGGCATCTACCACCTTCCCAATGAAGAAATATTTCCTGATGTTGGTTCTGAGCAGTCTCCCCTGGAGTTTCATTTTGTGACTCCTAGTTCTACAGTTTCCTTTCCAACTGAAAAGGTTCAAAGTTCATGAATCATTAAAACCTTTCAGGTATTTGAAGGTCTGTATCACATCTCCTGCACCTTCTTTCTTCCAGGGTATAGATATTCAGATCCTTCAGCCTCTCCTCATAAGTCTTCCAATACAGAGCCCACACCATTTTGGTCACCTTTCTCTGGATCGCCTCCAACCTGTCTCTATCCTTTTTGAGAACTGCAGTACTCTAGGTGAGGTCTCACCAAGGCCCTGTATAAGGAGATTATCACCTCCTTTTTCCTGCTGGTTATTCCTCTCTATGCATCCCAGCAATTTTCTGGCTTTAGCTATTGCCTTGTTGCAATTCTTTGCCCCTTCAGATTGCTAGACCCTATTACCCCATGGTCCCTCTCCCAGTCCGTGCACATTAATCTTTCACTCGCCCATCGCATACAGCTCTGTTGGATTAAGCAATGGAGCCAGACAGGATGCATGCGAGGATATTAAGGGAATTTAGGAACGTTCTGGCAGCTCTGCTGACCTTTTCAATGCTTATTTAGAGTAAGGAGTGATTTCAAAGAGCTGTAGACAGGCAGAGGTGGTTCCTCTTCATAAACATAGAAATACAGAGGAATCTGAAAACTAAAGGCCAGTTATCCTAACAGATTAGCTTACCCTTAACCAATTAGCTTACATAATTTTGATGCAACTACAGCATTGCTTTCCTCTTTGATGGGGTGGGTGAGGGGACAAAATTGACTTCAGATGACGTCTACACTGGGCTGACTTTTATGGTCCAGGGTACTGATACGTAGACATTAGAGAAAAAGCGCAGGCCTGCTTCTACAGCCAAATCCGAGAGCAAAGCACGTTCAATCAGCAGCAGCGTTGTACAAATTATCAAGAAGGCTGCTCACCCTGTAAAAATGTTGCTGGCAGTAATTTTGTTATGGGTTTGAGAAGGCTTGGTTTTGAATGTTAATATTACCAGCGTTGGAGGTAACTGCACAGATCAGCAGTTACTAACATAAGAAACGTGTTGGGCAGACTTGATGGACCATTTGGTCTTTTTCAGACATCATTACCATGTAGTCTGACCTCAGTATGAGTAAATTAATGGAATTGCTGCTAAAACAAAGGACAGTGCAGTTTCTGGACTCCAATGGATTATAGTATCCAAGGCAGCATAGTACCTGTGTTAGGTCTTATAAGATGAATCTAATCAATTTCTTTTATCAGGTGACCAGAGAATTAGATCAGAGAGAGCTAGATGTAGTGTACTAAGGCCACTGAATCAATTCAGTATAAGCGACTTACAGAATGCACTAGGTATGGCCATTAAAGGAACTGGCTGGGTTAGAAACCGGTTGAGTGGTAGGTGACAAAGAGTAATAGTAAATGGAGTTTATTATGAAGAAAGGGGGGGTTACCAAGTGTGTCACAGGGATTGGTCTGTGGTCTGGTTTTGTTTAATGCTGTCACAAGTGATAAATGCAGAAGCTGCATTACATTAGCTGCCCATTGAACAGAGTACAATACAAAACACTATGCATTATACATAAATTAATTCACAACAAAAAAGCAGAATGGCTGAACACAGCACTATGTGTACATGTCCCACATAGAAACCTCAGATCCGCTAACAAAGCCCTCCTAACCATCCCTTCAGTGAAATCAGCAAGACTGACCCAGGTCAGAGAGCAAGTGCTATCCTTGGCTGGACCCAGAGAGAGACTACAGAGAGATTTAAAAAAAAAAAAAAGAAGTTTAAAAACCTGGCTTTTTAAACAAGCATTTGTTTGAGAAAACAAAGTTTAGGAGAGTAATGAATACAGGCAGAAGAACACCAGCACACAGCACTTAACTCAATATGTGCAACTTTGTTATTTTATTGCACTTTTAACATAAGTAAAAATATACAGTTCAATAGAATTATGCATAGACAAGAAAAAGGACAATATTTATAACTATCATCAACTAGTCTTTATTATGAAACTATGCTACCAGACTTTAATGGCACTTTTATAGATAGTATTAATATACACAACCTCCATAATTTTATTTGGGACTTTCTGTAAATTGTTGTGATGGTATATTACTTAACAACAGTATAGAAAATATTTTAAATAAAGGTCCCTTGGGAAGGTTTACTTTTTTGTAGCAGTCACCAAAATCTGAAACAGGGTAGAGTCCCTGCAAGGTGTGGAAAACATGAGGAAGAATCTAGTGGAATTTAAGAACTTGTTTATAGCAGGGTTTCTTAGCCCAGTCCTAGTGCTACACCCAGCCCGGTTTTCAGGAGGAACTAAATACTTGTGGGTGGTGCTTGGCATATTTGACACCATAAATCATCATATTCTCTTGTTCCATTTGGGTAATATTGGCCTGTCAGATGCAGTCTTGAAATGTTTGCATCCTATCAACTCAGATGAAGCAAGAAAAGATTGGTTCATTGGACTCTTCTCGGCATTTTATAGCAATGCATGTTGCGCAGAAGTCTGCCTATTCAGCAACCCTTTTTAACATCTACCTCTCTCATTTATAGATTACTTGCATAGGTTATATGCAGACATCCAGTTTTTATTCCCTTTAACAACCTCCTTGTCAGATACTTATGTCTTCTTGTCCAACTGTTTATCCACTTTGAGACACTGGATAATTTGCATTCATTGCATGCAAATCTATCTCATGTATCTTCATTATGGATATATCCTGAAAATTAGGCCCATTTGTGGCTCTTGAGGATAGGAATTGGCCACCCTTGCAATGATGGACTACCAACTACCACTCTTAGGACACTGCAGTTTGCACAGAACAGAGTTATAAAAGTTTGGACTGCCATTAGAATAAGAGATCACATCACTGCAATTCTTCAGTCCCTCCACACTGGTTACTGCTACAATGGAGAATAAGATTCAAAATAGTTATGCTCATCCATAAATCTGAGTAATAAGATTCCAGCCTGTATCAGTACAGTCCTGCAAATTTATAGACCTCCTCGCGTGCTGAGATCCACAGGCAGCAATTTGCTTGATGTGCCATTCCCATGCTTAGTGCCTTTTCTGAGAGAATCTTTGCAGTAGCAGGGTCTGTGATCTGGAATGCCCTCCCAGATAATTTATGTGCTCTGGTCTGTACTCAGACCTTTAGAAAATAGCTCAATTTTTTTCAGACAGGCATTTGATTGTCCTAATAGATAATACATATGTGAGGTCTTTGATTCAGCTATGGTAGCTCTTACTTTCTTCTGGTATATAATACAGAGTGAATGTCTTTAATTACTAAAGATGTACGGAGATTACTATCATATGCTTCAGTTGTGCTGTTTGACTGTTTTACCGTTTGCTGTATTACTACTATGAATGTGGTTATATGCCCCACCTTGACCTGTGAAATATGTGGGCTACAAATTAAAAAAATAAAATTAACATCAGCAAAGAAAATGCACGAGATAGATATGCACACAATGAAGGCAAGGCAAGCAAATCTTCTCATGCGTAATCATTGCAGATATCCTGAAAATCTGACTTGGTGGGTGTGTCCCAAGGAAAAGGTTGAGATCGAATGCTAAAAAAATGTAGGGTCATGCATTTGGATTGTAAAAACCCAAGGGAGCAGTACAGTGTAGGAGTGAGGTTCTTCTGGGTTCAAAACAGGAGCAAGACCAAATAAGTAGATAAGGTGACATCAAAAGCCAGAACACTTGGGTGCACACAGGGAAAGAAGAGCCAGCAGAGGCGATATTACCTCTGTGTAAGTCTTTGGTGAGATGTTATTTTGAGTACAGTGTACAATTATGGAGACCACAGTCAACAGGATATAAACAGAATAGTCTCAGTCCAAAGGGCAGCTACTAAAATGATCAACAGTCTTCATCAAAAAATATGGGGACAAAAATCTAAACATGAATACCCTGAAAGAAATGAAGGGTAGATGAGAGCTTAAATATATCCAAGAAATAAATACACAAGAGGTGGGTCTTTTTTAAATAGAAAGAAGGCTCTGGAAGGAGAGGGTCATGGGATAAAGGTGATAAGAGGATAGACTGAGGAGTAATCTAAGGACATATTTATATAAGAAGATAAGAATTGCCAAACTGGGTCAGGCCAAGGATCCATCAAGTACAGCATCCTGTTTCCAACAGTGGCCAATCCAGGTCACAAGTATCTTGCAAGATCCCAAACAGTAAATAGATCTCAAACTGCTAACACATAATTGGGGCTGATGCAATATTGGGTGCTGAATTCAGCAAGCGGTTGGACACGTGTTTTGGATACACTAGACTAGACAATGCAATATTGGGATGAGCATATCTAAAATACACTTCCATACCAGCACATAGCTAATAGCGCTCATCACATGCAAATGCCATGTTCATGAGGCTATTAGCTAATACCCCTGATGTAAAAAAAAAAAAAATGCACTCGACATGCACACTTTAACCCTAAAAAATGATCACCAGCCTAAAGATGGTCTCAAGTTTTGAGGCACCCCAGGCCATGCTCAGAAAAGCAAAAAATACAACTTTTCTGAAGTTCCTCCTACTTAATAATGTTGTGATACTAAGCAGGAGGAACCACAGAAAGCTGTAACATGGAAAAAAAAAATTCTTGACATTTTCTGAACCCATGGCTGTGCACGGGTTAGGAAAATGACGCTCAGAAAATTTGAGTGCCCGTTTTTCTTACCTGTGCACAGCCACTTCTCCTGGGCACTCGATGCCATGGACGAGCTAGAGACACGTAATTTATCCATTACATCGCGTTCTTAAGAGAGGGGATGTGTGCGTGTTGCAAAAACATGCGTCCAGGGTAGACGCACATTTTTTGCATACATGATATTGCATCGGCCCCAGAGATAAGTAGTAGCTATTTCCAAAGTCTTCTTGGTTAATAATTTATGGACTTCTCCTTCAGGAACTTGTCCAAACCTTTTTTAAACCCAGTTATGCTAACTGCCTTAACTAGATCCTCCAGCAATTAATTCCAGGGCTTAATTGTGTGTTGAGTAAAAAATGTTATACCAGTTGTTTTAAATGTGTTACCTAACAACTTCAGGGAGTGTCTCCTAGTCTTTGTATTATTTGAAAGAGCAAGTAACCGATTCACATTTACCTGTTCTAGCCCGCTCATGATTTTAAAGACCTCTAACATATCCCCCCTCAGCTGTCTCTTCTCCAAGCTGCACAGCCCTATCATCTTTAGCCTTTCCTCATAGGGGAGCTGTTCCATTCCCTTTATTATTTTGGTCACCGTTCTCTGCACCTTCTCCAGTGCAACTATATATTTTTTTAGATGCAGCAACCAGAACTGCATACAGTACTCATGGTGCACTCTCACCATGGAGGGATACAAAAGGTATTATAACACTGTTTTATCCTCTATTGCTTTAATAATAAATTCCTAAAATTTTGTTTTTAACTGCCACCATACACTGAGCTGATGATTTCAAAGTATGGTCCACTATAACATCCAGATCCCTTTCCTGGGTGTAACTCCTCATATGGAACCTAACATCATGTAACTATAGTGCAGGTTACTTTTCCACATTAAATTTCACCTGCCATTTGAATGTCCATTCTTCCAGTTTTGCGAGGTCCTCTTGTGATTTATTACAATCCACTCAGATTACTACTCAGAATAATTTTGTATTCCAAACAAGTAAATATATCACATGCTGCTATTGTACAGTGATAAGTAGTGGCTATTCCCTAAGAGGATAACTTTCAAAAAATGGGACACCCTTCTTTTGGAGATGGAAGAGACAAGACCACAATTCAACTGAAGATTTCAGAGACAGGAAGAGACTATAAGGCTGAGCAGGAGATGCAAATGGGCAGACTGGATGAGATGGATGTTCCCTGCTTTCCATCAAGTTCTATGAAACTGTACTCTCCCTAGGGCTTCCTCCCACTCTTCCCTGCTCCCTGCCTGCTTATCAAGATCCAATCTCTTCTCCTCTTGTGATATCAGGAGCCTATGTACTCCTCCCTCTTCCTGCCCTGCATTATCAAGAGCCCCCATATTCTTCTCACCTATCCCCATATTACCAGGGTGCTTCATTACTTTTCCCTGCTGGGGTTTAATCAGGAGCCCCTATATTCATCCCCTCTGTATTATCAGGAAACCCCTCCTCTTCCCCACCCCCTTATCAGGAACACCATACTCTTTTCTCCTGTTCCCCCCTTCCACATCAGGAGCCCCATGGTTTCTGACAGAAGGAAGACTACCATAGCCTCTCTCCCCACCCCCATATCAAGAGCCCCTATACTCTATTGCTTAGATTTATCATTTTTTAATTTAAAAAATCCACCCAAAGCAGCTTACAGCATATTAGAATAGCAGGAAATAAAAAGGTCAATTGCAGCTTCACAACAAAGGATATAAATAATTTAGAACAGCATCCAAAATTCACATTACTAGGCAATAAAAAGGCATGCTTTCCATCAACTTTAAATAAATCAACAACACTGACAATCTAGCAACCCAGCCCAGATATTAGTAGCTAACTCAGAAAACAAATAATCTTGCGGCAGACAATATGTAGTAGCACGTTTACGGCATTTAAGATGATGCCAGGCAATTTGGCAACTTTGAGGAAGAGGAAAGCTTTTGCTTGCATCCTGATGTAGAAGTAACGATTTATCAGAGCTCTTTCCCATCCACCATCAAATCAGGGCCCCCTACTACATTTACTCCTCTTCCCCACTATCAGGAAGCTCAATATTCTTCCTCCACCCCCACTATTAGGAACTTCCGTACTCTTGCTTTCTCCTCTCCCCTCCAGTTATCAGGATTCTCTCTTACTATCGGGAACCTCGGTATTCTTCCTCCCTCTCATCCCCCCAACTAGCAGGCACCCCCATACTCTTTCCCTCACCCCACGTTATCAAGTACCCCCGTACTCTGCCCCGCGATATGAGGAGCCTTCGCTTGCTCTTCCGATTCCCGACCAACCACAGAAAGAAAGCCTGGAGCCATGTCAGCTAACGGCAACATTTCACGAAATTCCCACGCCAAACCTTCCCTTAACTAAACGCCGACCGCAGCCCGATGACATCACCCAGCCCCTTACGTCACTTACCAGCGCCAACCAGCACTTTAATTCCAAGCTTCCCGTGTGAGGGGCGGCTTCTCGTCGACACCGCCCACGAGTCAGAATAAGCCAATCAAGCGCGGCAAAGCACTTCCAGCCTCTTTTTCAAACACATCCCGTTTTCTGGTGGCGTTTGAATTGTCCAATCGGAGGGCGCGGTGTTGGGTTTCGACCTGGACATGTCCTGCCAGAGCGACCTCAGAGACTCGAGCGACCGAGGCCATGGCGCCGCCTGACCTGACGGTGACACTAGAGGCCGTGCCGACCCTGCAGCGCTTCGCCTGCCCGCGGTGAGTCGGCCGAGCCCGCCCATGGATGCGCTTCTCCTGGCCGTGCATGGCCTGGCCCTGGCCCTGCAGCTCCTCTGTTTCGTGCTGGATGTGAACTTCTGGCTGGTGTCCACGCTGCTCACTGTCTGCCTCTGGGGCGTTGCGTTCGTCACCAGCCTGCCCAGCGCACTTTTGGCGGGCGTCACGTGCTGCTGGGACACAGTCGTGAGCTCCATGCAGGCGCTGGCCAGGAGCTACTCTGCAGGGCTGGAGGGCCTGAAAGTCATCGGTCACCTGCTGTGCCACCTGCTGTGCCGGAGCAAGGAGGCCGTGCAGCGGGGGCTCCTGAATCTGGTGTTGTCTGGCCAGGTGTTGGCCCAGCAGACGTGCGATGTCTTTGCCATTGCTGTGAGCCTCATCACTTATCTGGTGAATAGTCTCTTGAACATGTGCCTGATCGGTGCCCAACATGTGGTCGCTGTTGTGCTTGCACTCTGGGACTCCATTGTAAGCCCATTCATCAGGGTCACTGAACTTTTCTCAACCCTTTTCTCACGCATGTCCAGCAATGCCATTGCCATGGCAATCCTGCTGTGGACCCCTTGTCAGCTGGCTTTTGAGATGCTGGCATCCACGACCAAAGTGTTGCTCAATCTCTTTTTCCTTAACCTCTATGGCCTGCTGTTACTGACTTTACTCATCATCATTGGTACCCTGCTGATAAATCCAGAGCTGACATCTCGGGTAGTAGAGCAACTGTCTGCATACTTCAGCACCCTGCCTTCATATCGGCGTCTCCGATACAACATTTGTCGCCTTTATCAAGGACTTCTTTTAAGTCTGGAGCTCGTCAGGAGGTCAGAGACCTGGCACAGCATATCTGCAACAATTGTCAGAATAGCCAACTGGAACAGAACAATAAGAAGAATAGTCCAGCAGACAAATTATACAGAAAGGTTAAGGCCTGTGGCCAACCAGGGACTGCAAGGAATCCCTACCACCAACCAAGGTCAGCGGAGAACTTTGACGGCTAACCAGGAACAGCAGAGAGCACCCACAGCCAACTGGGGTCAGCGTGTAACATTGTCAGCTAACCAGGAACAGCAGAGAGCACCCACAGCCAGTCAGGAAGTATCAGCAACCAATCCTGGACGGCAAGGAACATCAACTGCCTATCAAAGGCAACAAGCAGTACCCAGGGGTGCAGCAGAAGGAGATAGGGGCCATCAAGGTATGGCCGCTGGGCAAAGACCAGTTGTAGAATGCATACCTAGCACATCCCAACAAGTGCAGCCACCAGGTGAGGGACCAGGGTCATCCCAAGCCAAACCTGGGAGAAAACAATTACTGAATGCTTTGGGTAGTGAGGAAGTTCAAGAGAATGACCCCTGGTTGCTGTTAAAAGAGCAGGAAGAGAGAAAGAAGTGTGTTATCTGTCAGGACCATACCAAGACTGTCTTGCTTCTTCCCTGTCGGCACCTATGCTTATGTTGTGAGTGCACGGACATCCTGCTGCAGCAGCCTGTTTATCAGCGTAGCTGTCCACTCTGCCGCCAGATGATCCTACAGACACTCAATGTGTACCTGTAGGGAATCTTCAGTACAGTCGCACCGATATTTTTCAGGGCAAAATTAGGGATGAACAAAAATAAATCATTCCAGCCTATGCCTGCCCTACCTGCCTTTTGTTAATGTTATGATTATACCTATCTATACTGCCTTTCTTGATCAAAAGAATAGCTGAAGCTATTTACAACAGATAAATGTAATTCGGCTTCTCCAGTCTGTTGGCACTGCCTAAAGTCAGCCGAAATTCCAAACCCAGCAGAACAGATAGTGATAATGGAGTTTTAGGAGTTGCAGGATTCTTGCCTACAGCTTCCATTTGCAAAAAGGATTATCAGCAGTAAAATGCATCTTTCCCACGCACCACTGACAGCTTTAAAAACTTTGCCAGTGTAAGATGTCTTTCTGCTTCTGTCCAGAGGAGTGTGCTCTTAACTGTGTTTCCTGGTCTCTGCAAATGGTGTTTAATTCCCAGTCTTGGGAGTGACTGTCACTTTATAATGAAACACACAAGCTTAGTGTCTGCCAGCAGGGTTAGTTCTTTTTGAAAGAGTTGAAAATATCCAGTCAGAAAAATTAAACCAAATGAAATGATTTTCCATCTTTCCAAGGCCCTTGCTCACACAGGTGGCCAGTGGATACTGTGTTGTAGAGTGATTAGGCTCTGGTGCATCTTCCTGGGACCTGCTGGGAGAAACCAGAACAGGCTAGGAATCTGTCTGTCTTTGCTCTTCTGAAAGGAAACAGTGCAAAAAGGCTGTGGCAAATATTCCAGTATTAGCTGCTTGTTATAAATTATAAATCCTTGAATGCAGCCAGGCTTACAAAGGGTTACCTGCAGAGCACTCTGTGAATGTCAGTAACAATCAGGAGAATTTACAGGGGAGGGAGGGAGAGAGAAATGTGCACAAGCAAAGGGATGGAGAGTCATACAGTGGGATAGAATGAGCAGGTATGTGCACACACAAATCCATGGAGAGACAGGCATATGTCCACAGGGGGAGAGTGGGAGGTGCATATGCACACAGTGGAGGGGAAGAGGACCCCCCTCTTCACCCACCCAAACTGGTGGCAGACAGTAAAACCACATAATGCAAGAGCAGTGCCTGATCTTTTCTCCATGCTCTCTGCTTCTTCCCCTAGCCAAAGGTTGCAGGGGGCACCTTTTCTGAGGCCCCGCTACCTCTGAAGCAATCCCAACCCTGCCAGACATGGGCTTGCTACTTGGATCCCCTATGTGTAGTGCTGTGGGCCTAGCCTGATGATTCTTGTATGATTGCTGCTGAGGGAAGGAAGAAGCCTCAAACTCTGTTGGTTCTAGTGCTGTAGTGCAGTGCTTGTTGGGTGGGGCTATAGTAATGCACAATGGAATTCAGTCTTATGAACAATGATTATCTCTGATGTAAGGTGCTATGGCTTTCTCTTCAAACACTTTCTAGATGTTCTTTAATCTAAGCCTAACCTTCGGCTTTTTCTCCTCACTCCCAACTAGGCTTTTGCTATTCCTCAGCTCCTTCCTTCCTCAAGGTTTATTGTTCTCATCAACTCTCCCCTGGGTTTATTCTCCATCTTCAGCTCCCCTGCCCCCAGAATCTGTTCTCTCACTTGTTTCATTGCTCTATGAAAAGCTAAATATTTAAACCTTAAGTCCGTTTTCACCACCAGGATGAAAAGGGCATCACTTGGAGTGGCTACATCTAGCTGTCTAGTTTTCCTATGTGCCTAAATGGAGCAGCTCCAAAACCAGGCCATCCTGAGGGCAGTGATGGCTTGGAGGGCATAGATTTAATTTTCAAACCAGTTTGTGTTTTTAGGCACACAGCCCACCTGCAGATATTACAGGTGCAAGTCCCTCATGCATGTGCAGGCTACTCAAACTTGTCCCTTAATTGACTGTACACTGTGGTGAGAGCAAAGCTAGCAGGGACCAACTGCCCTTTCTGGCTGCCTGCTCCATGTTTTCCTTCTCTGCATTTGGCCTTGGGTCTGCCTCTTTTCTCCCCTTCTAGTTGCCCTCACAGCTGTCTTGGCCTCGCAGCAGTCTTGCACATTTTTTCCGTGAGGATGTAAAATTAAGCCATTGTTTTGGCTTCAGCTCAGTGATTTAAAGCCGCTCCATCCTCAGCTACCCGCTCTTGTACATTTCCCAAATTTATTTCAGATCTTTCATAATCTGATGAGTCACCGAAGTGGAAAGCGATTTGTGGAACAAGAACTCTCTGTAAATAAAACTTTCTTTGTAAGAAGTGCTTGGTGTGGTGTTTGCAGGGAGGGGAAGAAAACCTGAGTTACACCCTGACATTGTTCCCCCAAGAGCTTGGGCTTCTTTACTATTCCTTACAGCTTCCTACACAAGCCAGTACTCTTCCCTCTAACTACCACCGCTCCCCCATTCTGGACAGTTCTCTCTGCAGCCACCATCCCTAAAGCTCACTCACTAAACAGCTAGTGTTCGTTTGCCATCCCTATAGCTCCCTCTAGCCAGTGCTCTTCCACTGTTCCCTACAACTTCCTAATTCTTTGCAAGTGTGAATCAGGCTAGGGCCTCTGGTTTTGGTTTACTGTTGATCTGCTTTTTCTCACCTTGACAGACCTGCAGCCAGCTGGGTAAACAGATCCAGAACCGTGCACTTAGCTCACAGTTTCCTTAAAAACCTGCTGATGGCTTTAAAGCTCCATCAGTCATTCTCTCCCGTTTGCAATTATACACTAGGATGACTGGAAGGACAATAAAGAACTCAGGCTTGTGAAAGAAATGCAGAAGCACCAGCACTAAACATTTCCATGCTAAGTCTAACATGACACAGAAAGCATTAAAAGCAGAAATATTAATATTGGAAGACAGTCTTTGCGGGGTTTTTTTATTAATTATAATTGCTTCACTTTTCATGCTTCTGTATCAGAGCTGCCATGTTTAATTCATAAAAAGGAAGTGACTGCTCCACCCCACACTGTCAGCTCTGCAAATGACTGCTCAGCGGAGGAGAAGGCAGCTTCCTTCAAGAAAGGGGCTTAGGTGCTAATAGGAAGCAAGTAGCTGCATTGCTACAGGGCAGTAGCCAACTTTAACCAGTGCACACCTGTTAGACTCCCAGTAGGGCTGTGTATCCTAAAGCAGGGGTTCTCAACCTAGTCCTTAGGGCACACCTAGCCAGTCAGGTTTTCAGGATAGCCACAATGAATATGCATGAGATGGATTTGCATACAATGAAGGCAGTGCATGCCCTAAAATGCAGCCTTTCCTAGCATGTAGCAGATGGACTCAGGACCAATGGGTATAGTGTACTCCTGATAGCAGTTGGAGATGGATCAGATTTCAATCTGACGTCAGCCCTAGTACATATACCCCTGCAGGAAGTGCAGCTCTTCAGTATTTTCCGTCTCCATAGCAGTTAGGGACTCTATGCACGGTCGCACAGCGTTAGAGTCATTTTACCAAAGAAAACCAAAATAAGAAATCTTACCTCTACAGACGAGCCCCGCTCTCCTGCGGTGACACCCATTGAGTCCCTTCCCCAGTTGAGATTTCCCGAGGTGATTTCCGCGATCCCTCGGAGGTAAGCCTCGGACCGGCGGCTGACCCTTGGCAGCGACCTAGCCCCCGACATCGGGTGAGGCTGCGAGGCAGCGGGTGCAACTTCGTGCGCGGCGGTGAAGGTATTTTCCCTCTTTCCCCCCCCCCCCCCCCCCCCCTGCCTCCGGAGACCGCCCGGAACGAGACGGGGAAGCGCTGATACAAGGTAAGGTAGATACCTACACATTCCGATCCATCAAGAGCATCAGCATTTTCTACGCTTCTCAATCCTGGACCGTCACTACCAGTTCCGGGCACTACCTTTCGGGTTAGCCACTGCACCCCGGACGTTCACCAAGATCATAGTAGTGGTGGCAACAACACTGAGGAAGGAAGGAATCCGCGTGCTCCCTTAACTAGACGATTGGCTGATCAGGGCGAAATCCGCAGAGGAGAGCCACCAGGCAACCAACAGAGTCAAAACTCTACTGGAGAGCCTCGGGTGGATGGTCGACACAAACGAGCTGCCTGTAGCCCTCCCAATCTCTAGAATACTTAGGAGTCCAGTTCGACACCAAACAAGACAGTATCATCCTGACACTGACAAGGAGATCAAAACTGATGACCCAGTTATGAACCCTGTTGAGCAAACTTCGTCCCACAGCATGGGATTACCTACAAGAACTCTGCCTCATGGCATCCACACTGGAAGTAGTGCCATGGACACAAGCTCACATGAGACCCCTACAATGCTCACTACTATCACGATGGAATCCACTGTCCCAGAACTACACCGTACATCTTCAGCTCCCGGACAGAGTTCGGGCCCAACTACGATGGTGGCTACAAGAAGCCCATCTGAGCCAGGGAACGAGACTATCCTCACCAACCTAGATCCTACTCACCATGGATGCCAGCCTACGAGGATGGGGAGCACACTGCCAGGAGCTAACCGCCCAAGGGCAATGGAACGAAGAAGAGTCGGGATGGAACATCAATCGCCTAGAAGCCTGGGCATGCAGACTAGCCTGCCTAAGGTTCGGTCACAGACTCTGAGACAAAGCGGGTCAGAGTAATGTCAGACAACGTCGCAGAAGCCAACAGGTGTCTCTGGAATTAGACCTCCTAATGTCATGGGTGGAAGTGAATCTTCAAGAGATCTTGGCCGTCCACGTCGCTGGGAAAGACAACGTCGCGGCAGACTACCTCAGCAGCGAAAGTCTAGATCCAGGAGAATGGAGGCTGTCGACCATAGCATTCCAATTGATAGTAAACAGTTGGGGAACACCAACCATGGACCTCCTGGCAAACCGGTCCAACGCCCAAGTACCCAGTTTCTTCAGCCGCAGGCGGGAACCCCAGTCCCAGGGAATCAATTCCCTGGTACAGACCTGGCCACAGGAGACTCTGTTATATGCCTTCCCGCTGTGGCCCCTATTGGGCGCAATCATCCACAAGATAGAACACCACAGGGGACCAGTACTTCTAGTGGCCCCGGACTGGCCAAGAAGACCGTGGTACGCAGACATGCGAAGACTGCTGACAGGGAGCCTCCTTCCGCTACCTCCACACAGAGACCTGCTCCAACAGGGACCGATCCTCCATGAGGATCCATCTCGATTCTCTCTTATGGTCTGGCCATTGAGAGGACTCTCCTAAGGAAGAGCGGATACTCGGGGGCAGTGATTGACACCATACTCCGAGCACGCGAATTCTCCACATCCCTAACATACATAAGGATTTGGAGAGTATTCAAAGCCTGGTGCGAGGACCGCGACATCATACCACGCTCAGTCAAAATTCCTGCGATTTTGGAATTCCTGCAGAACGGCCTACAGAAGGGATTGTCTCATCTCCATCAAGGTACAGGTGGCCGCATTGTCATGCTACGGAACCAAGAGTAAGAGCGGCAGCATAGCCTCTCACCCGGATGTCTCCCGCTTTCTGAAAGGAGTCAAGCAGATCCGACCACCCCTGAAGTGGCTGGTGCCTCTTTGGAACCTCAACCTAGTCCTAGATTTCCTAGCAGGAAACTCCTTCAGACCTCTCCGTGGCCTGTCTCTCCGACTATTAACACTGAAGATAGCCTTCCTGCTGGCAGTCTGTTCGGCCCGTCGTATATCCGAGCTACAAGCACTGTCCTGCCGAGAGCCGTTCCTCAGACTCACCCCGGGAACAATCCAGTTACGCACAGTCCCGTCATTCCTCCCCAAAGTGGTGTCTCGCTTCCATCTCAACCAAACCATCTCGCTACCATCGCCAGATAAGCATAAGAATTCGGAAGAGGCTCAAAGTCTACGCCATCTCAACGTCAGCAGGCTCCTAGTCCGATACCTGGAATGGTCGGAATCCGTACGAAAGACGGACCATCTATTTGTCCTTCACAGCGGGAAGAAGCAAGGGGAAGCGGCCTCGCGAGCAACCATAGCCCACTGGATCAAAGAAGTCATCAAGGCAGCCTCCGTAGAAGCAGGCAAGCCACTGCCTTTACAAGTCAAGGCCCATTCTACTAGAGCCCAGGCAGTGTCCTGTCATCCGCCGAGATCTGCATAGCGGCGACATGGTCCTCCATCCACACCTTCTCCAGGTTTTACTGCCTGGATGTTCAGGCTTGGGAGGACAAAGCATTTGCAAGGGCAGTACTAAGTGGGTCACGGGCAGCCTCCCACTTGGTTCGGGAGTAGCTTTTATACATCCCATTGGTCCTGAGTCCATCTGCTACATGCTAGGAAATGGAGAAATTACTTACCTGATAATTTCGTTTTCCTTAGTGTAGACAGATGGACTCAGCATCCCACCCACGGCTGCCGTTACTCATGGAATTCTCGGGTAAGCCATGCTTTCCTTCATCTAGGACACCCATCCTACCGGGTGTCGATGTTTCTCGGTTGAGGGCACTGGCGGTTTCCAGCTATAGCCAATTCAACCGGTTCAAATTAATCAAGTTAACTAAGTTATAAAGTTAATAAAGTTAGCCAAATTACTCAGTCATGCATATATCCACAATGCTTTTTGAGGAGAATAGTGAAGAGCTGCACTCCCTGCAGGGGTATATGTACTAGGGCTGACGTCAGATTGGAATCTGATCCGTCTCCAACTGCTATCAGGAGCACACTATACCCCATTGGTCCTGAATCCATCTGTCTACACTAAGGAAAACAAAATTATCAGGTAAGTAATTTCTCCATTACAGATCTGCCCACAGAGTAACCCTATGCAGCTGTGCGCAGTTAACCTTGAGAGGCGGTCTGAGTTAAACCTGCTATTTAGTAGCACCCTTCTCAACATTTTGAGCTTGTATTTAAAGCGGAGATTATAAAGGCAGGACTGACTGTCATACTCAGCACTTGGACTTGATTAACATCTTTTTTCCCCACCACACACTGGTTAATGGATGCAGAGCAACTTAACTGTCAGGACAATGAGTGGTACTAGAAATGTCAGAAAATAAATAAATGCTCCTGCACTGAGCCATCCCTCCCAGCAGGGCTTTCCTAAAGTAATTATCAAGGGCTGGCTGAGGGGAGGGGAGGATCCCCCCCCCCCCCCCCCATATGACAAAATAGCCCTTGCTGGAGTAGTCTTATAGATGTGATTAATAGAATTGTCTTCCAGGGGTTTCAAAGTACTCAGATCCTTGCAACAGACTCTTCCTCCATCCAGGGTGGGTCCAGGCCATAGTCTCCCATGCACTGGTGTTGATGCTACACTTTTAATGTTGGCCTTATGGATGTTGTTGAAGTCCTTTCTCCCCCGGGAGAATAAAATTTGCTGCAGGAGTCTGGCGTCGGACATCCCCATGATGTGATCGGCCCAGCGAAGTTGGTGTCTGATGATAATAGTCACCTTGATGCTTGTGACAGGATGCTGATGGTGCGTCTGTCTTCTGACTGGACATGGAGGATCTTCCTTGGGCAACATTGATGGTGCTGCTCCAGCCTCTTAAACTGGCTCCTGAACTTTGCCCACATCACGATTGTTAGAAGAGTCAGAAGCCTTGGTTTTAGAGCAGATGTCACGGGTGAGCATCCATTTCCTTGGGTGACCAAAGGCTGCACTTGCATATCTGAGGCTATGTTGGATTTCTATGTTGATGGCTTCCGAGTTTCTCTAGCATCATCCCGTGAACCTGAATTTTCAGAGGACCTTGGCTTTCTGAGTGCTAAGCAACAGTCCCATCTTCTTGTAAACAGAATGTAGAACACACAGGGAAAGGGCTTTGCAAGGTCCTGCATGAGAAGATGTTATTTCCAAAATATTTATTACACGTTAGATGAGAAATAATGACAATGCAAATATTTATATAAGTTTCAGTGGAGGGAAACTATTCCTAGCCCAGCAACTGATCCTCTGAGCAGTGAACGAGAGCCCCCTGCTGGGCACTATGTGACACAAGCCTGAGCTTAGCAGGGCCATCGAACTGGAAAGAAATCCTCAGTTTGCCTTGGCTCTGAGGTGGAGATCGGGAATGCTTGCGGGAGGTCTCAATCCTGTCCTATGTATGCTAGGAAGCTGCATGCCCTGAGTGAGAGCATTCAGAACCAAGGGGCAGACGTGTCTACAGGACGCCAGCCCACATCCAGCGCCATCTTCTGCTAAGTGATAGCAGAAGGTGGGGATGTTCTGTACTGTAGAATCTCGCAGGATATTTTCTAAGGGAAAACAACCCTGTAGTTCTTTTGCACCTGCAGAATCTTTGAGCTGGAAAACAGGAGGCAAAATAATGCACATAGATTTGAAAATAAAATCCACGTGTGTTGCTTGCCTCCCCCAACCTTTCCCATTACCAGGGGACAATTTCCACCAGGGCCGACACCGACCTGTAGAAACCCAGCTGGATGACTTTGAAAATGTTTCCCCCGGTCACTGAACTGGCTTCGGCAATCAGCAGGAGCAGCAGCAGTGTAAGATTCCTACACACGAGGTACACCAAGGATAGCAGCAGTGTAAGCATCCCTCCCACACCTACACACACACTGCCCCACCGCAGAACAGGCAGCAACAGTGCAAGCTTTCCATCTGCACAACACTTCCTTTCCACAGCACAGGCAGCAACACTGTAAGCTTCCCTCACAGGTGTACAAAAAACACTACCAGGTCCCAGAACAAACACAGCTCCTGCAGTCAGAACAGTGGCTTTTCCTGCTGTCCCTTCAACCTCCTGGCTTGCCTTCTCACTATTGCATGAAGGAAGGTCGGTCTACGATTTTCTGATATGACAAACGGGTAGCCCTGTCATGGGCTTACAAGGTGCTCTAAGGTGTTTTGGAGGCCCTGCTGCACAGCACCTGTATGTGCCTTTAAGCTGGGTCAATGCAAGAGTATTTGGTGCCCCAGGCAAACCTTTAGTCTTGCATATCCTTCCCCCCTCTCCACCCACAGTTACCTATTGGCAGTTCGAGCACAGCACTCCCTCCTGGCTGGCTCTGGCACAGCACTCCTCTGGGCTTTGTGCTGGCGGGATTTTGCTGCACCTCAAACTTTTGGCACTTTAGGCATCCACCTAGTTTGCCTAATGGAAGCCTTTAAGCCTTCGCCGGTCGTCTCGTGAGGCCCCTGTCTTGTTTGTGCGGTGAGACGTCTGGAGGTTGTAAAGCATTGCAATTGTACCTCGTTAGCCGGCTGAAGTTAAAGAGAAAGCCGCAGCTTTACCGAGCTCCCGTTTTATCCTGGAAAGTTCCAGCTCTGTTCCTTGCTCCTAGGCCTTGGGCCTACAGCAGCTTCTGGGAAGAAGACACAGGCATCCAACTGAGAAACTGCGGCCTTCTCGGCTTCCCCTAGACGCCGCACGTGAAGGGCTGAGTATGTTGAGAACATTACTGGGGGCGATTTGTCCAGGAAGAAGAGACGCGAGAGGCTTTTCGTCACTTCTCGGGGCTGGCGACTTCCACCCGTCTGGCCGCTAGTTCCTCCAGGTTTGCTGCCGGTCTGGTATCAGCAGCTTCCTCGTCTCCTGCAGAGGCTTTAACGTTTCAAGGAGTCTTGCCGTGCTGCTGTTTTCCAGCACGAGTGGAAGCACCGAGTTCGCTGTGGCGCACCCATGGGGTGTGGACTTTGTAGCTGGATCTGCTCCTGCAAGTGAAATGACCACGGTGGACTTCAGCCTGAATTACTTATCGGGGAGTTGATGCATTCGTGCAGAGAAGGTATAGTGGTGCTGGGGGGGGAGGGGCTGTCCTTTCAAATAAAGCCTGGGGGGGTGCCAAAAAGGAGCTGCGACATCTGCAGAGAAGCCCAGGCAGCTTCTCTGGTCAAGCATTTGGCCGTTGGTCCACGGCACCATCTGCTTGACCACGACTGTAAAGACGCCTTAGACCCACGTTCCAGACTAATCCCCCTACTCAGGGTTACATCTTAATGTTGGGGACCAGACTCAGACCTATTCCCTTCCCAGCAGGCAGCGTCTTGCCTTTTCCTGCAGGTAGGTTTCTTTGTTATAAGAGAAGCAATTACAGCTCGGTTAATAATCACTTTTATTAATACGTAGAAAAGCACTAGAAAGTCTCCAGGCAGTGCTGGCCCTGCCAGTCTCACTGCTGAGGAGGGGCGACAGCTGCAGCATGTAAGGGTTAAGTTTCCATTTCTAATACCCTACCCCCTCTGTACCACGCCCACCCATAAATGCCCCCATGTCCCTCACCCTCACCACTAACCCCTCTGTACCACATACAGGTAAAATCCCCTATATCTCCCATACACATAGGATCCCCGTGTCCCCCACCACATACTACCCCTTCTGTACAAGATACAGGCAGAATCCCCACGTCCTCTGCACTATGAATACACAGAGTCCCTCTGTCCACCCCCCAGATCATTATCTTTTCTGTATCATACAGGCAGAATCCCCCATGTTCTCCCACAAACTATTCCCACTGTACCTCGGAGGCACAGAGTCCCATCATGTCCCCCCACCTACTAATCCCTCTGTACCTCGGAAGCACAGAGTCCCATCATGTCCCCCACCTACCAATCCCTCTGTACCTCAGAAGCACAGAGTCCCATCGTGTCCCCCACCTACTACTCCCTCTGTACCATGGAGGCACAGAGTCCCATCGTGTCCCCCACCTACTACTCCCTCTGTACCATGGAGGCACAGAGTCCCATCGTGTCCCCCACCTACTACTCCCTCTGTACCTCGGAAGCACAGAGTCCCATCGTGTCCCCCCACCCTACTACTCCTCTGTACCTCGGAGGCACAGAGTCCCATCGTGTCCCCCCCCCACCTACTACTCCTCTGTACCTCGGAGGCACAGAGTCCCATCGTGTCCCCCCACCTACTAATCCCTCTGTACCTCGGAGGCACAGAGTCCCATCGTGTCCCCCCCACCTACTAATCCCTCTGTACCTCGGAAGCACAGAGTCCCATCGTGTCCCCCCACCTACTACTCCCTCTGTACCTCGGAGGCACAGAGTCCATCGTGTCCCCCCACCTACTACTCCCTCTGTACCTCGGAGGCACAGAGTCCCATCGTGTCCCCCCACCTACTACTCCCTCTGTACCTCGGAGGCACAGAGTCCCATCGTGTCCCCCCACCCTACTACTCCCTCTGTACCTCGGAGGCACAGAGTCCCATCGTGTCCCCCCACCTACTACTCCCTCTGTACCTCGGAGGCACAGAGTCCCATCGTGTCCCCCCCACCTACTACTCCCTCTGTATCTCGGAGGCACAGAGTCCCATCGTGTCCCCCCACCTACTACTCTGTACCTCGGAGGCACAGAGTCCCATCATGTCCCCCCACCTACTACTCCCTCTGTACCTCGGAGGCACAGAGTCCCATCATGTCCCCCCACCTACTACTCCCTCTGTACCTCGGAGGCACAGAGTCCCATTGTGTCCCCCCACCTACTACTCTGTACCTCGGAGGCACAGAGTCCCATCGTGTCCCCCCACCTACTACTCCCTCTGTACCTCGGAGGCACAGAGTCCCATCATGTCCCCCCACCTACTACTCTGTACCTCGGAGGCACAGAGTCCCATCGTGTCCCCCCACCTACTACTCTGTACCTCGGAGGCACAGAGTCCCATCGTGTCCCCCCACCTACTCCTCTGTACCTCGGAGGCACAGAGTCCCATCGTGTCCCCCCACCTACTACTCTGTACCTCGGAAGCACAGAGTCCCATCGTGTCCCCCATCTACTACTCTGTACCTCGGAAGCACAGAGTCCCATCGTGTCCCCCACCTACTAATCCCTCTGTACCTCGGAAGCACAGAGTCCCATCGTGTCCCCCACCTACTACTCCCTCTGTACCTCGGAAGCACAGAGTCCCATCGTGTCCCCCCACCTACTACTCCCTCTGTACCTCGGAAGCACAGAGTCCCATCGTGTCCCCCCACCTACTACTCCCTCTGTACCTCGGAAGCACAGAGTCCCATCGTGTCCCCCCACCTACTACTCCCTCTGTACCTCGGAGGCACAGAATCCCCTCATGTCCCCCACGAACTGTACCACATGGAAACTCTCTTCTCTGTTTCCCCCTCCTACATGCACGCACAAACACACATTAGCCCCTCTGTCACTATCCCCCCTGACCCAGAAAGCCTCTCTGGTCCATCTCTAACAGACATGAAAACCCCCCTTTTCCTGCTCAAACACGGAAATCAAACCTGTGCACGTCGTATGCACGGAATCCCCTTCTGCCCACGCCAGACCCACAGGCTGCTGGGAAGGAAAGAAGCAACCAACCTCGGGCTCAAAGCTCACCCCTCACCCGTGTCTGACTGTTGGGGGATCTCTCTCCTCACCCCTAAACTATGAAAATCTTGGAGGATCCAGCACCTCCCGCCCCCCACTCTACATTCACACAGAATCAACATTCATAACTCAGTGCACGTGAAAGGCTTTCCACACTGTCTCATGAGCACAGACGTCTGAGACTGAGTCGCTGCAGCGCATCAGGCCGGGGCCCGAACTGGAGGCCAAGAAGGAGAGAAAAGACATGGGGGGGGAGGGGGGGTAAGGAGAAGGGGAGAGAGGAGGGGAAGGGAAGGGAAAAGTTCTGGGAGGAAGGTAGAGGGGCTATAACTAAGTTTTGGTGTATAGAGAAGTTGCCCCTAGTCATGGCCGCCATTCCCTTAGGCGAAGATGGCAGAGTTGGGCCAGTCGGAGTAGATGAGGAAGCCACTGAAGGTGCTGTCAGTCTTCACGCTGGCGTAGAGGCCCGTGTACTCCCCCACGCCCACCTGCACCCAGACCTGGTCCTCCGGCTCCAGGCGCAGCACCGTCCCCCCCGACAGCGAGGCGGGCTTCGACCAGTTTCCGAAGATCTGGAAAAAGGAGGCCACGGCCTTGCCGTTCTTCACGATGTCGAAGTGCAGGCTGACTCGGAAGACGGTGGCGTGGACGGCGAAGTAGTACACCCCCGGGATCTCGCAGGTAAACTTCCCCGAGGCCGCGCTGTAGTGGCCCTGCTCGTTGATCAGGACCACGTCGAAGCGGATGGGCTGGTCGGCAGGAGGCGGGCTTCGCATCTCCGCGTGCTTAGCGCTGAAGGCAGAGCGTGGCGCCACGGCGCATTCACCCTGCTGGCCTTTCTCCCCCTTCAGGCCATCTGTACCAGGACGACCGGAGTCACCTTGAGGTCCCTTCACACCTGAAAGGAGAAAAGCATGACAGGTGTAAGAGAGAGCAGTGACAACAACCTGGATGCGTGATAAAGACAGGCTCCATCACCATGACTATGTGAGAGAGAGACAGGTAACAAAAACCCAAGTGTGTGGGTGTGTGTGTATGTATATGACAAAAACAGATGACAAGAGTCCGGGATTAGGAAGTGACAGGTAACAAGAGTGCTGTGTGCTGGTCCGTGAGAGAGACAAGTGATAGGAGTGCTGGTGTGTGAGAGGGACAGGTGACAGCAGTGCTGGTCTGTGGGAGAGAGGCGAGAGTCTGTGAGAGAAATGACAGGAGTGAGAGTCTGCGAGAGGGACAGGTGACAGCAGTGCTGGTCTGTGGGAGAGAGGCGAGAGTCTGTGAGAGAACTGACAGGAGTGAGAGTCTGCGAGAGGGACAGGTGACAGCAGTGCTGGTCGGTGGGAGAGAGGCGAGAGTCTGTGAGAGAACTGACAGGAGTGAGAGTCTGCGAGAGGGACAGGTGACAGCAGTGCTGGTCTGTGGGAGAGAGGCGAGAGTCTGTGAGAGAACTGACAGGCGTGAGAATCTGTGAGAGGGACAGGTGACAGCAGTGCTGGTCGGTGGGAGAGAGGCGAGAGTCTGTGAGAGAAATGACAGGAGTGAAAGTCTGTGAGAGGGACAGGTGACAGCAGTGCTGGTCGGTGGGAGAGAGGCGAGAGTCTGTGAGAGATGCTTACATTACTGGCAGGATACATTTTAAATTCCAAGAACCAGGCACAAGGCCTGGATTCTCCTCTGGTGGGTGGGGGGTGGGGAGAGCAAAACCAAAGGGTCGAGGTCTAGGGGTGTAGGTGCAGTTTTCAATACGCAGAGATTCAATCTAAGCACATTGCTGGGATATTTTATACCTAGAAAAGTCCAGGATTTTGAATCCACCAACCCCAGCTGATCTCTGCCTTTCCCTTCTGTGCTTATCCCGGGCTCTCTCGACCTCAGCTAGCACCCGGGTGTCCACCACCTCCCCAGGGAGGCCATTCCTTGCATCCACCATTCCCTCTAACATTGCTCCCCTGTCAGTCTCATGCCATTTCAGAATTTTCTTTCCATTGAAAATGGCTTCTTCTGCATTATTTATACCTTGGAGATATCAGAAGGTCTCTAACCAATCACGTTATCAGCAATTAAATCATGATTAAGAGAAAGTTTTCATAGGAACACTTCAAAATATTAAATTTTAGCATATGCATGAAATACAAGGAAGTTTTCTCATCACCACAATACTGTAAAGTACTGCAGATCGAAACCGAATTGGCAAAATAAAAGCACAGGAAATTCTCTTCTGTGAACAGTTTATACAACTTGTTTCAAAATAAGAAGACCAAACCGGCATAATCTGTGCCATGCAGTGCAGCCCCCTGTCCTCCTCCAGCTTAAATATTTAACAATTTAAAACATCTGAATGGCTCCTTTACCACAGCTCCCTCTTTCTCCACTCTCAAAACAAAATTTTAAAGCTGCTCTGCTATCTTGACAATAGGGAGGTGCATTCGTCACATCCGTTTCGCCAACTTTCTAGTGCACGCGGGAAAAGGGAGAGTAAGCCTGCATCTCGTTAATAAAACCACAGGCACGCTCTCCGCTTCCTGCGTGTACTGGAGAGAGTCAGCGAGGTGCGCGCTCACCCGTCGAAATGCTCCTGCGGACGCACATCCCTAAGACACAGTATTCACAACATAAAATCTGGGTCTGGCTTTTACTCCCTCTTCCATTATCCCTCTACCCCCTACATGTCCCTTCCCCCCAACCATTATTGCCCCCACACCACACCATGTCCCTCCACTCATTTGCCCCACAACATATCCCCCCCTGCTTTCTCTCTACCCGAGTCCTTCCCTCTCTCCCTCATAACTTTTCTGTTCCACTTTCTCCTCTCCACGCCCACCCAACGAGACCTTTTTCTTCCATTTTCCACTCCTCCCCTTCCTTTCCCCCCAGCCCATGGCTTTTTCTGTTCCATTATCCCCCCCTACCTGTGTCCACTGCTTCCCCTTCCAACTGCATTATTCCATTCTCCCCTCCCCCCACCCTCGTTATACGCAGGGCCGTGCTAGGCTTTTTGCTGCCCTGTGCGAGTAATTACTGAGCTGCCCCCACCTCCCACGATTCATTCAATCTCTGTCCCAGCCCATCAAATAAAGCCCAGCTCCCTCCTGCAATCTATATTTTTAAAAACGTGACACAACCTCACCTCGGTCACATATGCAGACCACAGACAGACCCTCATCAAATACAGAACAAAGAGATCAGAAAGTATCAACAGAAACGTGCTGAGAAGAACTGAACTGGAACCCACAACAATCCAGCCTCTGTATACAGAGCAACAATGGAAAAATAGAAACATTACCATTCTTCATAAAAAATATTAAATAAAATCAAGAAATATAAAACATCAATCATAATAGTAAAATTACATTTGTAAAAAGAATATTTCAAACCTGTTAATGAATGAGTATCCAAAATTTCCCAAACACTAATTAAATATTTCAACACATCAAAAGAGCAGAAACAATAAATTACACCCAATTAAAACATCAAATTACACCCAATAATTAACTAATAATATATATTTTCTCAAATATAGATTACTGTAACTCCCTATGACTACGACTCCCAATCTATCTATGAAAAAAACCTGCAGAGACACGACTCTTAAATGGAACCAGGAAATTTGATCACATCACACCCTCGCTTCTAGCACGGCACTGGCTGCCGATACAATATCGAATCGATTTCAACGTTTCAACCTTAATCTTTAATATCATCCACAACAATAACCCAGGACTAATTGGCGCAACCCTTAGGTCACAAAACAAAGGACTATTAACTGCACCTTCATCCCGGAGCACACACCTGAAGCAAATAGGTTTTCCCTAGCAGGACCTAAATTATGGAACTCACTACCGGAGACAATTCGACTGATCCCAGAAAAAAAGGACATACAAACGTGAATTAAAATCATGGCTGATTAAAAACGCTTACAATCTAACTTAAATGCTAACCGACTGAAGAAGCAACAATATCAACAACAAAAACAATACCAAGTAACGAGAGAACTAAGCAGCTTTTTACTCCTTACGACCATGTATACTACCAAACAGATCCCCAACCCTACTAACTCCCCATCGAGAAGTAAAAGACCTGTGACCTGCAATGTATACATCTTACCAGATATGTTGCATGTCACAGTACATGTAATACTATATTGTACACTACCAATGTGTTGTTTTACCAAATTGTGTGACACCAACTTATGTAATGACCCAAAGATGAATGTTACTTTTGCAAACTGTTGTGATTTTCACTTGGAACGACAGTATATAAAATAACTAAATAAAAATAAATTTAAAAAATCTCCTGCTCTCCATACCTGGGATCTTTTGATTTCCAGTCACTCTGAGATCATCGTGGATTGGGGGAGCTAGGGCTGTACAAATTGTATCTTCCCTCTCACACACACGTACATTCTTTATCTCACATGCACAAACTCCTTCTCCCTCACAAATACATTATGTATATCTGTGTGTGTGCCTGTGAGAGCCTATATGTGACACATAGGCACACAAACATTCACAAACACACAGGCTTTCACAGACACATTCACAGGCACATAGGCTCTCACACAGACACACACAAACATACACATAGGCTCTCACACACACACGTGCGCTCACAGAGACACATAGGCTGTCACACATGCTCATACAGACATATAGGTTGTCACACAGACACACACACACACAGTCTCTCTCTCACACACACACATACAAACATATGTGCTCACAAAGACACTTAAGCTGTCCATAGACACACACAGATGCTCTCACAGAGACCCACACAGGCTCTCTCATACAAGCTCACACATATACACCAGGGCCTCCTATTGTCATCTGGCCGTGGTGGGATGAGCTCCACCACAGCCCAATGGCCTTCCTGCTTGGGGGTGGGAGGAGTGGAAGTTGTGCAAGGCGCACGTGCGCACAAATAAAAACATGGGCCTCTCCTTCAGACAGCAGCAAGTTGAGCACAGCTGGCGGCCTCTCTCCTTCTTCAGTTGCCAGCGGGTTAAACTCTGCCAGAGGCTCCACGGCCTATCCTGCCACTGGCCCACCCTCCCCCTGGGTGTGCCACTCCATGGAAATGCACAGTATGCATGCCCCGTCGCACCGGGCCTGATTATACTGATATATGTGAACAAATCAGTCTCAATTCAGCTGTTGAAAATGATTGTACAGGTTCTTCTATACACCACAAGATGGCGATCAGGGCCAAAACTCTCCAATAAAAAAAAAACCATCTCACAGCTAGATCACAGCAGCACTATTGACTATGCCACTGATTTCCACAAGATCACAGCAGCACTAGAGACTGTGCCACTGACTTCCACAAGGAGTCTGTAATCCACAAATTCAGCTAGATCACAGCAGCACTAGTGACTGTGCCACTGACTTCCACAAGGAGTCTGTAATCCACAAATTCAGCTAGATCACAGCAGCACTAGTGACTGTGCCACTGACTTCCACAAGGAGTCTATAATCCACAAATTCAGCTAGATCACAGCAGCACTAGTGACTGTGCCACTGACTTCCACAAGGAGTGTATAATCCACAAATTCAGCTACATCACAGCAGCACTAGTGACTGTGCCACTGACTTTCACAAGGAGTCTGTAATCCACAAATTCAGCTACATCACAGCAGCACTAGCGACTGGGCCACTGACTTCCACAAGGAGTCTGTAATCCACAAATTCAGCTAGATCACAGCAGCACTACTGACTGTGCCACTGACTTCCACAAGATCACAGCAGCACTAGTGACTGTGCCACTGACTTCACAAGGAGTCTGTAATCCACAAATTCAGCTAGATCACAGCAGCACTACTGACTGTGCCACTGACTTCCACAAGATCACAGCAGCACTAGTGACTGTGCCACTGACTTCCACAAGGAGTCTGTAATCCACAAATTCAGCTAGATCACAGCAGCACTACTGACTGTGCCACTGACTTCCACAAGATCACAGCAGCACTAGTGACTGTGCCACTGACTTCCACAAGGAGTCTATAATCCACAAATTCAGCTACATCACAGCAGCACTAGCGACTGGGCCACTGACTTCCACAAGGAGTCTGTAATCCACAAATTCAGCTAGATCACAGCAGCACTAGTAACTGTGCCACTGACTTCCACAAGGAGTCTATAATCCACAAATTCAGCTAGATCACAGCAGCACTAGTGACTGTGCCACTGACTTCCACAAGGAGTCTGTAATCCACAAATTCAGCTAGATCACAGCAGCACTAGTGACTGTGCCACTGACTTCCACAAGGAGTCTAAAATCCACAAATTCAGGTAGATTTTAAAAGCATTGCTCGCTCAAGAACGGCCCCATACACGCTTAAGTGGGCCGTGCGCGAGCAATAGGAATTTTAAGAAGCCGGGAAGGTCGAGCGTATATACCTGTGCACGCATCAAGAATAAGGCTTATGTGCATAACTCCCGAATTTTGCGAGGTAGGTAGTAGATTTAAATTTTGTTGCAGACCTTCTGGGATAGGGGATAAAATGATCAGACAGTCTGTATTCAGAAGGCCAGTTCTGGATTTAGGTGCAAGCTACCTAAAGAACAGGTTAGGGCCTCCGATTATGAGAAGGGCTCCCTAAATGCAAAAAACCCCCCAAAAAAACAAAAACCCTAAAATTTCAAGTTTTGCATTTTTTTGGTAATGCGATGGGGCCTCTTAAGCTTGACATAGTTTAGGACCTCAGCGTGTCTTAATCTGGCCCTCCAGAAAGTATTTGATCTTAGAGTCATTTGGTTTTGGTCCTGGAGCGTGGAGAGATTATTACAGCAGCAAAATACATCGTCCCCTGCCACCAGGCCAGAAACGTAACATCACCAGAGAGAGTGCCGACCACCACCAGAATCCCGCAATCCTCCTGCTTCTCCTCCTTTCTGTGCTTCGTCATTTCATTTTTACTGTTCTTACTAGCTTGATATAGTCTCTTCTTTGGCTTTTCCTCACTTTGGGGTACAATTGTTTCAAAGCCTTAGTCTGGAACTTCATGCGTAGCATCAGGATTCACCTAAGTGGGTTTTCAGCCTGCTAGAAGGTGTCCGTAGTTTCACAATGTGAATACTTTCAGCCACTATAAGAGACCTCCTTGGAAACCCAATCAGACTGGAGGAGAAAAGTATGTGCGCACACTGAATTTTCAGAAGCGTACGCACAGCCGATCTGCGCACTATATGCACCTATCGGAGACGACTGAGCACCTGCGTTTGATAGTTCCACCTTTTCCAAATTAGCCTCAAAAAGGATTACAATCAAATTTAAAGTCAAATTCTTAAAACGATAGTGCAACATTAACAATCTAGTAAAGGAGGGAATTAAAGATAATATTAGAAGCATGAGGGAGATTAATTTGATCATTTCAGGGTAGGAGGAGGATGGATGAATTAGGGAGCCAGGGTAAGGAACCCGGTGTCATGGGAGAGAGTCTCTGTGAAAGGGGTCTCCCGCGGTGCTGCTTTGGTCACAGCATCAGGTTCCAGCAGCCGGAGGATAGAGGGAGTCTCCTTCTCAGCATTGTTGAAGCTTGACGCCATTTTGGATGGAATCAGGGGAAGGGCCTTGGCTCTTTTGCTGAAGATAGGAGATCTCTTGGCGTAAGGATGGGTTTAGGGGCGAAGCAGCTGAATGCGTGAAGCCACGCGCAGGTAAGTCTGGCAGAAGCCGGAGCGAGGGAGCACAGAAGGGTCGTGTGGGAAGAAGGAAGTACTCATGTGGGGATGTAGGAGAGCAGAAGCTGGGAGAGTGTTGATGCATTTGAAGACAAAGCGGAGAGTTTTAAATTGAAGCAGCTGCTCTGGACTGGGAGGCGGCGTGAGTGACTTAAAATGGGGCTAATGTGGTCCTCTGCATTGGCTGCCACAAGGTTCTGGCAGCCGCACTTTGAAGAAGCTGAGGGTGCCTGAGGTTATGTCTGGAGGTTCCGCATACTTGGGAATTACGGTCGTCGGGGTCGGCTGGTGATTAAAGCGTGTATCACAGTGGCCAGGTTATGTTTATCAAAGAAGTTGCGGCGTTGTCGAATTTGCCGCAGATGCATAAAACAGGTCCTTCCCACCTTTGCGATGTGGGGTTTCCATTGTAAGGCTGTGCTTGAGTTGGACTCACAGAGCCCGCGCAGATTTCCTCAGTTCCTGACAGGGAGGGTAGGGATAGGGGTGAGTGTCCTTGTTGGCTGAACCATACTCTTATGGCATCACTATCCAACCGGTCTGAAGGCCAGGGCTGAAAAAGTCTGTGCATATTTTGTCAGGTGGCTTATTGAAAATGTAACCCGTTATGTATTACTTTGCCAATAAAGTTTCCTGAATCTGAAGAGGGCAAGGCCTGGGCTGCACCCTTGACTCCTTGCTCCTGCCTGCAGGTTCTTTATCTTACCGAACCGCTGATGACTGAATACATAGCTTCCCCCTCCTACCAAGTTTCCAGTTTGCTATAGTTTGAGATTGATAGCAGGATAACAGAGTCAGATTTTTTTTTAAGTTAATAAAACATGCAAATATTGTCCCTGTGTGTGTGTGTGGGGGGGGGCGACAGACTTTTTCTAATATGCTTATCAATTAGTGTCTTTAAGGTAAAGTTGTGCTCAGTGGTCCAATCTGACCCCATGTGCAAGCTTTTACGGTTTGTTGAGGATACTGTACCTAAGTTTACTAAGGCTGCTATTGTCACAGACTACTCTGTAATTATCCCCCTGTCTCTATAATCCTGCCTCCCTCTCTCTGTCATTTCTCTTCCATGTTCTGCCTCATGTCTCTATATCATCTCTCAACCACTCTCTACAGTATCTGCACCTCTTCCAGCCGCAGCTGAGATAGTCATCCTCTGTGTCTGCAGCATCACTGGAGCAGCAAACCAAGTCCAGTCCAGCTACGGCACATTTGTGGAGGCCTTTCACTATGAGGATATTCCCGACAGCACGTGAGAGTTTTAGGATCTGGTGTGGCATGTCATACAACGGCTTTGGGATACTAATATCACAGGAGAGAGTCATAGCATGCATATACTGCGTCGGCATGCTGACGCATGATGGAATAATGCTACTGCACACTAACCCATCACAGAACACAGATAAGCTTGCAAGCACATCAGAGGACGCAGCGCCGGCAGGCTATCAGTCAGAACTGCAAGATATCAGAGTGCTGCTGTACCCACGTACTGCTATCAGTGAGGTGGTACCAGGTCAGGAAGAGCACTCCAAGTGGCCAAAGGCCAGGAACGTCTGTGGGTAGAATCAACACTATCTCAGGACACGGGATCCAGCCCAAGGCTGAGAGGGTGATACAGAACGACTGACCTGGCTCCCCATTCTCTCCTTTCAGTCCCTGAAGCCCGGGCACTCCATCCCGACCATCTCTTCCGTCTCTGCCCGGGAGGCCTGAAGTGCCGTGGACTCCAGGGGTACCTGGAAGCCCAGGCTGGCCAGAGCACAGGCCTGGGATCTTATTGTCCTCAATGAGAAGCGTGGAGGAGACCGTTCCAAGAAAGAGGAGGACTCTGAGCTGATCCATGCTGACTCCTGCAGGAGGGGAGAAGAAGGACGGAAGGGGCATGTTAAATGCTGTGCTTCACCTTATTTAAAATGGAAGAGTGGTAAGGTTCTGCCAAAAAATATGGCTCAGCTCAGTGACTTTAGGAGACTCAGCCTGGTGGCAGTGAGTGGGACCCATGAGGCTGTGGTATTAATGAGAAGCAGCAGTAGACTCAGCCTGGTGGCAGTGATTGTTTGGGTACGGGGAAGGGCTCAGCTCAGAGACAGTGAGTGTGGAACCCATGAGGTGGTGATACCGGGGAGAGCTCAGTTCAGTGGCAATGAGTGTAGGGAAACAAGGCAGCTACTGGACAAAATGACCCCTGGGGCAAGGCTTGACCTTGACACCCTCCTTTCCATGCTGGACTGACTGAAAAGTGCCTTGTGGCGCCCCCACCAGTTTGGCACCCAGAGTGGTCATCCTTCTTGCCCACCCGTTGAGATAGCCCAGGTGGGACCCATGAGGTGGTGCTATTTAGGCAAGTTTAGCTTGCTGGCACGGTCTGTGATTTCAATTCATCTTCAGTACAAAGCTGCCCTTCCTTCTCTTTTCTTTCCCCTGTCCCCCATCCCCCACTCCCCTTTTCTTCCTGTCCATAACATCTGTCTCCTTCCCTGGGGGGGGGGGGGGGGGGGGAAGCGGCCAGCTAGAAGCTCTGGCAAATATCAGGACGATTGCTTTTCTCAGGGGCCGACCGGCCGCTTCTCATGTGACATATTTTCCAAGTTGTCTGAATTAATGAGTAAGGAAATTGCCAGTTCGGAATATGTGACCACCCTGTCCATTTTCATCCACCAACAGCCTCGAGGAGGGCCAGTGGAAGTATAAACGTCAGGACTGCTGTTTTTAATCCCAGTGGATCCTGACTCTTACCTTTGCTCCATGGCCTCTCAGGTTCTTATCATCGTCACTTTTTTCACCCGCCTTTCTCTCTATGTCCATATAATTCCCTCTCCCCTAATGCTCCCCACCATCTCTATATCCCTCTCGCTCGCTCTGACAGGGGCTTTCTCTGGCTATGGAGAACTGCACAAACCACTTTGCTCAGGAGAGATGTGAAGTCCAAGCAAGTTACAAGAATGTTTACAAGCGAGAGAGAGAGAGAGAGTACCGGGAAGAAAGCTGGGAAACAGGACTGGGATTATTATTAAAGACAGCCCTGCTGCCCTCCAGGACTGAGATTACTATTAAAGACAGCGGCAGCCCCCCAGGACCACATAGTTGGGGTACAGTGCAGTACTCACCAGGCGCGCTTTCGATGGGACGCAGTTCCAAGCACCGCTGGAGCTGTGACGTTATCCTGAGCTGGGCAGACCCTGCCTCTTCCCAACAGAGAGGAAATTAGTTAAAGATCCCAGTGCCAAGACTATTGCAGCCCAAAGGGGAGGGAGGCAGGGCGAGGATCAGGGCTACAGAGTGAAAAGGAAATTCCAGACGCAGCAAGAAGGGAGAAATGGAGAAGTCAGGCAGCCAGAGTCAATGAGCCGTGCCCTCCACTTCGGAAAGCTTTCTGCCGCCCTAGTGACAGACGACAGAACCTCCTATAAGTGTCCAGTCCAGGGAAGAAAAGCTAGAGAGGAAGAAGCTCTGAGCAAGAGAGGGATGAAACCCGCAGACAGAGAGACGAGACCCAAACCAGCCAGCAGATCGTCCTGAAAGTCTGAAGAGACCGCAGTTTAGAAGTACAAGCAAAAGGCGGCAATAAGAGAGATGGGAAAATACTTTGTGGTCAATTTAGTTTATTTTCTGAAGTGAAGTGGGGGATCTGAACTGGATTAAAACCACTGAATCAGAGGAAACATTTAACTCTTTGCCTTGGGATTTGCAAGTTTCAGTGCAATAGGGACCTTCGTTTTCAGTTTTCTTTTTATTTTATTTTTCTGGGAATTTATCAGTGTTTGTTACAAGAGTAAAAATATGTATTTGCAAAAATGACAAGTCATTTTTTTCCCCACTGATTCTCCTGTTTTTATTTTCCTAGGGAAAGTAAAATACAAACTGACCCTTCACACTGGTAATGCAACTGTGGCTCAGCACTGGAAGCCCCTGGATGCTGTAATACAGTATAAGACAATCAGGCCGATACAGTAAAACTCATAGGAGAGCCGGCGCTCCGAGGCGAGCGACCGCTCTCCCGACACGCGCACAGGCCACTCTCCTGCGTTCGCGATTTAGTATGCAAATGAGGGCCCGCAGTAATAAGGAGGCGCTAGGGACACTAGCGCGCCCCTAGCGCCTCCTTTTTGACAGGAGCGGCGGCTGTCAGCGGGTTTGACAGCCGACGCTCAATTTTGCTGGCGTCGGTTCTCGAGCCCGCTGACAGCCACGGGTTCGGAAAACGGACGCCGGCATAATTGAGCGTCTGTCTTCTGACCCGCGGGCCGATTTTAAATTTTATTTTTTTTAAATTTTTAACTTTTTTTAAATTTTGGGGCCTCCGAATTAATATAGCTATGATATTAAGTCGGAGGTTGTACAGAAAAGCATTTTTTTTCTGCTTTTCTGTACACTTCCCCGGTGCCGGCAGAAATTAACGCCTGCCTTTGGGCACGAGACTCATGTCGCTTGTGCAGTTGCCCATAGTAGAAAGGGGCATTCTCCCGGCCGGCCGTGTCTAATTCTAAGGAGGCAAGCATCACACATCTGTGACAATTTCAGAAGCGTGTGACTAATTCCCCCACCACCACCTCGGCTGTACCACTGCCTGGGTTCCCTTGGAAAACCTAGGTAAAGTATGCGGGTTAAAACTGTCTGCGTAGTTTGCAATGATGCAGGGCTGCTTGAAAACAACCCGTAAGAACATGTCACACTGGGTCAGACCGAGGGTCCATCAAGCCCAGCGTCCTGTTTCCAACAGTGGCCAATCCAAGTCACAAGTACCTGCCAAGTACCCAAACATTAAATAGATCCCATGCTGTTATCGCACAGTGATAAGTAGTGGCTATTCCCCCAAGTCTACTTGGTTAATAAGAGTCCTGCCTGTTTCTCCTACATCTGGACTGGGGGCTGACGGCGAGACCCTCGGCGAGGGGAATGCCTATCCCTGTTATTGCTGCAATCACACCACAGCAGCGATATTACTAGTTCAGTGCTGCAGCTGTGAGACGCTATGCAAAAGGATTTGAAAGGGCCTAAGCCGGCGGGGGGGGGGGGGGGGGGGGGGGGGGGGGGGGGGGTGTTTGGTGGTGGCAACTGGGCGAGGTCTCAAACTCACAGGAGCAATGCCACAGGAGGTGGCATTGCTCCTGTGGGGTGGGGTGAGTGCTGGCAGCTGAGCGCAGCTGAGCGCAGAAGCTCTCAGCCATGAGCAGTAGAGATAAGCCATAGTGTCTTTTTCTGCCTTCGCGGGTTTGTTTGTTTATTTATTTATTTAAGTTCTCAAAAACTCATCAAGAAATGGATTGTTAGTCCAATAAAAAGCTATCACCTGATATATTTGTTTCGATTTGCTAACCTTTATTTCTGTTCAGTTAAAGGAATAATGTTGCATTATTGCTCTAATATCACTTTGTACAGCTATCACTTTATCTCCCACTAGTAGATAATTCTAGGTGTTTTGAAGGGTAACTTATAAAATCTTTCCAGAAACGATGACAGTAGTTGATTGGAGAGCGATCATATTAAAATCAGAGTTGTTCAGTGTTCCTCATTAGCCAAAAAAAATCAATGCGAATTTCATGGCTTTCTGTGATACCACTGACCAATATAGTGACCATGGAGCATGAGCCATGGAATGTATTTTTGGTGGGTCTGCCCCCTCCCCTACACCACTTTCTCCCTTTCCCCCCTCCCACACTGAACCGTGGTAAGAGGAAGAAAGTGGTGGTGCCTTGGGCCTTGCTGACATCCTACTCTGCTGCCCAGTCTGGCTGCTGCTTTGAACTGCGTGGCTGTACAGGGTCCCATGCGGTTCAAAGCAGCAGCAGTCAGGCCCAGAGCCGCAGAGGGGAAGGACGTGGCCTAGGCACTGCTGCTCTCCTCCTCCAGCCACTGAACAGCTACAGCCTGCCTGACCCAGCCCCAGATCTCCTGCCGAGATTCAGTGGGAAGGGCTAGAGTTTGGTCGACCCATGGCCCCTTTGGCCAACCCCATTCTGACGCCTACGCGTCATCACAGCAACATGTCATTAACGCCATAGGAGCCCCCCCCTAAGCAATCCTCCTCATCTCCCCAAGGGGGCTTTATTCACCCCTTCTCCAGAAATGTCACCTCCTTAAGCAGGTACCCGTCCCCTCCCCCCCCTGGAAATATGTCCCCAGAGCAGGGCCCACCTAGAAAACATCTGTGTCATTGAGACGCCCTAGAAAATGTCACTGTTCCAAGAAGAGCCTCTCTGAAAAAATGTCATAGCCCAAGGAGGGCTAATGTCTAGTAAATGTTTGCCCCAAGTGGGCTAACCCCAGAAATGTGTCCCAGCCTTGAATAAGCCTATCCCAGGAATCGTCACTGATCCAGCAGGGCCACCCTCAAGAAATGACATCGCTCTGTGGGTAGCTGCAGTAGACGCATTGCCCTGTGAGGTCCTGAACTTGCTCAGAAGTTTCTTTACAGTTACAGTTTCTCCAGGGGGGGGGGGCGCGCAGCAGTCACTTTTTTTCTTTGGGGGGGGCGCTGCAGTCCGTGCATTTCTCCAGGGGGAGCTGCAGTCAGGGTTTATGCTATGGGGTGCTGCCGTCAGTGGAGTTTCTCTTATGGATGGATGCATTCAGCAGGGTCCCTGGAGTCTGGGCAGGACGTCGCAGTTGATGGGCCACCGCACAGTGAGCTGGTTGAGGTGTTGCTGGCATTGCCATTCTGCAGTCAGACAGATGGATCGGCAGGGCTGCAGCACCCCCCCCCCCGTCGAATGTGCATGGGGGGCACAAAGAAGCTGTAGATCAGTAAGCGTAAATACTCATAACAGGGGAGCTCCAACAGAGTCTACAGGGAGAGCCAGAGACAAGGGTGTCAGAGACAGAAAGAGGCAGTGCCATTGGGAATTGCAGACTGGAAAACACGGCAAGCCAGGCCACTCTAGATCCATACACAGAAACTGCTCATCTCGCTCACATACGCAACTGCAGACGAAGGGCCCGATTTACCGAGTGCAGTGAAAAACAAGAAGCTGCACCAATGTAGCCAAACAAAAAGGTTGGAGGTATTCTTGGGGCGAGCTTTCAAATGCACCTAATTGTAATGGTACAATTTAGCCAGTAACCCGCTGTGCAAATGACTGCCTGAGCAGGTAGATTTAGCTGCATATTCAGTCGCACAACTCTCCGGGTAATTGTGTAAAGATGATCGGGCAAATGTTTCTCGTTATCTTCCCCGCTCAAAAGGTTTCTGTGTATCAACCCCTAATCAGGCCCCAAGGCCCCACCCATTAGAAACAGAACTGAGCTGAAATGGAAGCCCCAGGCTAGCAGGCCCTTCATGCATGGCCAGGACGGGAGAAAGAGAAGTGCGTTTCCTCCTGTGCCCTGTAAAATGAGAAAAGACAGGCACTGGCCAAAAAATGAAACAGAAAATCAAAGACGTCCCAGAAAAGAACGAGCAGGAGAAACTCGGCAAAAGGAAAGAGAGACCTAGCAAATCAGGTCCTATCCTGCCACCCGGCCAGAAACGTAATCTTACTACAGAAGAGACAGACTGACCCTTACCAGAGCCTGGAAAATGGCCGACATTCTTTCCTCTCAGCACTTTACCTATTACGTTGGAAACACTTGTACGAATTGTGGTGCCAAAAGATTTTCAGACATGGGTATGAGAGAGCGAGAGAGAAATTCAGGTGGTGAAGGCTTCAAAGTTTATAGAAGCCGAATGTCGCTGCTCGCTGATTTCAGTGCTGAGGGCTAATTTACTCTCCTGGAAGGCGGGCACTCCATAGATATATAGATATATATCTATATAACAACTGGCAGGGGCATCACAGACAGAAAGAGACACAGGTGTCAGAAGCAGAGAGATAAGAGTGTGAGAGGCAGAACAGGTAGGATGAGGAGGTAAGGAATTCATGAAAATGTTAAGAGGCAGATGCCCACCTTATAATCCTTCAGCAGTTCTGCCGCTCCCTGCTGGTCGGGGATGGAAAGCCAGAGATTTGGAAAGGATGTGGCATTGTAGCTCAGGCCCAGGCACATCTGGACCTGCAGTGGTTCACATGAGGTTTCTGTGAGGGGACACTGGAGGTTAGATTTTACGGATATGGCACACGGGTAATGATGACAGTGCTAAACCTACAATCTTACTGAATACAGGATCCTGACAGAGCTGCTGAGTACAGGGAAGACAGAAAAGGAGATGAGAAGATGCCAGAGGAAATGAAAATATAGGAAGAAGAGAGGGGAAAGAAGGAGCGAAGAGGATTGAGAAGGGGAAGAAAGAGGAGAGGAGAGATGAGGGTAGGCAGGATTGGGAAGGGTAAGAGAAGGGGGACAAAAGTAGAGAGAGAGAGTAGGTCAGTAGAAAGGTGAAGGAAGGAGGTAGATGTAGTGTGTGTGAGAGAGAGAGAGGTTCTGGATACACAGGGTGGGGGAGAGTGTGGTTATAGAACTGGGGGACCAGGCACAGAAGAAGGGGCGGGTGCATAGATGAGGGAGGCCGGGTACATACTGAGAACAGGGTAGGAGCTGCCGTTACAGTTGAGTTCATTACTGCCGTCCCCACAGTCCTTCCAGCCATCACAGACTCACTGCAGCGAGCGGCAGTCTCCAGAGCCACAGGAGAACTGCCATGGGCTGCAGGAGCCTGAAGACAAGAAGAGGCATCACAGCACACAGGCAGGCCCTGCTTTGTCATATGTGTAACCAAGTCCCATGAGCTCAAACGCAATGGGGCAGCAGTATTAGATCTGCTGCTTTCCTGTTCTTATCTAAACCAGTTAAAATAAGATATCAGAGCACCAATGCAGAGGGTTTCCCTTTAAATAGGCAAATAAGAGAAATAATTCCCTCCTTTACCGGACAAGTCACCAGTTCGTAGGCATGAGAATTTCCATCCCTCCACTTCCTCTCTCACTCCAGGGGCAAGATCCAACTCCTCTTCCCTGCTGCAGGAACGAGTCTTCCCCAGCCCTATTGCTCCTCAGCACAGTTGGGAAAGGTGCTTACTGTTGGTGAAGGTCCATGCACGATAGGAAGCAAAGAATCCCTTGTCCGACACGTCTTCATCTGCTACAAACAGAACGGTCATGATGTGTTGTGACGAGGTGAGGACAGGAGGCACCTGAGAACCACAAAACCTGTGGAGAAGCACAAACACTGGACGTGTATGGTTTGAAGAACAAGACCATGATCCAGGCAGCACCCGACATCCACCACCTGACTTATGCAGCCCCAGTGCCTGGCATTACAAGACATCCAGCCCCTGAACCTAGCACCACTAATGTCAGCTGCTGAATCTGGCACTGGCCAGTTGTTGCAGCTCCTGATATTGGTACTGCTAATCTTATACAGCCCCTAAGCCTGGCACCAGCTGGCTTAGGCAGCATGTGAAGCTGGCACCACTAATCTTATACTGCCTCGAGCCTGCAGCCAACAATCCTCTGTAGCTGAGGAGGATGACACAGCCCATCTCGTACAGTCTGTGTCTAGCACTACCCAGTTTATACAGCCCATGAGTCTGATGCAGATCAGGCCTTGTGGCAACACCTGCACTACCTGCCAATGCCTTACAAGATTGGGGAGCATCTGAACCCACATTGTCCATCAGCAGCTGCCCATGAGACTGGGGGCACCAAAACACAAGACGTCCATCAGTACCTGCCTATGAGACTGGGGGCACCTATACCCAGACTGTCATGGACCTCCACAAAGTCAAAGTTACAGTTGTCTTCTGACTCAAGGCTGAAAATGTGAAAATGCATCTCAATGGCATGACCCACCTCCAGAGACAGATCTGTAAGAGAAAGAGACCTGCTGTGTTGGAGACAGAAAACAATGGTAAGAAAGGGAGCGAGAGTGATGTGAAGGAGGAGAGATGGAGAAAATGGGAGGCCTGTACAGTGCTTGTTAGGATCCTCAAGTGGCCAAGGGTTGACCTCTGGTGGGTGTTAGGGATGGTGCGGAGATATGGGACAACTAATTTAATATATTATTTGACTAGTTTTGGGGAGATGACATTCTCTTCTTAAGGTCAGATTATTTAAGTTTGGAGCCATCCATTATAGCCTAGATGAATCATCACACTCCTTATTCAGTACAGCAGATGAGCTCAGAGCTGAATGCTTTTTTATTCTGTGGAAAAATCATTATAAAAAAAAAAGATTCCTTTCTTGCACTGAGTGTTTTCTCTGTGCCAGCTAGAGCTTTTCAAATGTTCCTCACTTCCTGAATCTTTGAGTAGCTTCCCTTAGCATGTACAGTCCCTGCTGTTCTGTTTTGGGCCTTTTCTCAGTTCTTCATGGCAACCTTTGTTTGCTGCCACACAGATCTGCTGGCAGATAATTAGAAGTCAACACATTCACAGACCTTGCCAAGCACCAGACCTTTTATTCCCACACTGCTTTTAGTGCAGTCCAGCTGGCCTTATTTATTTATGCTTTTTGCAGCATCGTGTCTTGAAAGTTCATTCCCTGAACCACGGTCAAATGAGCTGTATCCCACAGGCATCTTCATCGCTATACTGTCGGCATAGCCCACACGCACACTCTGAAGCCTCGGTGGTGCCATGCATGCCGCCGCGCAGTTTTCCTGCCAGGCCCTTCAGCTTGCTCCATGAAGAAACCCACCCACCCGATCCTCCCGTTTTCTGTTTCTCACTCCAGGAGAACCTTTATTTATATGCTGGAATATTTAGTTATTACTGCAGCACATCTGAAAGGACCAATAACGCCCAGCGTGCTTTTACTACATTTTCTCTGTGTACAACTTCTCCTGCTCATCACTGCGCCTACCTTGGCACGACTCTGTGTACCGGAGTTTTGTTTTAGTCAGTGAAACCTCTGCTGGTCCTCATCGCTGCTCTCCTTTGTGGTAACCTCTGTAGATACACTTTTTCTATTCATGGGACCCACTGGAGAAAGTTCTAGAAAGTTCAGCTGCCTTTTTTGTATGCTGGTCATTGGGATTTCTTACTAAAAAGAATGTCTCTTAAGGAGGGAGTGCACTGAGGAGACAGTATGGACAACAGCAGACTAGCACTTTTCCACCACTCTGAGATATTTAAATATCTCTACCATATCTCCCCTATCTCTCCTCTTGAAATAAATATATAGAGGTCCATATTCAGAGGCATTTAGCCTGATGACTCACTAGTTGTCTGGTTAAATGAACATTTGGGAACTTAGCCTGCTAACATTTAGCTGGATATCTTATTATCCGGCTAAAATGTATTCAGATAACTTAGGGGTGTTCTGGGGAGGAGTTATGTAAGCTGGATAAGTTATCTGGCTAACTTTAAGATAGCTGACTATATTCAGTAGTGAAGATGCACCATGAATATAACTCCAAAGATTTTGCTGTGCAGACAGTGACTGAATCTGTTCCTAACATCTCATCTCATAGGGCCTTTGGTGCAGGTCTTGTACCATTCTGATGGCCCCTTTTCTGGATCAACTGTCTATATCTTTTCAGTCTCCAGAACTGGACTCGATACTCCAGATCAGATCTCACCACTTGACCTGTACAGCGGCATTATCGCCTGGTTACACCTCTCCCTGTGCACGCCAGCATTCCTCTGACCCAGGGCACTGTAAAAGCCAGGGATCCCTGATGTTTTGGAAAAATGTAAGAGCCTTTCAGCGGAGGATAGCTGGTGACAATGAGGGATTCAGAAATATGGGCATCCTCCATCTCATATGTCATCTACATTCAGTAGTAAACAGCATGTTTCTTCCTCTTATCCAATACAATTTCAATAACTCCACTAATAAAGGAACTTGCAGAATAAACATGCAACGCACAGGATGAGAGTGTTGGTACAAATGTGTGTGTGGGTATGTGTCTGTGATTTTGTGCATGTATAACTGAGTGTGTCAGGGGAGTCCAGTAGCTATTCAGAGTGTCTTGGATATAATTTAATGTATACAAAGGTTTTGTGTAGTATGCTTGTCTGAATGACAGGGTCTGTGTATGTGTGTGTGATAAGTCCAGTGTCCGCTATGAGGATCTGGGATACACGTGTCATGTGTATATGTGTGTGTAATACCAAAATATGGCTAAAAATTATTAGTTAACATTCCAACCAAAAAATATATATATATATAAACACACAAAAAAGGATCACTTATATTTAAATTGTACATGATATTATATAGCAAGAACAATTTTTTTACATCATACTTTATTAAATTTTTTAGAAAAAGTATCAAAATAAAAAAACTCATAAGAACATAAGAAATTGCCATGCTGGTCAGACCAAGGGTCCATCAAGCCCAGCATCCTATTTCCAACAGAGGCAAAACCAGGCCATAAGAACCTGGCAATTACCCAAACATTAAGAAGATCCCATGCTACTGATGCAGTTAATAGCAGTGGCGATTCCCTTAAACTTGATTAATAACCATTAATGGACTTCTCCTCCAAGAACTTATAAGAACATAAGAACATAAGAAATTGCCATGCTGGGTCAGAGTGAGGGTCCATCAAGCCCAGCATCCTGTTTCCAACAGAGGCCAAAACCAGTCCACAAGAACCTGGCAATTATCCAAACACTAAGAAGAACCCATGCTAGTGATGCAATTAATAGAAGTGGCTATTCCCTAAGTATATTGATTAATAGCCATTAATGGACTTCTCCTCCAAGAACTTATCCAAACTTTTTTTGAACCCAGCTACACTAACTGCACTAACCACATCCTCTGGCAACAAATTCCAGAGCTTTATTGTGCGTTGAGTGAAAAAGAATTTTCTCTGATTAGTCTTAAACGTGCTACTTGCTAACTTCATGGAATGCCCCTTAGTACTTCTATTATTCGAAAGTATAAATAACCGATTCACATCTACTCGTTCAAGACCTCTCATGATCTTAAAGACCTCTATCATATCCCCCCTCAGCCGTCTCTTCTCCAAGCTGAAAAGTCCTAACCTCTTTAGTCTTTCCTCATAGGGGAGCTGTTCCATCCCCTTTATCATTTTGGTTGCCCTTCTCTGTACCTTCTCCATCGCAACTATATCTTTTTTGAATGCGGCGACCAGAATTGTACACAGTATTCAAGGTGCGTTCTCACCATGGAGCGAGTCAGAGGCATTATGACATTTTCCGTTTTATTGACCATTGTGACACACATTTAGCCATGTGTCTTCCTGGGTAAATGTGTGTCACAATAGTTTCAATAATCTAGAAAATCTAGACAAATAATAAAAGGTTTTTTCTTAGAATATGTGTATCACGCCAACAGTCTTTGTTGAAGATGTAGATGAACAAATGTTCCATGAAAAATAGTCCTACTTTGAAATCAGTTTATATTGAGAATGAATATGTACTTAAGTGTACTAAATCCGTATACTGGGTCCAGTACTAAATGGTATGAGCACCATGGAACAATTCTTTAAACCCCAATAAAAGGCTTTGATGTTTAGCTGAAGAACAGCTTCATCAGGGGGAGAAAGTCAACGAACATCATAATTCTTTAACACTGTTAAGTAAATTTTAAAAATTTTGCTAATATATATATATATAAGCTAATACAAAATATTCATATCTAAACATTTTTTTAATGGGCATTGCATACTCAGAAAATAATCGAACATCTGTCTCTTAGTATTTATATTTAAATACAGAGTTTCAGCAAGGCACATGGCTAAATGTGTGTCACAATAGTTTCAATAATCTAGAAAATAAAAAAAAAAAAATCAATAAAAACTTTGTTTACTTGTTATTTATATTGCATTATGGCCATTTCCAAGCATGCAAGTTAGAAATTTTATAAATGAAAAGGTGATTTGAACAGAGCTTAACCCATGTAGACTAGGGGGCATTCCATGAAGTTAGCAAGTAGCACATTTAAGACTAATTGGAGAAAATTCTTTTTCACTCAACGTACAATTTAGCTCTCAAATTTGTTGCCAGAGGATGTGGTAGTGCAGTTAGTGTAGCTGGGTTCAAAAAAAGGTTTGGATAAGTTCTTGGAGAAGTCCATTAACTGCTATTAATCAAGATGATTTAGGGAATAGCCACTGCTATTAATTGCATCAGTGGCATGGGATCTTCTTAGTTTTTGGGTACTTGCCAGGTTCTTGTGGCCTGGTTTGGCCTCTGTTGGAAACAGGATGCTGGGCTTGATGGACCTTTGGTCTGACCCAGCATGGAAATTTCTTATGTTCTTATGAACCTTCCTTGTCCTGGTCTGTTGCTGAGAGAAACATAAAAGTTGCATTAGAAGTAAAAAACTGGAATCGCCTTTGGTCAAACAATGGCTGGAATTCAAGCATGCAATAGAAGTGCGGTTCTTCCACGCTGAGACTTGCCTCAAGGAAGCAAACTCTCATTGCGGCTTCGACTCCGTGAACAGGAATTCATCTATAACTGGCGTAAAATTAATCTACGCGGACTAAACACAATAGGGTGGATTTTAAAAGGGTTACGCGAGTTTGACAGCTGGACGCTAGTGCACAATTTTAATCCTTGGTTTATCCAATAAAAAATGTATTGGTAGTTAGGTGTTATTGCGCACCTGCAAGCCTCAGTCCTTCATGCAAAAATGTTCGATAGTCAGATGCTATGCGCAACTGTGGGCGCTAGTTTAATCAAGATTTTTTTCTGATAGTTGGGTGCCATTGCGCAACTGCAAGACCTAGGTCTTCTACAACATCAAGCATTTAAGTACAACTGTGCAACCGCGGCGTTTAGCCTCTTCATGATTTCTCTCAGCAACAGACAGGAGAAGGAAGGTCCGGTTAAGCTCTGTTCGAATCGCCTTTTCCTTTATAAAATTTCTAGCTTGCATGTTTGGAAATGGCTATAATGCAGTATAAATAGCAAGTAAACAAAGCTTTTACTGATTTTCTAGATTATTGAAACTATTGTGATACACATTTAACCATGCGTCTTGCTGTAACTCCGTATTTAAACTTATAGTACTAAGAGACAGATGCTTGATTACTTCGTGAGGATGCAATGCCCATTAACAATTTTTTCTAGATATGAATATTTTGTATTAGCTGATATATACATATTAGCAAAAAATCTTTATATTATTTAACAGTGTTAAAGAATTATGATGTTCGTTGACTTTCTCCCCCTGATGAAGCCGTTCTTCGGCTAAACATCAAAGCCTTTTATTGGGGTTTGAAAAATTGTTCCACGGTGCTCATACCATTTAGTACTGGACCCAGTATACAGATTTAGTAAGGTTATTTTTTCACAGAACATTTGTTTGTCTACATCTTCAACAAAGACTGTTGGCGTGATACACATATTCTAAGAAAAAACCTTATATTATTTGTCTGCAGTGGATTCATTGATGCTTTTCCTAAAAAATATAATAAAGTATGATGTAAAAAAATTGTTCTTGCTATATAATATCATGTGCAATTTAAATATTCGTGTTCCTTCGTGTGTTTATATAATTACACACACGTATGACCATATGCGGTTGTACCTCTCAGACATACCTCTCTGTTTTAAGTTGCAGTTGACCTCGTCGGTTTTATCGGCACAGTTGTGAAAGCCATCGCAGATGAGCGCCAGTGGTAAGCACCGCCTGCCATCACACAGGAATTCATCCCAGTCACAGCTTCCTGAGGCCAGGACACAGTCACCCAGCATCAGCATCCACTGCAGACAGCAGTGCTAGTCTCAGCTTCCCACAGACCTGTGGCCCTCACTCTCGCCTGGCATAATGATCCGGTAACGTGCCAAGAATCCTGCTCCTCCTATGCTGCTGTCCGACACGAAGCTGACGTGCAGCCGGTTGGAGATGGCATGGAAGGGGGGGGGGGGGGGGGGGGGGGGGGGCGGCGTGCTACCACAATACCTGCAAGGGACCAAAAGACGAAATATACCAAGGGCATGCCTAGGGCATGGCTGCTCTGACTCTATCCCAGATGTGAGAAGAGGGATTACCTTGACTGTACTCCAGACACTAGGCTGCTGGGGAGGGAGTTTCTCTGATCGCATCCCAGCTATGAGAAAGCTGGACTGCTCTGGGGTGCTATTATCTCTGAGAACACCGCTTGTGTTCCCCGAGTACATACCTTGCAATTTCTGGGTCACTGTTCATCTTTGGATACATTCCTTGTGGTCCCTGGGCTGCTGCTGATCTCTGGGTATGGTTTATTTATTTAATTTACACATTCTTATATTCCGCTGATTCCAACTATAGTTCAGTGTGGATTACATTAACCCCCCCCATAATCAGAACAGATGTAAAGAGCCCTACTGGGTCTCTATTGAAAGGAATAAACCAACTTTGTAGATAGGTGGTGTACAACTCCCCCATGTGGGCTGCTGTGTTGGTTGCTCCTTGCAACTATAAAAAGAAGAAACATCTAGAGAGGGTGTGGATGTTTTAATTGACCTTTGAGGAGGCGGGTTGGAGTTTTTCTTGCTCCTCTTTTTGTTCTTTTTTTGTTTTAGAAGGGCGTATCCTTGGATCTTTAACAATAAGGTCTGGGTCAGACAGAGGAAAAGGGTAACACATCTCCTTTAGGAAACGGTTTTACTTCCTGTTTGGACTTTGTTTTGGAGGAAGCTTTATCTACCCTTCCTTTCGCTTTTGGAAGTCTGGATTTTTTTTATCTTTGATCCAGCAACTAAACTCCCTAAGGCTTGGGGCATTTTAGTCACTGTCAGGAAGAAAGGAGTTTTTAAGGAGCCTCTCACCCAGAGAGATCCAAGGACCCATCAAAGGTCAACCTGAGGAGTAGATTCCCATTCGTTCCTTGGAGGAGGAGAACTGTGGCCCCTTTCCAGCGTTAACCGCCTCGTATCATCAACGTAGACTGGAGGAGTCATCTGAACCGCGGCACGACAAGTGGGACTGTATCGTATGCCATTTAAACTTAGTGAAGAATCCTAGTCCTCCAATTCTGGGAGGGAGCTCCAAAACCACCCCTGCAATTGGAAAGGGATGTGGAACGAGAAGAGTAAATTAAAGAGTGAGTCGAGAGTCACGGATTTATTAGAACTGAAGTAAGTAATGGATTTCACGGAACGGAGGCTTGTCTATTGTCATTCACGTCGTGTTTGCATTAATTATCCGTAAAGTTATGTTGGAACCGCATTCATCGTCCAGCGTGGTTATCACTGTAAATCCTAATGACTGTTAACACAATGCTCAGGGCCTTGGAGAATAATCTCCCCTCTGACAGGGAATCCTTGAAATAGAGGAAGTTTGGATATCTTAAGCCCTTGGCATTGGACTCTCCAGCGAGGGCTTCTGCCCAGGGGTTTACACAGGAAAAAAACAACGAAAAATAGTTCATAAAATGCTTTAAACAACTCAATTTGTGAATTCAATAAGTGTATGTCAGGCTAAAACGCAGTTCTTTAACTGTTTTTTGTTCCTGGGTTATGGACTTTCTGATCTCTGGGCTGAAATCAAATCCCACCTATGTACCTTGCAACCTCCAGGTTTCCGTCTTCCGTCCTCGGCTCCTCGTATTCTTCTACAGGAGGCTGCTGCCTCCACACTCAGGGTCTCGATTTTCAGCCGGATGACCAGCCCCTCTGCTGCCTCAATATGCCACAGGCAGCAAGCACCAGGGGGATAGGAGGATGGGTAATTGGGGGAGCTGAAGGAGCCCTCAGATCCTTGCAGTGGGCCCCCACATTCTGAAAAAGAGGAGAAGCAGAGATGGTCAGGAATGGAGAATGAGGTTGCGACTGCTCATGCACCCCCAACACCCTATACAGCCCACCCGCTCGGCTTCACTTACGAGTGACGGGGGGGGGGGGGGGGGGGGGGAGTGAAGAAAGTGTGTCTATGAAACAAAATAAATCCACTGAATGAATGCATCACACACTGAGAGGGTGGCATCCAGTGACAGACAGACACTAACACTCAGTGATAGACACACACACACAGAGCTGAAATGCAAACAAACGTATAACGGCAAAGAGACACACACTATCAGAGACCACTGACAGACACACAGTCACAAAGACACGCCTGGTATTTACACACACACTCTTCTGCTCTCAGTGCTAATTTAAAATTATTTATTTATTTAATAATTTTATATGCCGTCGTTCAAGGACCATCACAATGGTTTACAGTTAGAGAATAAAATACAATACAATTAGACAATAACATACAATACAGTTAGACAATAAAACAATACAATAAAATCAAAAAGGGATAAATAGTAGAAGCAAGTAGCATCAGATAAAAGTTGTGCAATAATATAACCAAAACTGATATATAATAGATAAAAAAAACCCATCATTCTCACAGATGATAAAATAGCAACAGTAGATATCATCAAGGGAAAATAATACGATCATATCAGGGAAGGTAGACTGAGTAAAGAGTTATGTTGGATCCTGAAAGGCCTTCATAAATAACCATGTTTTGGTTCCTGATGAAGGAAGCAGCAGCTCTGAGCACTCACCTGGGTTCGGGGTGACGAGGGCAGCTGACTCTCCCCGAGCGCGTGCATCTGTTTTCTCGGGCCTTTCCGAAGCCCTGACAGCTGGCCCCATGGTTGTGCTGTGGCTGGATGCCTTTGGTTTCAGCTCTATAAAATATAAACGGTAAGAAGGAGCGCAAGAGAAGCGTAAATATCCCAGAGGGAAGATGTCCTGGCTGCAAGAGGCCCTCGCCTCTCAGGATATTCGCCTGGGCCCCTCTCTGTTCCAGACAAACTCACTGAGGAGCAGGATGCCCAGGATGAGGCTGAAAAGCAGCAGCAGGAGGAGGAGGAGGATGCAGGTAGATTTCCTTCTGAGTTTGCATTTCTTCAGCGCTGTGCCCCAGGGCTTGTGAGGAGGCAGCTGCAAGAGAAATGACCCCAGGCTAAACAGGTACAGAGGCAGCTGCTCTCACATCGATCCCAACCCTCGCACTTCATCCTCACCATTCCAATTCTCTTCCCCCACCCCCGCCCTTCTCTCCTTCTCCCTTACCTTCCCCTTTCTTCCCACACAGTACTGCAATCTTGTACGCAGGACAGCAGCAGCCAAGGGGTGCCCTGACATCACTGGCATTGCCCATTGGGCTGGACAGGATCTGCCTCCACCCCCCATCCTCTGCCATGTACCCAGCTGGCAGAAGACATGGCACTTAGCAGCGCATCTGTTTCCTCTGCTGCTTTGGTACTGTCCCGCGCTATGAGCCACGAGGTCTCTTGATCTCATGGCTCCTGTCGTGAGACTAGTCCCGTGCAGTGGAGGAAGCTGATACGCCATTAAGCTCTCCGTCTCCTGCTGGCCAATGGTGGTCTGGATTGGCCACTGTTGGAAACGGGATGCTGGGCTTGATGGACCCCTGGTCTGACCCAGTATGGCATGTTCTTAAGACATGGGGATAAGGCTGCCGGGAGCGAAGGAGAAGATTGAAAATAGGGGGATCGGGAAGAAGGGAGACCTATAATTTATATGACTTTCTCCTCCTTCCTGTTCCACCACCCTCAATGTAAGTTTACCTCTCTCCTCCATCCACCATCCTATATCACATAAGTGTCCCTGACCCTCCACCACCACCGCTCCACATATGCTTCCCTATCCCTGGCCCCACCACTTAGGGGTGGCGAGGGCAGGGATAGTCTTGAAAAGACGACGTTCATGAGATGGTAGTGGGAGAACAGGAAGGAGGAGGCTTACATGTGGTAATGTAGGGGGGAGACTGTACATGGGGTGGATCAGTATGGAGTTGGAGGTAAGAAGAGGGAGAGTAGAAGAAGACCTGGGATGGGGCAAGAAGCAGGAGAGACTCTCCGAGGACCCAGGATGGGAAGGCAGAATAGGAGAAATGAGGAGGGTGATGGGAGAATATCTGGAGGGAGAAAGGGAGGAGAAGAGAACATCTGGAAAGGGGGTAGTGAGGAGGGAGGGCACAACTGCACCATCGACAATTGTTGCCCAGGACATTCTTTACACTAGAGCTGGCCCTGATGGCAGCTTTGCTGAACCCACAGGATAAAACGTACAGGGTACAGTGACTGCCTCCTGTAAGGGGTCTCACCGGATCTGCAGCAGCAGGTTTCTGCATCAGGAACGTCTGCCGTCTCCACAGGACCCTGTGTAGCAAAGGCCTCTCTCTCAGCCTCAAAAACAGGATTGCAGAACTCAACCTGCAGGGAGGGAACCGAAGATCAGAAGGCAAAACACACTTTCCTTATGGCTTCAGAGCCTAAGTTACCATGCATGGTCGGGAGCAGAGTTTACTGCACACAATTAGGGAGACCATGCAGGGCTACGAGATCCGAGGCAAAAACACGGTGCCTGAGCTGGAGTTACCATGTCGGACTGGGGTTAGAGGTTACCAGGTGGGACTGGGATCATACCTTAGTGGTGCTGGAGTTATATTCAGCCTAAAATAGATTAAGCTGTGCTCATACCTTGATTTGGCCATCAGAGCCTCTGAACGGTGTTATTTCTGCAGTCTTTCATGATCTTTGGCTTTTGGTTTTATCAGCAGAAGACCCTTCTGAATTCAAGCCATCCTCAAGATAAAGGTTGTATGGATAGCACCTCTCTCTGCTACTGAAGAAATTCTTAGGCTACTGGGTCCCTCGCACTTCTGTCTGGGGCTCTGGTAGTGAACTTGCTTGCAGCGTGCCTCCCTGTTGATTCTGCAGTGCCTTTTCTTACCCTCTTAACCCTCTGAAATATTTCTAGCTTTGAACACCCAATTGAACTCAGAAAACCAGTCTTGGCAAGGCTGTATCCCATTCTGACAAGCTGTTCCCCCTGGCAACAAAGCTCCAAGCCAAAGACAGCAGTGCATGCCAGGGACTGAAGCAGTAACAAGCTCTGGATGCAGGGGGACTTTAATCCTAGTCAGCTGAGTGAGGCCTGAGCTGTTTATTCTCAGCCAGAGAGATCATACCAAGAAGTCAATACATGATGATACTGCTGTTCTAGCGATGGGAGAGAAAAATGCAGTGAAAGCCTTATTTTATTTCAGTTTATATTCAGGTTTGCTATGCAGAGCACCTTCCTCTGCTCTTGCACCCTGCAGCATGTATTCAGTTGCTGCCTACGTTTCCCCACAAAAAGCACACAGTGTCTGCAACTCGGGACAGGACAGTCCAAAGATCTGGCACTGACCCGTCCCCTTCCTGCAAAAGCATAAAAAATTCCTCACCAAGATAAACTTGTTCACTGTCTGCAGAGTCAAATGTACATGTTAAAATGCTTCTATAATACAGTTTTAGTGCTGTGAGAGATGCCCTTTTAGGGACAGAAGCACCACTTGCATACAGCAATCTACAGAATAAAAGCTCTTGTATGTGTACCATGCGCGAGATGCCTTTGCAAGACATTATTTTTGCAGTTCAGTAACAAATAAGGGATCCGTAAGCTGTGCCCTGAATGTTCAAGCAGGTAAGCATCTGTGGGTGTCTTATAGGGTAGGCAGCATTCTGCTTCATATAAACAAAGAGAACCACTCGCTTCTTTCATTAAAAAACAAAGCTGTTAGGAGGCCATTCACTGTTAAAGATGCTATCCTTGTAATGTAGACCTTGCATGGCAGTACTAGGGAGACCATGAAATACCGGAGGTGCTGTCCTTCCAGTGCTAACACTGCTATGCAGTACTAGGAGAGAAGCCAAAGTGCCGTCTTTTCAGTACTGTCACTGGAGGGCAGTACTAGGAGAAGCAATGCAGTGCTGGAGGTGCTGTGTCCTTCCATTGCTGACATGGCAGGTCAGGTGCTTCAGTGTTGTCCTTCCAGTACTAAACTTCTAGATATGCTGCCTTGCTCTTCCAATGGTGACTCGGTGGGGCAGAATTAGGGGAGGCATGGCAGTGCTGGTCTTTTAAATGCTGATGCTGCAGGGCAGTGGGGGCTGCAGTGCTGAAGATCTTCTTCCAGTGCCTATACTGCAGGGTGGGCAGTACGAGAGCAGGTGGTGAAGTGCTTCAGGCACTGCCCTTGCAGTGGCAACAATATGCTGGTTATTACTATATAAGGTGTTGTACTTCCAGAGGTACTGTCCTTCCAGTATTCGCACTGCAGGGTAGTATTACGGGAGGCACTGCTGTGCTTGAATTATTGTCTTTCCAGCATTGTCACCGCAAGGCAGAACTGAGGAAGGTGCTGCAGTGATGACATTGCTGTCATTTCTCTTCTGACACTGTAAGACAGTATTTTGAGAGGGGCTGCAGTGTTGTAAGCGCCATCCTTTCAATGCTGACACTGCAGTATTGGAGACACTGTAGTTCCGGCACCTTTTACAGCAGGGCAGTACTAGATGTGCTACACTGCTGCAGTTGGAGGTACTAGTTTTATGAAGCTGCTGCACCAGGGGCAGTGCTGTCCTTCCACTGCTAAGATGCAGCAGGGAAGGCAAGGCAATGTTGGAGATACTGTGCTTGCATTGCTGTCACTGCAGAGCAGTATTAGGGGAGGCACTGCAATGCTGGTGATGCTATTTTTCCAATCCTGACACTTCTAGGAAGTGCTAGAGGAGACACTGCAGTGCCATCGTTCCAGTACCAATGACGTAGAGCAGAGGCATTCACTTTCAGTCCTCGAGGGCCACAAACACTTTGTGAATTTATTTTAACAATTTTTTTGATGAATCACCATTTAGATCACCATCAAGGTGCACTACAATTAACATTGTATATTTTCCAAAAATAAATCATCCCAACAACCCAGCTAAAATACCTAAAATCTCTCCTCACTATGAAATCTAAATCCTTTCATTATTCTTCCATTATATAACATTCCTCTTGATCCCCAAGCCTTAATTTGCTTTCTAAATTTTAAATAGTTCATTTTTTCCCTTACTTCCAAAGGTAGTTTGTTTAACATTATTGGCCCATAATAGTTAACATCTGTTTTTTGAGTTATCCTCAGTTTCACACTTGAAGATGGGACTTCCATAAGCTGTTGTTGAGTTGATCTCAATGTTCATGCAGGTGAATACTTAGATATCACATTAGCTAAGTATTCTGGGAAACCCCAGTGGACACCCTTAAACACTAAAATCAACGCCTTAAACCAGATCCTAGCCTTAACTAGTAGCCAATGTAATTTTTGTAAGATTGGAGTGGCATGATCCTATCTATTTGCCTCCACCGACAAACGGCCATCTTCTGAAGCAGCCGTGCACACTTCAGATTAGTTTCTGACAATCTTAGATACAATGAATTACAATAGTCAATTCCACTAGTGATGAATGCATGAATCACAGTTGATAGAGCTTTTGGAAGCAAATAATTACACAACTATCTAATCAGTCTTAAGCCATAAAAGGATGCTCATACTACTGTGGAAATCTGGGACTTCACCAACAGCTTTTTAATCCAGTATCATCCCTAAACGAGGACAGTCACTCCTGATGATATTCCCAGCAGCCGATCTCTTCGGCTTTCACAAACAGCTTCCATTTTTTACTGGAATCAATTTTAAGTGTCTCTGTTCCAAACAATTAGCTACCTCCTTCAAACACAAATTCACTTTACCTACATCCCTAATCTGGTCGGTGCCTATGCGTGCAAGACTTTGCACATCATAGGCAAACACTTGCCATTCCAAGCCATAATGATCTATCACCTCTACCAATGGTGCCATACATAGGTTTGATTGAAGAGGGGATGATACCAATCCCCGCAGCACCCTATAGTCTTGAAGTAGCTTCTGAGTCTAACTCTATCCAACATACACTGTATGATCCCTCATTAACAAATGAGGTGAACCATTGCTGTAGCCTTCTTCCAACTCCCCTTTTATCAAATGGTCCAGTAATAGTCTATGGTCCAATGAGTCAAATGCAGTTGATAAAGCGAGGAGAATCAATAGCACATCCCCTCCCTCATCAGCCTGCCTCCTGATAATGTTTAAGTCCCACATCCAGTTGGGAAACCTGATTGTTTATCATGTATTAGACATCTAGACATTGTCCTTCCAATGTCAGACTTGATTTAAAAAGTTCTATCACTTTACTCAGAAAAGGAAAGTTAGAGACTGGATAATAAAACTCCACTCTCTCAAGATCTCAGTCTCCTTTTTAAAAAGTAGACTTTATCACTACTTGTTTCAGCTTTTGGTTGTTAACTCCCCATGTTGGAGTGACATATTCATTATCTTCTCCAAGTCTGAAGAAACTGCTGGCCCTATACATTTTAGAATCTTTGAGGCATAGGCTGGCCTGGTTTTCAGGGTACTGCTTATGAATATGCATGAGACAAATTTATGTATTTATAAGATTTGTGTCCCGTCCAATTACCAGAAACTATTCTGGGCAGTTTCCATAGTAACATAATCATAAACTAACAACATAAACAATACAAAATACAGAATTAAATTCTCTAAAATATTCTCTAAACTAATTAAAGGCTTCCTTGAACAAATGAACTTTAACCTGCTTTCGAAACAATTTATAGTCTTGCATCCGCCGGCTGCTTACCGGGAGCTGATGCCAAAGGGCCGAGGCTGCCCACGAGAAGGCTCTGGTTCTTGTCTCCTGCAGCTTAGCCTTTCTAACCTCTGGCACACTTAATAAAAGCATGCCTTCTGACCTCAGTGCCCGCTGGGGCATGTACCAGGAAACTAGGCCGGGCCCTCCCCATGTTAGCGTGATCAATTTAAATTTGAATATTGAGGAGCCAGTGTAATGATCTCAGCACTGGGCTCCTATGATCTCTTCCGGTGGCTGCATTCAGCACTGGTTGTAAAGCTTGCAGATGACACTTAGACAGACTTAAGAACATAAGAACATAAGAAAATGCCATACTGGGTCAGACCAAGGGTCCATCAAGCCCAGCATCCTGTTTCCAACAGTGGCCAATCCAGGCCATAAGAACCTGGCAAGTACCCAAAAACTAAGTCTATTCCATGTTACCATTGCTAATGGCAGTGGCTATTCTCTAAGTGAACGTAATAGCAGGTAATGGACTTCTCCTCCAAGAACTTATCCAATCCTTTTTTAAACACAGCTATACTAACTGCACTAACCACATCCTCTGGCAACAAATTCCAGAGTTTAATTGTGTGTTGAGTAAAAAAGAACTTTCTCCGATTAGTTTTAAATGTGCCACATGCTAACTTCATGGAGTGTCCCCTAGTCTTTCTACTATCCGAAAGAGTAAATAACCGATTCACATCTACCCGTTCTAGACCTCTCATGATTTTAAACACCTCTATCATATCCCCCCTCAGTCATCTCTTCTCCAAGCTGAAAAGTCCTAACCTCTTTAGTCTTTCCTCATAGGGGAGCTGTTCCATTCCCCTTATCATTTTGGTAGCCCTTCTCTGACCTCCATTGCAATTATATCTTTTTTGAGATGCGGCGACCAGAATTGTACACAGTATTCAAGGTGCGGTCTCACCATGGAGCGATACAGAGGCATTATGACATTTTCCGTTTTATTCACCATTCCTTTCTAATAATTCCCAACATTGTTTGCTTTTTTGACTGCCGCAGCACACTGTACTGACGATTTCAATGTGTTATCCACTATGACACCTAGATCTCTTTCTTGGGTTGTAGCACCTAATATGGAACCCAACTGTGTAATAATAGCATGGGTTATTTTTCCCTATATGCATCACCTTGCACTTATCCATATTAAATTTCATCTGCCATTTGGATGCCCAATTTTCCAGTATCACAAGGTCTTCCTGCAATTTATCACAATCTGCTTGTGATTTAACTACTCTGAACAATTTTGTGTCATTTGCAAATTTGATTATCTCACTCATCGTATTTCTTTCCAGATCATTTATAAATATATTGAAAAGTAAGGGTCCCAATACAGATCCCTGAGGCACTCCACTGTCCACTCCCTTCCACTGAGAAAATTGCCCATTTAATCCTACTCTCTGTTTCCTGTCTTTTAGCCAGTTTGCAATCCACGAAAGGACATTGCCACCTATCCCATGACTTTTTACTTTTCCTAGAAGCCTCTCATGAGGAACTTTGTCAAACGCCTTCTGAAAATCCAAGTATACTATATCTACCGGTTCACTTTTATCCACATGTTTATTAACTCCTTCAAAAAAGTGAAGCAGATTTGTGAGGCAAGACTTGCCCTGGGTAAAGCTATGCTGACTTTGTTCCATTAAACCATGTCTTTCTATATGTTCTGTGATTTTGATGTTTAGAACACTTTCCACTATTTTTCCTGGCACTGAAGTCAGGCTAACCGGTCTGTAGTTTCCCAGATCGCCCCTGGAGCCCTTTTTAAATATTGGGGTTACATTTGCTATCCTCCAGTCTTCAGGTACAATGGATGATTTTAATGATAAGTTACAAATTTTTACTAATAGGTCTGAAATTTCATTTTTTAGTTCCTTCAGAACTCTGGGGTGTATACCATCTGGTCCAGGTGATTTACTACTCTTCAGTTTGTCAATCAGGCCTACCACATCTTCTAGGTTCACCGTGATTTGATTCAGTCCATCTGAATCATTGCCCATGAAAACCTTCTCCATTACGGGTACCTCCCCAACATCCTCTTCAGTAAACACCGAAGCAAAGAAATCATTTAATCTTTCCGCGATGGCCTTATCTTCTCTAAGTGCCCCTTTAACCCCTTGATCATCTAACAGTCCAACTGACTCCCTCACAGGCTTTCTGCTTCGGATATATAAAGCATTACAGTAGTCTAGAGCAGAGAATATGAACACTTACATAAGGGTCCTAAATTCGTTCCTGTCTAACGCATATTGCAAGCACCACAAAACCCTGTTCTTGCAACTGCCTACAGCTGAGGCCGAAAAGAAAATTCTGTGCCCAGGCACACACCCAAGTCCCTTATCATAGCAGAAACTGGAAGAGACGCCCCCTCCCCCCCCACACCTAAAATGAATTGCGGGGGCATATTATTTCCAGTCTCTCTTGTAATACCCAAGAAGTCCTGCATGCAATTAAGACAGTGTGCATGGAAATCTCTCTCATGAAAAACTGCAATCCTTGAGGACTGGAAATGAAAGCCACTGGCATAGGGCAAAACCAGGGAAGGCACTGTGCTGCCCTTTTAGGGCTGACACTGTGGGGCAGTATCAGGTGAGGTACAGCAGTCCTTACAATGCTGATGCTGCAGAGCAGTAGGTACTACAGTGCAGGAGACGTCCTTCCAGTGCAGACACTGCAGGACAGTGCTAAAAGAGCTGCTGAAGGCACCGTTCTTCCAATGGCGACGCTGCAGAGTATTACTAGGTAAGTTGCTGCACTGCCAAAAAAAAGTGCTATCATTCCAGTAATAACGTTGCAAGACAGTAAAGGACATGTGCTGTGGTGACGGGATTGCTGTCACAACAGGGCAGTATTAGGTGGGGGCAGACGTTGGACAAAAGCATCAAGGACATGAGTTGCTTTTAACTGCCCCGTGTAGACTGACTTAAAAGGGCAGCACAGTGCCCTCCATCCCCTGGCTTGACACACTGGGCAGTCTCCCTCCTTGCAATGGACCTGAATCTGAGGCTAGGGGCTGCAGTGTCGGAGGCGCTCTTCCTGCAGTGCTGACACTGCAGGGCAGCAGCCGATACGGCGCTGTGGTTCTGTTCTTCCAGATCTGACTCTGCAGGGTAATAGTGGTGGATGCACTATAGTGCTGGAGGTGCTCTTCCTCTAATTGTAAGTACTAGGACAGGTGCCACAGTGCTGGAGATGCTATTTCCAGTGCCATTACTGCAAGGCCTTACTAGATGAAGTGCTAGGGGCAGCACTATAGTGCTGCGGGTGTTGTCCTTTCAGGGCAGTATTAGGGGAGCTGCTGCAGTGCAAGGCAACACTAAGGGGGGTGCTTTCTGTGCCAAAATTCACAATAATGATAAGCATGGCAGGTAGGTCATATTTTTGAAACATTTGTAGTGACTGAACGAGTACAGAAAGCTGAAAACACGAAGTTTAACTGAGCACAGAAGAATAACCACAGGAAGCAGCATGTTTTCAATGTTTCTAATAAGCATATGTAGTGCTGCATAGCACAAACAGCCTCCAGGATCCGAAGGCCATAATGTATACATCAGGCTCTGCAGACATCAGGCTCTGAATTGTGCAGAGCGCCTACTGTACACTTTACAAAGATCACATACCGTCTTGCTTACACAGTAAACAAGCATTCACTGTAAGTCTTGAGTGTGCTGTGCACAGCATTTTATTAGGCTGCAGGTCCCAAACAGACAATATTTTACCCTCTGGAGCCCTCAGCAAGGACCTACTGCATCTGAAGTGGAGCGTGCTCAGCTGTCTCTGTAACATCCTGTATGTATGAGAGGGGCGGAGGCGGCGGAAGAGCAATGTCCCAGTTTCACAGATTTAGCTCTCAGTTTTCCCTGGAGGTGCTTGTGATCAGAGCTTTGGAGCTACAAATGGGCTTAAACAGGTGCCAGAAATACCTTTTCATAAGGGCCCAATATCCCTTGGTAACTAGACTTTAAAATGAGGTAGCAGCCCTACTGAGGCTTCTCAGTTTCTCCCACTACTCCTGCCTAGAATTAGCGAGCGCAAGGATTTCATTCAACCCCATCGGGACCCCAATGGACTAGGTTTCTCCTCCACCCTCGGCAACCCATTAACTTTGTAAATCAGGCCATCACCACCCAGGCTTCCAATCCGCACACAATCCTGAGAAAAGTGGAAAAGAGATCAGTAGGAAGGGGGAAAAGGACAGACACAGAGACAGGAGCGGGGGGACAAACTCACAGGGCAGACAAAGGAGAGATGGGGGACATGCATCAGATATTACTAATGCCTGGTTCATCATTCTTTCAATCAAAATTTCAAGGCACAAGATCTTAGAATAAAACTACATTCCAGGACATGGAAATTCCTATAAGTCGCAGTAAGGCCGCCGAGAACAGTCACAAACGTGCAGGAAATTCCTGTAACAGTCGCAGTCACCAACACACAAGAGGTTCCTGTAAGGCTACCGATAGCAGTCAGTAACATGCAAGAATATGCTGTGTTCGAGTCCTACTGTCAGCCTGTCCTTAAATAAAAAATCATTTAGAAATAATTCTGTTTTCACCTCTGGTGCTCTTCTGATATGTGTGTATATACACACACATATCCTCCTCTATATACTCTGTATTTATATATAGATAGATAGATATACATACATATCTATATAGAGATATATACATACATATCTATATATACATATGGATATATAGATATATACATACATACATACACACACACACACACAAACTTGCAGTTATTAATAATACTTATGCATTATAAAAAAAAAACTATCACAGAGTTAACCTTCATGTGTTCTTCGGAGCTGAAGGATATTATTAAACATTATTATTATATTTGGAAGCCCTTTCTGCCCTGCATCAGCAGCACCTGCAGCCAGTTTGCACTGCCAGACAGCGAGACCACAGGTAATGCTCCAGGAGGCAGCCGTGCACTTTTTTTTTCAGTCTCTCCTCTGCATCAGCTGCAGCCCACCTGCGGCGTCAGTGGAGTACGCGAGGCCCCCCCCCCCTGCCCATTCACCAAATCCCCTTCTCTGGCTTAGGAAATGGAAGGAAGACCCCCCCAGAATGCTGGTGCTGTTTATTTCACACACAAGCTCACGCACACAGGCACAGGCGCACACATACACTCACACTCACACTCACACACACACTCACACTCACACAAACTTCAAATGTCCTCCCCCACCCTAGTATAAATGACTTGAGAGGTTCTGGGCTCTGTGTTTCCCCATTGTTTCTGGTGGTTTTTTATGAGAAACTTCTTTCTTATCTGTCTCTCTTCTTTCTTTTGCACTGAAGTTTTTATCAGTTCCCCCGAGAGGTACGGCGCTGTCTCTACTGTTCTTCTCTGGCTCACTGTTGCTTCTTAATTTGTTGAGTGTCGCGTTTTTTTGGCTGCTCAAGAAGGGAGCGCTACATGCGAGAGGACGGACTGGAGAGTTCGTAGAAGAGCACGTAGGCATCGCTGCTCCGCACCTGGCTGGAGGCCATGGGGGTCACTCTGAGGAGAGGAAGGAAAGGAGAGGCAGTCAGGGGGGGGGAGGCAAAAGCGGAGGAAAGAGCTGCGAGGGTGGGGGTGCAAAATCATTTCAGGTGAAGGCGGAAAGCGGGCGAGTTATAAGGTAAGCGATCTGGCAGGGAAGGAGGAGGGGGAGAGGAAACGTTTGAAGCTTGTGAGGAGGAGAACGGAAAAGAGACGCTTAAAAGGAGAGAGAGAGAGAGGGAGGCTGGGAGGAGAGAATTATAGCAGCCATATTGATCCTGAAGCAATCTTTGTAGGTTGTGATGCTTTGTATTAAGAAAAGTAGAAAAAAAAATGTTCCACTTCAGATGGAAAGGTTATAGGGAGAGACAGATTAGTGGGGGACATGCAGTCGTACAGGAGAGAGAGATTTGTGAAGACAGTTTATCCAGGGAGAGAAAGAAACAGTTAGGGAGAAAGGGAGACAGACTCCTAGGTGAGAAGTATCACAGGGAAAAGGAGAGAGAGGCTTAGTAAGGCAGAGTGCAGGAAAGGGAGCAGGCAGAGGCACGCCGGCAGCGTTCCCTCCTTACCGCGAGTCGTTGAACATGTGCCACTCGCCAGTCAGGGAGTTCCTGCAGTATGCCGTGTAATGTCCACCCATAGTTGTGCCAGAGTGATTGGAGACCGCATAGAGATTGTAGACAGCATGGGCTGGGGGGGGGAAGAGCAAACAGAGATGGCCAACGTGAAAGCACGCGCCGAGAGCGGAGCCAGGGTGAGCGCCGCGCTCCGTGTCACGTGCAAATCCTTAGCTACTTCCCCAAGGTTCCATTTGGTTAAAAGCAATGGGGTAGATTTTAAAAAGGTGCGCGCGCTACCCGGCACACGCACACGTACACCCAATTGAAATCGGAGCGGCCTGGAAGGGAACTTCCCTTCCCCCTAACCTGACCTTCCCACCCCTTCCCCTAACCTTTCCTCCCCCTAAATTTTTATTTTACCTTTTGCGCCTGCTGGCGCGCGATCCTTCGATACAGCAGCAATGGCCGCTGTGTCAGAGGCCTCTGGCCCCGCCCCCCGGACCGCCCCTTTAGTAAAGCCGGGCCTTTTTACAATAGGCCCGGCGTGCGTAACCTTTTTTTAAAATCCGGCCCAATGTGAACATCAGCCCTCCACCAACCACCCTTTCCTCTCCCTTAACCTGCCCCCCCAGACCGGGCCAGGATTTAGGCGCAGGCAATATAAGCAGCTGCTTGGGACGCCAAATTTTGATGGCGCCAAAAAATCCAGGCCAAAGCGGAGCCCGCTTCTGCCTGCTTTAGAGCCACGCGTCGGCCCGGCTTCAAAGGGCAATGCCATAACGTTCTGCCCATGGGCGTCCGAATCTAAAATCCGGCCCCTGCCTCAGGTAGAAACTCACCACTGCCATCCGAGGAGAACTCCCTCAGTTCCAGGTCCTTCAGGGGGAAGTTCACAAAGGTGGAGAGTTTACTAGTTCGGATTCTGGCCTCAGAGAACCTTTTCAGATCTGGAAAAGACTGGAGTCAAGGAAAGCCCGTGATGCAGCAAAATGCCAGGAGTCAGGGATGACCCTGAGACAGAGGGAGAAAAGGAGAGGAGGACACAAGGCAGAGCTGGAATCAGAGGGCTACAGACAGGAACCGGCAGCTAAGGACACGCACGGGACAGCCTGGGACCAAGGACGGTGGGATGCAAGGGAGAACGAAGACAGAGAAACGGAGAAGACAGCTAGGAGTCGGGGACAGACAGAAAAGCAGTTAGCTGAGGAGAGAGCGATGCAGGGATGAGCTGGGAGCTGGTAACAGAGGAACACAGGGAAAAGTCCGAAAATGATGGATAAAGGGAAAGAGAGGGACCAGAGGAAGAGATATGAGCGAAGAACAGAGGGACAGCAGGGCACAAGAAAGAGACATTTATGTAACGTACCCATCCATTCACAAATCTGCAAGAAAGCATCCGCCCATGCACCGTATCCATAGTATCCATGTATCGATATATCTACTGCATCTATCTATCCATCCAGTGAAATAATTATACGCAGAACACCCAATAAATATCTAGAATACTCTCAATATAAAACAGATTATAGTGCTTGCTTTTCCAAAAGAATCAGGTTTTGGTGTTAAACAATCGCAGGAGAACAACCACTGTTATTACAGGTGTCCATCCATCCATAGTAGCCATCCATATATTGACAAAGGGGTCGATTTTAAAGGATTCTGGCACCTAACTTTCAGGCCGATACAGAGCGGTGTGCCGGTGAGCGGGTTAGAAAAACGGACGCTCATTTTTTGCCAGCATTCGTTTCCCTAATTCGTTGCTGTCAGCGGGCTCGAAAACCGATGCTGGTAAAATTGAGCGTCGGATGTCGCACCCGCTGACAGCCGCCTCTACTGCTAATAAGGAGGTGCTAGGGACGCGCTATTGCCCCTAGCGCCTCCTTATTAGTGCTACTCCTAATTTGAATAGAGAATCGCACGCCCAGGAGAGGTGCCTGGGCGTGTGTCGGGAGAGCGGGCGCTCAACACGGAGCGCCAGCTCTCCCGCACCTTTTACTGAATTGGCCCGTTTGAGCTTATTTTCACTAGACAATTAAGAGAATGAAGTTAGGGTGGAGGAAAAAAGTTAGATATCTAGAGCTGATTTTCAGTGCTAGGCACTTAATTTAGGGGAATGAAGTACAGGGCTAAAATGTAGATCCCTAGTTTCTAGGGAAACTGTCAGCCAAAATGTTAAGTTGCTAAAAATTCCCCCACATTTAAGGAACCTAAAACTTGGAATGGGCATTTTTTTTTTTTAAACAGCCTCTCACGATATCCATCCATCTATATAATCCAATGACACAGTATACGAGTAGGTAAGTAAATGCAGAACCAGCTGAACCAGCAATATGCAGACAAAAACTGAAATGGAAACTCCAAGAAGCCAGACTCTGTCTACTGTGTAACAATAGAAAATCAGAATCACCATTCCTCATAAAGCAATAAAATCAAGAAACATAAAGCATCAATTATAATAGTAGAATCATACTAATAAAATAAACATTTCAAAACTACTGACGAATAGATCGTCTATTAAAGTCATATACATTTTTTTTTTAAATTCCCAAGCACCAATAAAATATTTCAGAACAGCAGACACATCAAACACCCAATAATTACAACTAATGAGGATAAAAAAGCCCGTGCTGTCCATACCTGGGTACATGATTCCCAGTCACCCTGAGATTGTCAAGGATTAGGGGGCTAGGGGGACACCCAAACTTTATCCCCTCTTGCTCAACTCGCATGTTCATTCTCACTCACACATACATACATGCTCTCATACATACCCATACACTCTCATACACAGGCTCTAAGTCCCTCTCTTCCCCGATGCACACAAAAGCTCTTACCCCCCAGATTCCCTCATACACACACACAGGCTCTCACCCACACAGACCCCCAGGCAGGCACTCATTCATTCTCACACATACATAGACACAGGCAGATCTCAGGCAGGCACCCATTCTCTCACATACACCCCCCCCCCCCCAAGCAGGCATCCATTCAGTCTCACACACACACACACAGACCCCCAGGCAGGCACTCATTCATATTCACACACACACACAAGCTCCAATTCATACACATACACACACCGAAGGCAGGCCCTATCTCTTTGTTTTGCCGGCAACCTCTGAGCCTCTCTCAATCCTGCTGCCGCTGTCACCGCCGCCGCATGGCTGTTGGGAAGGAGCTTTTTCTGGTACTGAAGCCCGTTCTGCTGCCTCCCCGTGATATTAAAAATTGGCGGGTCTAGCACGTCCTCCTTGCTGATCTCGTGCATTGCGGGCCTGCACAGATGGGGTGTCCTTCTCTGCTCAGCCGCCAGTGGCAGCTGCACGGCCTCTCTCTCTCTCTCTCTGGCAGCTGCATGGCCTCTCTCTCTCTCTGTATTTTAGCTGCCGGTGGGATGAGGTTCCACCGGTGGCTTCATGCACCTTCCCCACCCACGGTTCGACATTTGCTGCCTCCTGGAAGCTCTTTCGTGGTGCTGTCCTCCCCCACCCACCCACACACTTTTTTGCGCACCCCTGCTCTAAGGCATAAAGAAATGCATAGGATATGAAGTACAAGGATCTTTGGGAACTTCTGGATGGTGAACTTCTTTGTACATTTCCTCCGAACCTTACAGCGACAGCACGTCTGGAAAAAAAAAAAGGAAAAGAGCAAGAAAGAATCATCACAAGGTGTTGCCTTTCTGATTCCTTTGCCATCCATGACAATTCTTTCCTTTTACCAGTCTGGGATAAAAACTTTCAACAGGACACCTAACTGCAACGTTACTCATGTAGATTTCAGCCTGCACAAACCCAGCTGATTTTTAGAAACATTGGGTTGTTAAGTGGCTAGAAGTACTGTGCGTACCCTTATCCATTCCAAAACAATGGCATAGCTTTGGCACATTACGGCATGCTCACTCTAATCATACTTTAAAAGAAAAAAAGCAATTAAGATGTATGTATGTAGATTCCAAAGTTGTCTTCAAAACATCCCTTGAACACCCCCTATTATCTTATGTGTTATCAAAGTACATGCACACTTTTAGAGGCTGAAAATCCAGTTACCTGGATATGGCTGATTTGCATGGGCTAAAGGAAAATTGGTTCTTACCTGCTAATTTTCATTCCTGGAATACCACAGATCAGTCCAAACAAGAGGGTTCTGCATCCCTACCAGCAGATGGAGGCAGAGAAAAAAAAACAAACTTTGAGACACTGCTACATAACCGAGAGTGCCACCTGCAGTCCTCAGTATTGACCTGTACCCAAGCCAAGATGACTACCCAGCCACACAAATTGAACGCCCCCGTTCAATGCGAGCAGGAACCAGGTTGGATTCCCTGATCCGAAGCCGTCACATCCCACAAGGAACTGAAAACCTTCAACCAAACAAGGTGAACTACCTATTTGCATTATTTACAATCAGATAACCTTCGGGTCTTTCCAAGTTATGCTTACGGGCTTTTGAGGTATTCCAAGAACGAAAATGTTCGTTTCCTGATCATACCCCAGAACAGTCAAGACCAGTGGGATGTACTCAAGCCCCTCTACATTGGGGGGGAATCCGGAAGACCAGCACACAACACGAGTCATCTGTTCCAGATGACTCGTGCCATCTGGAACAGATGCCCTCTGATCATCAACTGGATCAATTGTTGGGTCATCTGGGATCAGCTCCAGAAGCTCCTTGATCCCCTTTCTCATTGGAATCTGTAGAGGACTCCACATCCTCTCTCTAAGAACTTCCCAAGACCCAGGAGACGGAGAATTCCTCCAGGCTTTCCCTGAGGCCACTCTTCATGCCTCTTAGCCAGAAGTAGAGACTTCTGGGGCAGCTGCCACTTACCTCCTACCCCCTTTTTGGCTAAACACGACTTGTTGAGTAGAAGGACAATGTCTGTAGAAAAGTGCTCCGAGTCACTAGCATCCCCGCTGACCACCTCTTCAGTCTGTTCTCCCTTGCTGTCCCGATCACCAGGGACTTCCTGTACCATTGGCCTCAGAGGAGGAGGAGAATCCCCAGCCTCTCTGGAAGCTGCATGCTTGCGAGCACATGGTGACAAAATGTCCGCCGTTCCTGCAGAATCCTCCAACGTATGAAGATCGGGCGACCCTCTGGGATGAAGAATCCACAGGGGTCCCCTCATCCCCAGCAACACAAACGGTACACAGCATACCTGCAGAGAGACGCAATCCACTCTCTCTGCAGGTCTTACAAACCTTCCTGCAGTCAGCAGCCTGTGCCATGCAGTCACATGCACTCAGCTGCGCAGTCAGCATCGGCCCTCACACACTCGCTTTCCCACCTCAGGCAGACAAAAGCGTATGCCCCCAGCTCACCCTCCTGCAACAGCTCTTGCAGCCTGTACACCAGCGGTATTGCTCCTTCACACCACGCTGCTGCTTTCCTAGCTCTCGGCTGCATAGTACACTTTTTTTTTTTTTTTTAAAGATACAGCCAAGGAAAGAAAAAGGAGGGCACTTCCCTGTGTCCACTGGCAGGCACCAGTGATGGGACCACAGAAGAGCTGAGGAAATCAGAACCCCTGGCTTTCAACCCTCTGGATGCTTCGGGTCGAGACCGCCAGGGATAACAAACCCCCCCGGCTCACCTGGCTCTACCCGAGGGATGGCCCATGAAGTCACCTAACACCTAGGGGAGCTAATTCTTCTTCTCTTTCTTCTTTATTTTTTGAAACTCCAGACTGCAGGGTTGCACCTCTACCATCTGCTGGAGACAGAAATACTGAGGGACTGCAGGTGGCACTCTCTGTTTTGTAGCAGTGCCTCAAAGTCTTTTTCTCTGCCTCCATCTGCTGGGAGGGATATGACCAGGAACTCCATTTTTTCCTGTGTAAAAGGTGCCTAAATCTTTGAAAACGTATCCCTTTTATGGTGACATGCATGTACATTGCCATGCCAATATAGTTTCTTGGATCTGAACTGCATAAATATGTGCAAAATTGCATGTTTATGTGCGTTTCTAAGCATGGATGTGTGATTGTATATACAGTATATATATATATATGTGTGTGGTGTGTGTGTGCGTACAACAATACATGTGATAGAATTTCAATATATTTGGTATGTGAGTTTCTGTGACTGAAGATGACTGAGCAATTGTGTGTATGTGCGAGACTAAACATAGGTGAGACTAATGCTGCAGTAATGCCGGCAGAAGCTCTGTGATTTTTTTTTTTGTTGTCCTTGGCTGACACTTACTGGCTTCTCGTCTCCATCCAAGATGTCTTCTTTGGTAAACAGTCTCATGCAGTCCATGAGGGACACTTCGGAATGCCCCTTCTGTACAGAAGGGAGAGACACCATCAGTAATTCTACACGGGGCAACCGGGTACGAGTCTGAGGGAGAGAAGTGAAGGGATGCAGAGAGAGAGAGAGAGAGAGAGAGAGAGAGAGAGACACGTACCTTGGCGATAGGCAGTGACAAGTCCCAGAAGGGGTCGAAGACCGTGGAGCAGTAACTGCACTCGCTGCACGTCAGTGAGCTCTTCAGCTGGCCAACAAAGAGATCTGGGAATGGCAGTAAAAAAACAGAGAGGTGAGCGGGGATGAGGGGGCAGAACGCAGGTGGGAGAGAGAGAGGCAGAGGGACGAGTACAGCTGTAATGGGGCGCAGCACAAGTGAAGGCAAGGTACAGAAGTGAACACAGAGATGCAGCCAGAAAATTAGAGGCAGAAAGAGAAGCACTTGTGAAAGAGAGGCCGAGTGCCGAGCACACAGTAATGGAAAAGTATTTAGAAAACTTAGGGACCAGCCAAAAATATATCATTAGGAACCGGGGGGGGGGGGGGGGGGGGGGGGGGGGGGGGGGGGAAGCCTTTTTTTTTTTTAAATGTACACTTTTGGGTCTATTTTTGAGGGTTTTGTTGTTTTATTTTGCTTTCTTTTCCTCCTCACGCATCAGTCCAATTTCTCTCTTCCCCTCCACTCCAGCCACCCCCTCCCTTCCCTTCCTTGTTCACATTTTCCCCCCTTCCCTACTGCCCAGCAGGTGCCAGGAACCAATTTTAGGCACCCAAGCGCCTGGGATTTTTCCACCCACGAGCGCAGCCGAGGGCAGACACAGAACACTGAATACAGGGGTAGGAGGGAAAGCAGAGGTGAGGGAGAGCGCAGGTAAGGGTATAGCGCATAGGTGAGGGAGACCACAAAACTCCAGAAACTACCGAAAAGCACACAATGAAGGCTGCGCAATGATATCCCCCTGATATTACATTTCAAACCCAGTAACTCTTGGTATTGTAGAGAATTCTGACACTGATAGAATGGTGGATCTCAAACATAAAATAAACAAACAAACTACCCCCGCTACAGTTTCTTACACCTAGCAACTTACCCACAATCTTGCTGTCTTCCCTTTCCAAATATTTCTGCCACATCTGCCTTCCCTTTTCAGTGTCCCTGTGGAAGGATAAGGAGCTCATCAATACCCTTTCACCTTAAGCCCCAGCATCCTGTGCTGGAGACAGACAAGGCAGCTTATCTCGTGGCAGTTTGGGAGCCTTCACCTTTCCCTTCTGACACAGGGCATGCACCCATGGAGAACATCACGCAGAGCAAATGGGACCCCTTCCCTCCTCCTGCACACAGGGTATGTTCTCTTGGGAAGCACTATACACAGCAAACAGAAACCCTTCTCGCCTCCTGCACACAGGGCATACATCCATGGGAAGCACCATATACAGCAAATGGGACTCCTTCCCTCCTCCTGCATACAGGGTATGTTCTCTTGGGAAACACTATACACAGCAACAGAAACCCTTCCCTGCTACTGCACATGGGGCATGTACTCATGGGAAGCACAGTACACAGCAAATGGGACCCTTTCACTTCTGTTACAGCCAGTCTAAGAGTACTTGTGGTACAGGTATTTTTCTGAATGACTGTGGGCACAACAGCTGCTTCTGGACTGGCTGCTGTTTTCATTAAAAGAAAAGCAGGAAGCAGAAGATACTATTTTTCCAAAAATCCTTTTCTTTGCTCAAAAATCTTCATTTTTAATCAAAACAAAACAAGGGCATGCTAATGCTAAAGAAATTCCAGCTAAAATGCAACTGCCGTTACACAGAAAGCCCTGAAGTTATGACACTGAATGAGAAGAAAGAGTCCGTCGCCTCCCAGCATGCACTTCTCTGCCTCCGACACTTACGGGAGAAGATCGAGGTCGCTGGAAGGGGCTTTGGGCCGCACTGTGACACGATTCACCTCATTGTGAAGCCCATCCAGGAGAAAGCGTAGGAACTCCTGGGCATCTTGCTGACTGTGGGAAGAAGGAAATAAAGGGAGCGTGAAAAAAAAACCCAAAAACAAAACAGAGGGACAAAACAGGGAGGGTGAGTGAGAGGAACAGAGAGAGGGAAGGTGACAGAAGGAGAGAAGAAAGAGTGGAATGAGAAAGAAAGGGGGAACGAGGAGTGTGAAATGGTGTGGGAACGGGCATGAATACAGAAATAATGATCAATAGCACAGACTCCCACCAGCAACCCCTGCTCTTTCACAAATGGTCTCTCCGTTACTCACTTGTAGCCCACAAAGCGGGGAGCATACTTCTGGATCTGGGTCTTGAATTCCGATGGACTCACCACCTCATTGGCCGAAGACGTCCACATGGTTTGTATCAACTGTGCAAATGCTGGAAAGCGAAACAAAGAGAGCAGGAGTTATAAGAGAGGTCGGGGGTGTTCACTCTACAGCTAAGGTCTCGGCATTTGCTGCGGCAGGATTCTTAATTTTTGCTGCGGCAGGATTCTTAATTTTTGCTGCGGCAGGATTCTTAATTTTTGCTGCGGCAGGATTCTTATTTTTGCTCTCTAAGGATGAAATGTGTGAGGCAATAGTGCTCGTGAGTATAGAAGAGGTTAAGATCTGAGCGTGTGCGAGTGTGTGTACAAGTCAGAATATGAATGTGCATGAGTCTGCAAGAGTGGAAAACAATCGTGCGGCCATGCAATAAACAGACTGCTCACGCCTCTCTGGACCACAGCATGGTGCCAGATATAGCTCCTCTTCTCCCCACCATTTTTTTTTAACTCATACCTTTTTTTTTTTTTTTTTTGCTATCCTTCTCTGTGGATAAAGAGTGAAAACTCTCTTCTAGGGGGCAACCTTCTGTTCCTTCAGTAAGGCAACAGGTTACACTGGGCTCCCATTCCCAGCCCCACCCCCCCCCCGGCATTCCTTACCTTCCATAAGAGCAGTGTTGGTGCGTCGAGCACTGCTCAGATCCCGGCTGTACAAGCCCTGCAGAGAGTATTCCCTCAATTCTTTGGTGTTACTCAGGCACTGCAGGATTGAATTCATAAAGCACTAGAAAACAGAAAAGGCAAAACCACTGTCACTCAGATGGGGAGGGATGCAGGGCGTGTGAGGTCGAGCCACAAGACCAACACGCGTGCTGATGAGCCAACAGGCGTGCGTATGAGTGCTCGTGCGTTCCGGTGTATCTGTGCATCTTAGCATGACTATTAATGTACTATGTGTTGATGTGGGTGCTCAGATTTATATTACTGAATAGCATTTAATAAAAAACTTTTCTCTACAGCTAGTGGCTTTAAGCATTCTTATGTCAATGAACCACAACAGTGTGCTGGTGAGTCTGTAGCTATCCTCAACTGCCAGGCTTCCTCCTTCCTTATATATGACAGTGCGCTGCACACCAGTATTTCAAAATTAGAGTGTTATCTTATCCAGGATGCCTGCTTGCAAAACTACCTTTTAGGGATTATGCTTTGTGCACGTATTTTCCCTTTGTATGTATTCGGTTTATTGTAACTTGCTTTAGGTACTGTTCTCGCAGGAAGGCACGTAATAAGTCAAAGAACAGAACAGCACTTGCCACAGCTACAAAATGCATGCGCTCACTGGCGCCTGCTTTCTCTGCAGGTAGACCTTTGCTGGAAAAGTCCGCAAAAAGATCTGAAAATGCCCCCTGCACGTGTGTCTGTACTCCTCTAGACCTACACCCCGCCCAAATGGCTCGTCTCACTGTGGCTAGAAGCACACACCCTGTGGAATGCCGTGCAGCCATTTAACTGCATCGAGGGAGGTAAATTTTCCGACAAGTGATTAACATGGGGTAAAACGCTTTGAGAATTGTTCTCTTAAAAAAAAAAAAGTTTTTCTGGTCTACTAAAGAGTTCCATTAATCTCTCCATTGCGCATGGCTACGAGGCGTGCTTCCGCAGTCACTCGCGCCGGAGAAGCACTGGCCTGAATGTAATCTAGGATAGGATGGGAAAATGCCAGCAACCAAACAGATGAGCTTTTTTCAGAAGATTTTGCTTGACAGCTAAGCAGGTGCCCAGGTAAAAATCAGGGACTGATAACTGCTCTCCTCCTAGGCAGGTAGAAGTACTTGTGCTGATTTGTAGCACAGGTGTTTTTACCAGTGCTGCAAAGGGGCCGGCAGACAACGCGCTGGGATCTCATTTTTGAAATCATAAGGGGCTGTGTTTATGGTGCAGACTTTGAAAAGCAAGTGCTGGGCGTTTTCCTTGGAAAATCAGCTTGCAGGCCCAACAAGCCTGCAAGTTCCCTGTAGGGGTTTCAAAATTGCACAGATCCATGTTGGACAAAAATGTACTCAGAAATATTTGGAAGTCTAGTGGCCTTTTCTTGATTTTAAAGATAAATGTGTGTTATATTGCACTTCTATATGCCCCTTCCTCAAACAGTGCATTTGTTCACTTGAATATATACAAATAAAGGTCAAAAAGTATCATAACTTTTTTTTTATTGACTTTAATTTTAAGGCTATAATGGCAGTTGGGTATTTCGCCTTCTCATTTACAGAGCCATTATATATATTGCTCTTACTTCAGGAACATCCTTTTTTTTTTTTTTTACTTTCATTGGCAGCGTCACTGCTGTTGGACAAATGTTTCCTGCATTTGTGTATGAACATTTTTAGCATTGTTTAGACTGTGCTTTGCAGAGCTACCTCAATGAAAAAGCTAAAAGTTATTAAATAAAAACCCCCAAAACAACTTTTTCTGCCCTGTCCTGAAAACGAATTCACTCAGTAGAACACGGACTATCATACTTCCCTTACTCCCAGAAAACGTCCCACGGATAAGTCATCCTCTTTCAAGACCCTTTCTTGACCCATACAGATGTGGCCCCCATCAAACTTACTGTATTGCCTAGGTTACGGAGGCCCGTGAGGCCGTGAACAGTCTTGGAGTACTGCAAAAGAAAAGCAAGACAGACCATCAGCTCTGAAATATGGGGGTGGGTGGGTAGTGCATTCATTTTCAAATGAAATGAGAAACATGACATAAAAGAAAAAAACCCAACAACTTGCATTCTGGTTGAAAACAAACCAAAAACAGCCACCACCAAAATTGAAGGTTCCCCCCGGTTGTCTTGTTTCATAAAGTCAACAAAAGCCTCCGCCCACCAAAAGCCACAAAACGCAGTCCGCCCGCCCGCCCCAATCTTCGTACAACACAATAATGCCAGCTGGTGCCATTCTGAAACCAGGACCCGGAGGGGCAGAAATGACTGGGGATAGCTCCTGCCCCATCTGGCTTGCCACAATCGCACGGACGGGGCAAATTACTACCTGTGAGAAGGGAGTGGAGGGTGAAGGCCCGGTTTGTTTGGGTTTTTTTTTTTTTTTATTTCCTCTGCGCTGGAGGGTGGGGTTCAGAGGAATGTTTCTTGTTTTTTTTCTTCTGTGTTTTTCTTTTCATTTTATGTTCATTTTGTTTATAGTAAACAAAGCAAAATTAACTTAAAACAAAACGAAAAGAAAAACCCAAAAACAAAAAAGCAAACTTTTTTTTTTTTGTGTGTGCACATCCCTACAGAAACTAAAAGTCCCTTGAAGGGAGCGGCTTTCTCCCTGCTCAGGCCCGAAGGCTGTGTGTGTGTGCTGCCTCAGTCCCTGTCTGTTCCCTCAGATGGAAATGTTCACGTAGCTCCTGCAACTGCAAACTAAGAAGTGTTTTTAGCACGTGCAATTTATGCAGTCCAGCACACACTTTGCACCTATTTGCACTGGTAGCCAAGTGGGGGTCAAAACAATGCACGTACAATTGAGAAATCATTCCTGTGTGTGCGCTATTTGACTCCCCTGACCTAAACAGCCAACAGGAATGCCTCTTTGCAATGTAACCGGAGGTGCCCTATGGAACTTGCATGCACTCTCCGTCACATCTGACAGTGTCAGTTTCCAGTCAGACCATTTTATCCGGGCAAATGCCTTGGAAGACTGCCCTCCCCATGTGGCACTATTCTCAAGAACAGATATGCCCTCTCCCCACCAAGGGCATCAGGAGTGTTTCTCCCTCCCCTCCTCGCTCTCATGCTGCTGTTCCTTGAGGGCTGGCAGATTCTGGGGAAAGGTTCAGGCTCTGGGTTCAAAGTCTGCGGTAATTACTTGAGGGTTTCTCTGTAATTCTCAGGCGCGTGTGAAACACACACACACACACTTTCTCTCTCTCTCTCACCCTTACCCCTCTACCTGCTCCTTCTCTCCCCCTTTTCCCTTTATTTCATGAAGCAGGAACAGTTTCACTATTTCTCAGCAGCGAGAGTTTCCTCCCGGCTGCTCCCTTCTCCCCCATCCCCAAGCAGTTAGAGAGTTACTATTATCTGGCAAGTTTGAAAGACCAAAGGTCCATCCAGTCCAATCTTCTTCCGATGGCCTAACAGCTCTCTCTCTCTCTACACTTTGCATCTGCACTCGGTTCTGCAGTTGTAAAAAAAAAAAAAAAAAACACAAAAAAACCACAACCCTTTTCTCAACCCCACCCAGTGAGGGGCTCAGAATCACAGGACTAGCACTTTTCCTCAGCACGTATCCCTAATCATCGCCACCACACTTAGTGAAAGTGGTGAGATCTATTTATTGCCCCTTAATGGTAGAGAAAGAATGCCGGTTTTATCTAAAATCACGCTCAGAGCCCTTCCGCTGAGAACCTATACAATATGGGTGGGGGTGGGGCCAGTTAACACCTTGCCATCCAGTCCCACTGGGGACACAATGGTCCAGGCAGATTTAAACCTCCTGCTTTAAAAAAAAAAAAAAAGTGTATTTGGTAAAAACATTTCTTAGAAGATGCCTGTAAGGGTCCCTGGATATATTTGCATTGTGTTACTACATCCCTTTGTAAATGTCTTTATTCTAACATAAATAACCCCAGTTTGGACAATCTTTCAAGGCTGGACAATGCAGAGTGCCACAAGCCTCTCTGTCTCCAGCAGTGAGTTTCCTCTCAGCAATGCCCTTTCAGTGTCACCAATGTCTCCAGCAGCGTAAGCTTCCTCTCAACAGTGCCCCCGTCAGTGCCAGCAATAAAACTCCAGTAATATGAGCTTCATAGGAACATAAGAAATGCAACAATTGGGTCAGATTAATGACCCATTTGAGCCATCACTCTGTCTCCAACAGGGACCAATCCGGGTTTGCTTGGAAGGAGGGAAGCAAACAGATCCTAACGGGGGGCCCACCCCATCACTGCCCACCAGTAGTGCCACTTCTCCGTGCCACCCGTGGCTTCAGCGGCGGTGCCGGTGCAAGGATGTTCAGCCGCCCTTGGCGGCGACGTCATCCTACCGCGTGATCTCTCTCTCTCTCCGCGGTCTCGCTAATGCAACGTATCGCGCCAGGCATGCCCTCACATCGACCGCGGCGTCCTGCCCACTTCCGGTGCCCTAGGCGGCCGCCTACTTCGCCTAACGCCTCTCGCCGGCCCTGTTCAGCAGCGAGTTCCCTCCTAGCAGTGCCCCTGGCCAGCTGTAGTTAGGATTCTGGCAGGGTGGCCTTCCTCCCATCCGCGGCAGCCTGGATTTCAGTTTCCGCTGTCTCAGTACTCTGTAGCAGGCTTATCCTCTACAAGGCATTGCCCCGAGACTGATTTTGGGACTCTATGCAAAGTAACAGAGGGACTGCTATTCAGGCACAAGCAGACTTTGTGCGTCAGCTGTCGTCAGCTCATGAAAACAAGCAAGAATGACCTTGAAATAACCCTGCTCCCCATCTCCAAAACGCACATACACCTTATCCCCCACATCCATCTAGTCCCTTCTCCATACACATACACCTTCTTCCCTCCCCTGGAGACATCCTGGCCCTCAAAATTATGGGCAAGTCCCCCTCCACATACACATTTTACCCTGCCTCCCCCACTCCTGCCACACACACCTTATCTCTCACCACCATATAATCAGTCTACTCTCTCCCCACCCACCCCATGCACACTGGAAACGGCAGAGACTGGAATATGGTGTAAGAACCAGTGCTGCCCTCGTCTCTAGTGATGCCATAAAAAGCTATAACCGCACTATTGATAAGAAGTAGATAAAGTGAGTGCCTGCCACTGCCTTTCTATTGTGTGCATTTCTCTGATCCAGATCCAGCCCTGGCACACTCCCAGGAGGGAGGGAGGGAGAGGAGAACATTCATTAATGCCCAGACATGCGCCTTTTGCTCCTATCATCTTCTCAGTGACTGCTGGGGGTTCTCACGAGGCGAGTTTCCTTACAACAGTGCCCACTCGGTTATCCCATGGGCTTCTCCCAGTAGTGCCCTGCTGCTCATCCAGGATTGTGAGCTTCCTCACAGCAACGCTGTCACCTAGGCCCTCCAGAAGCTTGCCCCATTCAGAGGAACTTTTGCAGTAAGAGCTTCCTCACCACAGCGCCCTAATCACTGCTCTGGCAACATAAGTAAGCTTAGCCATGGCGGGGAGTGTGACCTTCCTCATGGCAGTGCCCTGGGAGCGTAAGCTTCTTCACAGTGGTGCCCAGTTATGCCCAGTCATTATCTCTTCCGTGGCTCTTGTGTCCTTGCCCCTCACTGCTCCTGCTCTACGTTCCCTGGTGGAATTATGGGCCTGATTTACTAGGATTTTACTCCCCTTCTGTATCTATGAGAAAAAAAAGGTTAGTACATCCCACCCTAAGAGAGAACACAGAGGGAGCACTTATCCCAAACTCCAGCTGTTAATAAGGTTTATGAAGGAAGGCTGCTGACCGTCAGAGCTGCAGGAGGCTGGATCCAGCTGCCTCTCTGCACCCCAGGAGGCACAGGAGATCCCTAGTTTATTACCCCTCTTCAATGCTTTCGCTCTATGGCTTCCTCAAACGAATCTCAGCAATGTTCAGAGCGACCGATCCCAAAAATTAGCGTTGTGAGTGTTTACGGCACTGGAGGTTTATCCATCCACGTTTACAGGAAAAAGGAGGCCTATTTTCTGTGGCATGGAACATGCGAGGATCCCCCTCCCCCCCCCCAAAAAAAAAAATCAACCATTTGTCCTCGTTTCCCTCCCCAATACATCCTGAAAGTTTGGTGTGGGTGCTAGGATTCAGAGTCATATAACCGAAGACTGGGGCACAAGAGTGTCTTAATGTATGAAAGTAAAGCGCAGGAAACGGAGCATGGATTCAACAGAGAGAGAGAGAGAGAGAAAAAGAAGAGGCAAATCAGAAGCCAGCATCTTTCATAAAGGTCACAGAGAGCAGAGCATTTAAATGTACAAAGCATTTTCCCCACTGCCTTCAAGTATCCCCTAAAGATTTAAACCACACGTTGAGCTGTCAAGAAGTCTGTACGGGTGTGCCCTGACCCCAAGCTCTCCTGGCATCACAGGCCGAGCCCTCTTGCCACACACACGTATGCCCCCACACCCCGCTTAACCATAATTATTATTATCATCACGCCCTACCTTCTCCTACCACATGCACATCCCCAGGCTTACGTTTCCTTATCCTTCCACAAGGCGCACACCCTCTGCCCTCTTACCTTTGCCTTATTGAGCAGGAACTCGAGGAACGTGGAGAGGAGCAGGGACCCCGACACCGAGTTTTCCTTTTGCAGCTGCTTGCTGAAGATGGGGAGCTGGGAGACGGGAAGAGCCTGGGGCAGGGTGATTGTGTAGGAATTCCGCATTCTGGGACAGGCCTGAAGGGGCAGGTCACAACTTCCACGCTAAACCAAAAAAAAACGACCCGGGAAAGGCGCCAGGGAGGGGCTCCAGTCACCGGCTGTTCAGACCCTTGCTGCTGAGCTTGTTTGCTCCTGGGAGGGAGGGTTTGAAAGCTTGCTTTAGTCAAACGACACCCGCGCGCGGGTGCTGCCCGGGATCTCCTCTGCGTGCAGATGGCAGGGCTGTCAGGGTCTTCTGCCTGCCAGGTGGCTCTGCTGCCGTCCTACGGTCCCTGCGCAGGTGGGGAAGCAGCAGGCTCCCAAGCTGGCACCAGAAAGGGTCGGAGGAGGTGCTGACGCCGCGGGGACACTCGGCCAGGTGGGAGGAGGGAAGATCCCAGCCAGCCTACCTTTCCTGCGCCTCCCCGCAAGGCCAGGGGTAAGCCGAGGAGGACTGAGAGGAACGACCCGTCAGTGCCACACCCCGTGTCTGCCTCCCTCCCTCCCACGAGAAGGAGCTGCCAAGAGCGGCACTCTGCAGACAGGCAGGCAAGCTGGCTTCTGGCTCCCAAGGCTGGCAGGCTGGCCACTGGGCTAGCACCGAGGCCACGTGTCACCGTCACAGCTCCGATGAACAATGTTTGGCACCGAATTAAACCATGTCTGGAGAGAGAGAGAGAAATTAAGAAGAGCCTAGTGCTGCGAATGCCCCCTAGCTATTCACTGCAAGGTCCGTATTCAGCCGCTCTCCGGCTGAGCTAGTTGGCTAACTTAGCTGGGATTTTCAGCGTATTGGCTGCACTGCTGAATATACTCGGCTGTCTGAAAGCTAGCAGGATAAGTTTAGGACAGGTTTATGGCACTGCTAGAGTTATATATATATCTAGTTAACCAGCTAAGTAGTGGCCGTTAATCCTGGGCAGATATTCATCCCCCGCCACTTAGATGGATAAGTCAAAACTTCCCGGCTAAGTGGCTCTGAGTATCTACCTCTGTGTGACCAAGCAATTAACTTAGGTCTCCTTCTGCTACAAAACCTCAAACAAGATCAGGGAATCTGAACTTTGCCGAGTACAGTGACAGCTTCATAGGATCTGTAGGAATCACTTTCTCTGATGTCCGCTCTTGAGGGTTTTCACGGAGGTCTGGAAACTCTTCCTGGAATCAATGGTGTAACAGGGGACATGGCACCTAGGCCCTTAAAAAGAAGCCCCCCCCCCCCCCCCCCGAGTCTTTCAGTATAGTGCTTGCCAGCACCTCAGCAAGCAGCATGGAGCATGAACAAGGAACCATCGTGAGCCACAAGAGGAGGAGATGCTGGGGTGTCCACAAAGCCCATCGGTGTAGCAGTCAAAGTCAAAAGTGGGAACCTGGGGTGGTCACGTGCGGCTTATCCCATGCACCAACTGAAGCCACGTGGCGCCCATCCCAGGTGGTCGCTGAAGCCTCAGAAACCGTGGCAGCCATGCAGAGGTCAACATAAGTGGCTGCGGATACCTGGGGTGGCCACGTGGAGTCCATCCCATGTGAAAGCAGAAGCCGCAAGGACGGGCAGCAGAGCAGGACCAACAACACACCGGTACTGATTGCTCCCAAATTGCCCCACCTCCTTTGCCACTGTACGTCCACCCAGGTAGGTGAGATGGGAGAGGGGGGGGGAGCAGCCTAGGACATGGGATCGTGCAGTATCTACATTTTTTAAAATAAATAAACCCAAACTACTGACTGGATCTGTTCCTGCACCCAGTTCAAGATGGGGCAGAAGATGGAGAGTGGGAGAGAGAGTGAGTAGGATGAGATTATGAGCAGAAGCAGGAGAAGGGAAGGATGGGAGAAAGAAGAAAAAATGTAACATATTTTAAAGAAAATACACAAAAGAATGAAGAATACTCGAGGATGAAAATGAGAGAAGCAGGAGAAAGGAACAAGAAAAACAAAAAAGAGAAAGGGCATTAAGAAGAGCAAGATCTTGAAGGTGCGTTTTTAGGAGGCTGTAAGATTCACGGAGCAGGGAAGTCCCTCGTACGTGTGTCAGCACTGCGCTGTGTACATCCAGCAGGGCTGCAGAGATGAGAAGCAGTCCTGGAATAAAAGACCAAGACAGAGGAAAAACTTGCAAATGGGCCTTTAACTAACCACTGTATCAATGCGCTACATTACAATGCCAGCGCCCAGCAGGAGGTTGCAGGGCTTTAGCTATGCACAGGTACCGGGGCGAAGGAAGGGATCTGTTTAAATCTCGGGCTCCAGTGTGCATCAAGGCCGCGCATTTAAAAGAACACAAAAGCCCCAGATGTGGATAACCTGCCAGGAATCCCAGTCACTGCTACGATATTTCTCTGTCATTTAGGATAACTTTCTACATTCATCAGCATGATGGTTTCAGTTTGGCGGTAATTGAACGCCACAGGTTAAAAGGTCAATGGTATAGGAATGGTCCTTAGTGGTAAGTTGGCTATCCTGGGCGAGCTAGGCAAGGGGAAGAACATGGAGAGCGGGCAAGCACGGGGAAGGAAGGAGAGACAGGAGAAAGGGGGGGTGAGGCAAAACGGAGAGAATAAACGTAATGGAGGGAGAGACGTATACCAGATGAAAGAATTTACTAAAGATTGTGAGGGATGGATGGTGATAGCGGGGAGGAGGGTGAGTCAGGCAGGAAGGAGGACAATGTGGAGCAGTAGGAGAGATTGGAGGGCTCACTATGTGAACATGAGTCCTCCTAAGGCCTTGCTATGCCACTGCCTACAGGGTGTTCTAGCCCCTTCATTTTTTTCCTCAATCTGTGTATATTGGGAAACCTGCTTAGTGAATCAAGGCCTAAGTCACAGTCTCAAAGTTACACCACAAGGCGAGATCGCAGCCTCAAGATTCAGGTGCAGGTCTCACTCTCCTCCTGTCACTGGTTTATCCATTCCATTCACTGCAAGTCCCATCACTGCTAGGTCAAGCACAAGGTCATGCTGCAGGACACAGACAATTACCACTGCAGACAGAGATGCAGACCCCAGACGCTCACTCCTCTCCCAAGCGAAGGGCCCTCTCCCCCAACCTGGGCTGTCTCTCCCAGGAAATGCGCCTCCATCCTGCAGGCCGTCTCTCCCTCCAAGGTACAGACTTGGACCCTCTTTATCCATAAGATACAGTCCTGGGCTCTCCTCCTGCCAGGCATCTTCTCCCTTCACCTTCCTCAGGCACAGCTTATGAGCCTTCTTCCCTGGATATTGACCCCAGGGTTTCTCTTTCTCTCTTCTACCTGATACAGACACTGGGATCTCTAACCCTGGTACAGGCTCCAGCCCCCGACCCCAGGCCCGTCTGCCACCTTTTGCGACAGGGGCTGAGAATCACATCCGTCCACGTTGTGGTTAAAAATAACCACATTCTTTTCTGCCCAAACTTCTCTGATGTCTAATAGCTTCTATAATTCATTCACTAATTTTTCTATTCCTGTCAAAGTTCACAACACGGAGACCTAAGAAACAGCATCTCAGGGCCATTTTCCTGTGCAGCTTGGTTAAAAGCTCTCATTGGGTGTGGGTGCTCCAGGACTACTGAGGATAAGATTCTTTGATCTTGCCACTAAGAAGAAAATGGGGTAGCAGCAAGATTGTAAATCAACAAGGCCTTTTATCTTTCTTTCTCCCCGGCCAGCTGCACCTCCTCTCACTGACCCCACCCTCTTCCTGGGACTGGGGGTAGGGGCCTGGATTCCCCTGCGCTGGAGACCTACCCTGAGGGCAGGCAGCCTGCCTCCTGCCGAGAGGACAGAGGTGCTGGCAGGATTCTCAGTAATAAAAGGACAGAGTCACGTGACAGAGAGCAGAGCCAGTTCTGAGAAGTACAGTAACACATGAGCCGTGTACAGTGTGTTCTGCAGGGAGCAGGGAATCAGCCTGAATAAACCAGATCCCGGCACCTGAGCAGCCGGCGAGGGGCAAAACAGCAAACTTGTGTGACTACATCTGAGGCTGACAGCCCTAGGTCCTGTGCCGGACACACAGAAACCGGGGAAGTGGTGTGCGGGGGGGGGGGGGGTGCAAGTATCGGTGCCCACAGACGTACCGGGTATGAATCCACACTGCATGTGCGGGATGGCCCTGTCCTAATGGTATTTTATATCTACCTGTGTTCTTATATGTTGTAAACATGCACATACAGAATATTGGGTATGTGAGCGTACGTATGTGATATATGCATGGATAGCGGGGATGTATATTTAGAGCATGCTGTTTTTATGTGTGTGAACGTATAAAAGGTGGAGCATAGCTGGGAGTCCTTTAGGAGTGGCCCTGGGTTTCAGGATTTCAAGTCCCAAACCCAGGTAATCCAGAAGACTTTCTCCGGGGCACCCGCAGAAAAAAAAAGCACCAAGAGCAGAAATGCGGCCCTGTAAGCTCTTGGGTGGGAAGAATTAATTGAGGTGGCAACGATAAAAAAAAAAAAGCTGATCCCAGCAGCAAGAGCAGAAAATATCTGCACAAACAGGTCCTCCCTCCTGCACTGCTCCACGTTTCTACCCCTACATCTCTCAGACATACAGGGTGATGGGGGGGTGGGGAGGGATGCAGGCAGAGCACTGTAGGAAAGAGCTTCCCTCTGCCACTTACTGGGGGGGGGGGTGTGTGTGTGTGTGTGTGCAGATTTCTGTCCTAGCACCACCCGCTCAATTCATTTGCGTCGCCTTACACTGAGCATGCTCACGGGCAGCCAGCTCTTTTATGGGAGTCGGGGGGGGGGGTTGAATAATGGAACTGTGGAAATTGTTTACGCAGAAAACATGGCACACACGCATATATATTATATATATACACACACACAGACACCCGGAGGGAGGTAATCCTCAGCACATTCAGTCCCTACCTACGCATGGTCAGGTGACTCACAAGACAACATGTTTCAGAGGAGGATCGCCCCGCACCCAACCTGTTCTTCCACGCTCAAGCACAGTTATACAACCACACAGTACAGCACAGGGCATGCAGGCCTTCCTGCGAGGACGGGAATACAGTGCACCCGAAACCACTTACTGACTTGCAGGGAGGGCAATTTCCACAGGGGTTTCCCTGGGTTAAGACTGCCTCCATGCGTGCGGGTGAAAGTGCGCGCTTACATTTCACACCCCGCGTGCTTTTACCCCTACGACTGCAGAGGTGCTCCTGGGACAGAGGTCAGGCCGGGTGGGGGGAGGGGAAGGAACCACCAGACAGACCGCCAGGTAGGCAGACAGATCGGTATCTATCCGGCTTAGTGGCGGCAGCTGCAGGCACTTCCCCAGAGAGTTACAGACTTTTTTTTTTTTTACATTTTTAAACGTTTTTACTATATTTTCCATAGCGCTGGAAACCTAACGCCAGCCCTAACCCTGGAGTTAACTTTCTACTACTCCGGGGTTACTGGAGTACTAGAAAGTTGCCAGATGCAGTCTTCTCTGCCTTGGGGAGTAATGCTTAATGCCCTCATTGGCATGGGATTTCCAGACGAAGGCACTAAAGCAGGACTCCCGTTCAAGAACGCGCCATTTTCTGCACGCAAAATTCCTTGCTGCGTTGGGGGGTACGTTTTTTTTGCGCGCAGGAGATGCACGCCCAAGAGAAGGCCCGAAGGTGCGTTCAAACTTGTACGCAGCCTCTCTGCATCGGCCTGCGAGACTGCCGGGACACGTGCCGCCCCCCCCCCACTCCCGTCCCGTCTCAGGAAGCTGAAGCACTCACCGCGCTCTCTTTAGTAGGGGATCCCGTCGGCTTGTCTGTCCTGTCCCAGGAGTAGCTGAAGCGGGTGCTGGATTTTAAGGCGGGGCTGGAGGCGTCCTGTATGGAGCTGCGCGGAAGGCTGTAGCTGGTGCTGCTTTTCTTGCCGTACATCTCACCGGGGTCGGTCTTGATGGTGCTCCGGTAAGATCCCTGCAAGTTGTCCAGATCCACTCGGCTACGGCTGAGAAGCGGGCTCCTGGAGGCTGCAGTGTAGTAGGAGGTGTCTGAGGTGTGGAGACTGGCCATGCCATCAGCGAGGTCTGCCTGGCTGGAAGATTTCCGCCGGCTCAGTGATATTATCGGGGAGGGACTGACCTGTAGGTAGTTTGCATGATAGCTGGAAGGCCCTCCATAGGTGTAGGGATATGACCCCCCAGTCAGACCACTGGTTGGGACCTTTGTCCGACCTAAGCTTTCACTCCTTTTGCCAATGTCCACTCGAGGGAGTGTTCGCCCTCGGTCCTCCGAGGAGGATGTGTAGTAGTGGATGAGCTTGGAGGTGTTCCCTAAGTAGCTGCTGGAGATGCCAGACTTGTAGCTGAGTTTTTCCCGCTCAATATAGGAGGAGCTGAGGTTGGAGGTGTATGGAGAGTAACCGCCATAACTGCTCTTGGTGTAGGGTGGGTCCGTACAGCGCTTCAACGTAGAAGAGATCTGAGACATGCTGCAATCTGGGAGTCAGGGCGAGCCATGAGAAGCATCAGCTGTGAGAAAAAAGGGGGTCAGAAGGCACCATTAACGTTGGGAAGCACAAAAAAAAAGTCACCTGCATGCAAGAATTAAAGGTACAAGCCCGGGGTTTCACCAGTGCTGGGGGGTAGAGGAATGGACAGGGTCACCTGAAAGTGAAACCATTTTGAACCCCAGCACTGCACAGCAGGAACCAAATTTTACTAGGCTGATAACGCTTCAGCACCTTTGCACGCTGCCCAGCTGCTGTTAGGTAGTGGAATGCCTGCTCCCTCGGCATCCCACGGAATTGTATGCTACTTTTTGTTCACATTATAAACAGTGCAAGAGCGCACACAGGCAAAAAGCCACAAAAAGCAAACCTGCCAAGTGACCCAGTTTCCAGAGGGAGACTCGAGGCTGGTCTAAGCGACCCCCTTCTGATGTACTAAGGTACCTGTGGTGCTGATTTCAAAAAAGCAGAAATCAGACTGTAAATTTAGGATGTGCATTCGTATACGCGTTCCTTGCCAACTTTCTAGTACACGCGGGAAAACAGATAGTATGCGTGTATCCCATTATTAAAAATACGCGCATGCTCTCCGTTTCCCGCGTGTACTAGAAAGTTGGCGAGGTACGCGCATACCCGCCAAAACGAATGTGATGAATGCAACATCCCTACTGTAAATAACTCAATATACTGGGATGTAGGTTCAATAAATCAGGGCTGACCGAAAGTGTCTCAGGAAGATGGTCTATTGGCAGCTCTGCAAATGTGCTAATCCTCAAGTTTTTAAAGTGATAGTGTTATAATTTATACTCTACATAGTTATTTATTTTGTTTAAAACATTTATTCCCCACACTCTTTACAACCCTAGGTGCGTGTCACATTCATATTAAAAAAAATATTAAACTTTTGTTATCGCCGTTTCACAGACCCATGGTGACTTACAAATTAAAATCATAAAGCACAATATTAAAAGATATAGCCTCAAAACCTAAAATTCAGTCTATCCACCTCCTAATACAATCATAAGTTATTCCCTTCAGCCCTCCTCCCACTCATCCCCAGCCAGCCCTTCCTATAGTATCCTCCTCACAGGAGGCCAACAGTAAACCCACTGAAACAGCTGAGTCTGCACAGCTTCCCAGAAACAAACAATCCATATTATTAGGATCACCAAAAACAAATGATAAGAACATAAGAAGTTGCCATACTGGGTCAGACCAAGGGTCCATTAAGCTCAGCATCCTGCTTCCAACAATGGCCAATCGAGGTTACAATTACCTGGCAGGTGCCCAAAACATTAAGTAGATCCCATTTACTAATGCCAGTAATAGCAGTGGCTATTCCCTAAGTCAACTTGATTAATAGCAGTTAATGGACTACTCCTCCAAGAACTTATCCAAAACTTTTTTGAACCTAGCTACACTAACTGCCCTCACCACATCCTCTGGCAACAAATTCCAGAGCCTAATTGTGCATTGAGTGAAAAAGAATTTTCTCTGATTTGTTTTAAATGAGCTACTTGCTAACTTCATGGAGTGCCCCCTATTCCTTCTATTATCCAAAAGAGTAAATAACTGATTCACATTTACCCATTCTAGACCTCTCATGATTTTATGGAACTCTATCATATCCCCCTCAGCCTCCAAGCTGAACAGTCCTAACCTCTTTAGTCTTTCCTTATAGTGGAGCTGTTCCATCAACTTTATCATTTTGGTTGCCCTTCTCTGTACCTTCTCCAGTGCAATTATATCTTTTTTGAGAAGTGGTGACCAGAATTATATACAGCACTCAAGGTGTGGTCTCACCATGGAGCTTTAAGACATCTTCTGTTTTATTAACCATTCCCTTCCTAATAATTCCTAACATTCTGTTTGCTCTTTTGACTGCCACAGCACAATGAGCTGACGATTTCAATGTATTATCCACTGTGATGCCTAGATATTTTTCCTGGGTTGTAGCTCCTAATGTGGAACTTAACATCGTGTAACTACAGCAAGGGTTATTTTTCCCTATATGCATCACCTTGCTCTTATCCACATTAAATTTCATCTGCCATTTGGATGCCCAATCTTTTAGTCTCGCAAGTTCCTCCTGAAATTTATCACAATCCGCTTGTGATTTAACTACCCTGAATAATTTTGTATCATCTGCAAATCTAATTACCTCGCTCGTTGTATTCCTTTCCAGATCATTTATAAATATATTGAAAAGCACCGGTCCAAGTACAGATGCCTGAGGCACTCCACTGTTTACCCTTTTCCACTGAGAAAATTGACCATTTAATCCTACTCTCTGTTTCCTGTCTTTTAACCAGTTTGCAATCCACGAAAGGACATCACCTCCTATCCCATGACTTTTTACTTTTCTTAGAAGCCTCTCATGAGGGACTTTGTCAAATGCCTTCTGAAAATCCAAATACACAACATCTACCAGTTCACCTCTATCCACTATGTTTATTAACCCCTTCAAAAAAGGGAAGTAGATTTGTGAAGCAGGATGATATCAGTGCCACAATGGAGAAAGCCTGCCCCCTCGTAAATTGTAGGTGAGCCACCTACTTAATGGAGAGAATTAACCTCAAACTCCTTGACGGTACGTATACAGAGGTCCTCTCTCTAAGATAATCCATGAGAAAGGGCCTAGTTATCTTAAACACTAGAGTTAAAATCTCAAATTTGTACCACGCCTCAATGGGCAGCCAGAGTAATATTTTCAAGGTGGGGAGGGGGAGAGAACATTATCCCTTGCTCTCAGACCATCCAATATCCTGGCTGCAATATTTTGTACCAACTGAAATCTCCTTATGGCAAATACGAAGAAGGCCTATAAACACCAAATTACAACAATCCAAGCATGATATTACCAATGCCTGTACAACTAAAGTACAATTAGCTGGAGATACGTAAGGGGGCATTTACTGAACCAACCATAACCCCCCCCACACACACAAATGATGCTTGAATAACAGCTGAAATTGTTATATCCGGAGATAACTCCTGATCCTAATCTTATTCCCAAATTTCGAACAGAAGCTCACAGTGGGATCTGTGTCCCATTCACTGTAATGCGGAAATCTGCACAGGGAGTCACCTTATCTCTCAAATAAACTCCAGATTTGCCGACGTTTACCTTCGGTCTATTTTCTTCCATCTTCTGTAACCCGTAACCCTTAAACCAAACTTTGATGCCTCCTCCAACCCTCCTCCCTTGACCGGGCAAACAGTTATGCTACAACAAATTTACAAATCCAATTCTTTATAGCCATTCCTAAATTTCTAGCATTAACTTTTATCGTATTGAGAAAGATGCAAAAATGGTGAAGATGTTTAGAATAATATCGAGGTCAATATTCAAAAGCCGGATAAAAAAAAAGGGGGAGGGGGGCATTGCGGAGAGTTCAGTTACCCGGCTGACTTAGCTGATTTTCAGTTCTCTCCGGCATTCGGCCAGATAGCCAGATAACTTTAGACCTGCTCCAAAGGGGGGGGGGGGGGGGGGCCGGAATGCTAAATAAAATTCTGAACGGGGGAGGAGGAGTAGTGGGGGTTGGACCCGACCCTTGGACATCAACTCCTACACAAATTTAGGAGATGTCTTGGGGGGTGGGGCCTGCACAGTGCCATCTTTTACAATTTGCTGGGGAAGGGAAAGACTCGTCCACAGGCCTTAGTTATTCCTTATTTTTTTTGTTTGTTTCCATTTTTACAGCGTTGCTTAGCTGGATATCTTTTGAAGATATCTGATCAAGTGACTAGTTATCCAGCCACACTAGGCCAGATAACTAAAAAACCTAACTGGTTATATTCAAACATAGTTAGTTAGGCTTGTGGTTAACCTGTTAAATTTGACCAAATAACTTTAGCAGAGTATATTCAATGGGACATTTACTTCATTGAATATCTGGGGCAAGTTATCTGGCTAAGTTGTCCACTAACTGTCTTAATTTATTTATTTAAAATTACTTATGTTTTGCCTTTTCCAGATTAAAAAAAAATTGCTCAGAGCAATGTACAAAACTTAATACATAATACAACATATATTACAAACCTATTACATAAAATCTAACATAAAAACATAAAAGCATCATAAAACAAACAAAAAACATAACTAAAACACTCTTGCAATAACTTACTATAAACTGCTGTTACCACATCACCCACACCAAAACCAGATTTTAATAGCCACCTTTCATTAACCACATTTTTACACCCTTCCTAAATCGCAACAGATCTTTCCCTACTCTCAACACCCAAGGCAATGCATTCCACAACTTGGGAATGGCTGACAAGAAAGCACGATTTTGCAAACGTATATGCTTGAAGGTCTTTACCAATGGCAACTGGAGCTGAGACCGAAGATAAGCCCTAGTTTCACGTCTACTATTATGCCATTGAAGACGCCCCCTAAGATGTGGAGGACATACCCCTCGCATTACCTTAAATGCCAAAACTAAACACTTAAATTTACAGCATTCAGCAATAGTCAGCCAATGCAATTTTAAAAGCAAGAGACGCAAACGTACGATGACTACAACCCAGTATTAACCAGGCTGTTGTGTTCTGAATAACCCGCAATCTTCTCATCATTTTATCTGGTAACCCCAAATAAAGTGCGTTGCAATAATCAACTTGTGATAGTACCAAGGCATAAGCTACCTTTTCTTAATGCTCCTATTTTCAAAAATAGCCTCACTTGTCACAATGGCTTACTGAATATGACCTCTAAATTTATATTAAAATGTTATATATGCCTTAATATTTATAAAATACATTAAAACAGTTCCTGCTGCTGTTCTGGAGTGTCAGCATCTCCTCTAGTATCACCTTCCATTAAGTAATGAGAGACCCCCCCCCCCCCACCACATGCATACAGCTCTGTCAATGTACCTCGTTCTTGCCATGCAGTACCCACCCCAGCTATTCCGGTACTGAGACACCCCTAAACAGCTCTGCCAATGAACCTCACTCTTGTCCTAAACAGGGCCGGTGCAAGGGTCTGTAGCGCCCTAGGCAGACTGATGTAACACTGCCCCCACCAAATCCACCCTGCGTTGAGTGTGCCCCTCTGACAGTGCTAGATAATTAGAGTTATGGTCACCCTCTTACAGCTCTCTCTCTCAGCGAGCGACTGAAAATGGCGCCCTTGTGTACCCCAACAACACTCTACCCACTGTCGCCGCGCCGCCTTAGGAAACTGTCTAGTCCTGCCTAAAGATCGCATCAGCCCTGGTCCTAAAGCACACCCTGCTATTCCTGTAGTTTAACCTCAATACCGTTGCAATGTTTTACGTGCAACTCTCTTGATAACAATGCCAGAGGGAGGAGTAGATGGATAATTATGTCAAAGTTTAGGGCTGGGAAATTATATTTGTAATTTGACAAATTGCATAATTTCACTTCCTGTCCTCACATTCCTTGGCTCTCTAATTACTGGCAACATTTGATGCTGGAGAGGAGAAGAGAGTTCTCAGTCTGCCTATATACAGTATGACTTTTCATTGGTGGAAGATACTATTTTAATTTTGAAAATAATAATAAAAACTTGCATCATCCAACCTCAGCTTCTAGTAAGGAACACAAGCTGATGGTATAACTATTTGTTTAAATGCATGAAAAGCAGGTCAGAATCACTGGATGTCATGAGCCCACGGGTTGCGTGTTCAGGAAAGTTACAGTATTCTATACTCCATGTCCTCAAGAAGAAAGGGAACTCCAAGAGGGGAACGAGAGTCTCTACTCATTCAATCACACTAAGGAAGGCTTTGTGTCACAGGGAACCACACACACAAAATTTAAGACACGGACAGCTGAAAAAGACCACAATCTATCTCACACACAGCGATTACTCCTCTGCCAGGGCCATGAAGAGAGACTGAGATAACCAGAAACAGAACGACACTATCATACAGACCTCCACACTGACAGTGCTGAAGTACGACAGTGAACAGCCAAAATGAGTCTCCATCCTTAAGCTTGGACAATATTTTCGACAAGTAGAAGGAATGAGTGAGAATCTACCAGCACACGAAGGGAAAGAAACAACAATACTTGCAAGACAAAAAAAAAAAAAAAAAATCCTGGAAAGAATCAGATCAGCAAAGGAAAAAACAACTGGGAAATGCACAAATAAAAAGAGCTCCTTCTGCAACCCTACATGGATCAAAAGCTGACACAGGGATAGTTAAGGAGAGGTGGATTTAAACCTACAGATGACAGATTGTTAATGGCAGCACAGGACAGTGGACTACAGACAAGATGGCTCACAGCCAGCATAGAGAAGATTGGCAAAACAGACAAATGCAGTCTCTGTAAAACACGTCCTGTTGCTGGATGTCAAGCGCTGATGTCGGAAGGCCTGGGGTACAGAAAGGCACAATAAGGCGGCAGAGCTCATGCCCTGGAAACTGCGTAAACACTATAACACCACTGGGCCCACAGCCCTGAAAGAATGGGGTATTTGTGATCATCTGGGACGTTCCTATTCCAACCAATGAAAAGCCTGATGAAAGGAAGCCGGACATCCTGGTAAAGGAGAAAAACACAAGGACGCCATTGCTCACAGAAGCGTCAGTACCAAGCGACTGCTCTATGGGGTGTTTGGAGAGAGAGAGAAGATGCTCACGTTATCAAAAGACGCAAATCGGAGATCAGGAAAACGTGGCAGAAAGTCACAGAAAAAGTTCCCCCGTTTAAAAATAAATTTCCCAGGGCAGCTCGATAGGCTGCTTATACAGGTTGCATCCAAACTCTAGGAGGAGGCTTCTCTTTGGTACAAGGCAGGTAACTGAGAAGGGCACCAGCGGCAAAATTTGAAACCAAGACCGTAATCCAACCAAGCCTGACTTACAAGTGAGGTTCACTGCTGCCACATGCAAAAACGGACCCATCTGGGGATAATATCCAATGGAGGAGGACAGCAACCCCCTCGCCACAGGCACAACATCACGCCACAGGAACACAAGTTCAGCAAATCTCAACACGCCAGCAGAAAACCTTCCAATATATCAAAAGAGATTTATCCAATCTGGACTCATTTCCGGTGACCTTTCTCCCCAGCCCTCCTCTTCCAGGAAACTTTTACCCCCAAAACCTTCCCTTCCACTTCTCATTCATAGAAACCGTTTACCCCCCTCCCCATTCCCAGGGACCTTTAATCCCCAGCTTCCTCCTCCACTCCTCACTCCCAGGGACCACTGAACCACTCCCTCCCTCCCATCTCCCCGCCTCCTCCTCCTCCTCACTCCCAGGGACCTTTAGCCCTGGTAAGAGTTCATCAGAGTGCAACCTACATTAGTGCGGATCAGGGAGCTCCAGCAGATCCCCTCAGGAACATGGAAAGAGCACAAAGAGTAGTATCACTGATCTCCAGTGTCAGTGAGTGACAACTCTGCTACTATTTTGCCGGACGCGAGCAGTAAAAGGCAAAAGGTGGCTGCTTCACCGAACAGGGTTTTTTTTTTTTCCAAGGGGAACGTTTGCTGCTGGAATTGGTCCGCTCCAGCTGAATGCCATCTGCTGTTCTCCCCAGGGAGAGGAAAAGCGAATTCCCTCGTCACGGACAGGAGGATGCAGCTGCCCCGACGGTGCTGCTAGAGGCTTCCTGGAAGCTGGGTCTCCACAGGCCCTGGGGTGATTCGGGACCCACAGCCTGGTCTTCTCTCTCCCTCTCCTTTCCTGCAGTTTTATGGGAAGCTGCACTAACTCTGCAAGGCTCAGAGTCTTCTTGTTGTTGTCACAGAAACGACCCTGATTATAAACTCTTTTATGGTGTGTGCAGTGTAAACAACTGTGTCCACACATCTCGGGCTTCTTTTCAGAGTGAAACAAGCACAGGCATGCCAGGAGAGCCAGAAACAGCAGACACATTATATTACAAGGAGCCAGGGAGAGAGAGAGAGAGAGAGAGCGTGAACATGTCACAGAGAGCCAGGGGGACAGCGGTCCTTGTGTAGGCAGAATGGCAAGAATAACCCCTGATGGTGCCGGGTTTTTTTTTTTTGTTTTTAGATACTCTAACCACGTCGGCCTATGCACTCTTACTGTTCTCCCCTTTGAGATTTCAGATATTGCGAAAGGTCGGCACCAAAACCGACCCAGCAATTGTCCTGTGGTAAGGAGGCAAGAAGCTGTGTTTGTGTCGTCCGAGCAGCTCTGAAACTTAGACCTGTGACATCTGAGCCTCCTGAATGACTAAGGAAGGGAAAGGTAAGGAAGGAAGAAGAGGAGCCCAGAAGGAAGGTAAGGAAGGGGAGGAGAGGAGAAGGGCAGGAGGCCTGGGAAGGGGAATGAAGAAAAGAAGGCAGTGAGGAAGAATGGGGGGGGGGGGGGGGGGGGGTGTGAGGAAAGCAAGCGGTAATACACGAACCCTGCCACCCACTGGGGATGGGGTTAGAAAGGGAAATTCTGCAGCCCATGGGCAGGAACCTGTATATGGAAACCCTCCCTTTAAAATAAAACCCTCACCCAGCCAGTTCTACCTCGGATTTATTTTTTTTTTCACCAATTTAGCTTGGTTTTATTTATTTATTTGTTAATACTTTTCAACCCGCTAAATCGGACAAGTCTGGCCAAAGGGGTGCACAAAAATGTTTTAAAAACAAAGCAATAAAACCAACTACTGTATCATAAAAGGCATTAAAAATTACAGACAATCTAATTGAAAACAGCTTTCCTCACAGCTGGCAAAATCCTTAATACTCTTAACCTACTGAGTGAAAATAACCAGGTCTTTCTTTTCTTCCCGAAAGCTAAGTCGTTTGCTCCTAATCTTGTGTCCTGTGGCATGGAAGTGCAGCCCTTGACCCCCGAGCTGCAAACCTCCTTTTCCTGGGAGCCATCATCCTCCCTTCCTTTCTGTGGGGAGGGGGGGGGGGGAGAACACAAGTCGCGACTCAGGGTGCAGCTCTTCATCCCTTTCTGTGGATACACTGTCTGATTTTTTTAAGAACATAAGAAATTGCCATGCTGGGTCAGACCAAGGGTCCATCAAGCCCAGCATCCTGTTTCCAACAGAGGCCAAACCAGGTCACAAGAACCTGGCAATTACCCAAACACTAAGAAGATCCCATGCTACTGATGCAATTAATAGCAGAGGCCATTCCCTAAGTAAACTTGATTAATAGCCGTTAATGGACTTCTCCTCCAAGAACTTATCCAAACCTTTTTTGCATCCAGCTACACTAACTGCACTAACCACATCCTCTGGCAACAAATTCTAGAGCTTTATTGTGCGTTGAGTGAAAAAGAATTTTCTCCGATTAGTCTTAAATGTGCTACTTGCTAACTTCATGGAATGCCCCCTGGTCCTTCTATTATTCGAAAGTGTAAATTTTTTTAAACCTTTCTGCTACTTCCTTTCCGCTCCCTTTTTCTCTCTCCTTTTACCCATTCTGTCATTGTTTCTCCCTCTCAGAAGTCTCTCTTCCCTTCTCCAATCACTACCAGTCTTGCCTTTTTCCCCTTTCACTGAGCACTCCTCATTCACTCCATCCCCTTCTGCCACTCAATCATCCCCCTCCAGTCTTCTTCCCCTCATCCCTCCCCTACTTCCCCTCCATTATTTCGCCACTGATTTCTACCCTACCCACTCCTTCTTCCCCTCACCATTCCACCATCTCATCCCCATCACCTTTCATCCCATCCTCCCACCCCTCCCCCTCACTACTGCACCATCCCTTTCACTCAATCCTCTAAGTCTCCTCCTTCCAAAACTCGCCCCTCCAGTTCTCATTTCCTCCCCACATCTACTTCTCCATCCTCCTCCTCCTCTCCCCACTCGCCAGTGTCACATACCTGTTCCACCTGTCTCCAAATTCATCCCCTCTCTCAATCCACAAGCTGCCTCCCGTGCCCAGCCCCGACCCTCCAGATAACACCTCCTCCTTTCATGTTGTTTCTCTCCCCCCTCTCCTCACATGGTCAATGTCCCAGAGCTGTATCCTCTGACCTACTCCCCTCCCCTCCAAAAAGGGGGCCACCCTGCACAGTGTCCTTCTCCCCGCTACATGCACTGCTGCCTGATGCATCATGGTGCTCACAGTAACAGGGTGCTCACAGGAACAGGGCACATGGTGCTCACAGGAACAGGGCACTGTCAGGACTGTGCAACAGCCACGAGAGAGATACTCAGCCAGGAGCGATTATAGTGTCTAGGGAGAAGGACAAAAGTACTTAGGTCTAGCAGGGTATGGCTGTCTGCAGGGGAAGGGGCTGATGCAGCAGAAGAGTGCAAGTGGGCCAGGCAGGAAACTGTGGTCACAAGGAAAGGGGTGGGAGGGTGCAGGTGTGTGGGCAGTGGTTGGCAAGGAAGCGGAGGAGGAGAGTGTGCAGCGACTTGGTGGGAAAGGAAGATGGCTAGCGGGGAGTGGTTGATGGCTAGGGGCCTGAAGGGGGAGGGAAGAGGGCCTCAGCATGGCCAGTGATTCTTGGAGAAAGGGCCACTGGTTTCCTGAGATTCTGTGGGGGAATAGCAAATTCTGCAGCGGGAGACACAGCCTTCTGCAATTGTCACAGAATCGCAGGAAGCCTGGGGGCCTGATCAAATTCAGTCCTGAAGCAAGAGAAACTACAACATCATCAGGACATCAGTGTCATGAGCTAACCATCCCTGGCACATGCAGCTCTGTAACACAAAGAAAGAACAAGATATGTTTCTAAGAGTCATCGTCGGGCCGATGCAATATCATGGTTGAGTGCCCGCTCCCTTAACGCGCACCGATCCACCTCTCCGGGGCATCCATTGCTAAATGCAAATGGGCTGCCACAGTAAAAAGGAGGCGCAGGGGGAAATTGCGCGCCCCTAGTACCTCCTCAGCAGTAGGCGCCCAGGAGAGGTGGTTGTCAGCCGGTTAGGAAAATGGATGCTGTTTTAGAGCGTACGTTTTCCTAATCTGACCGCCGGCACACGTCTCATTTTTTGGTTCCTCTGACTTAATATTGCCAATATATTAAGTCAGAGGAAGTACAGAAAAGCAGAGCTGGCGTTAATTTTTGACAGTAAAAATGTGCGCCTCATGCGAACATTTTATTTTTTGCATGGAGGGGGAAATCGATAATAGCCTCATCAACATGCATTTGCATGCGATGAGTGCTATTACCTACGCACACAATTGGACGCATGTTTTAGATGCGCTAATCGGGGATACGGACGCGTGTTCAAAAAGCGCGTCCAATTGCGGGTTAAACCGTGAGCTGCAGCCAGTGCATGGTAAAGCATCGTCCTGAGTGAGCTATGCCTCCTGAGGGATGCAAAGTGAGGATTTGCTGTTCCAAGTTTGGATTCCTTAGGACATATCTGGATTACCAGCAATGGGGCAACGCATCTTAACCTTCCACATAAACATATTAGGCAATGGATACTCCAATATACATTAAAAATAAAATACTTCTTACAGCACAGGGTGCACTCTCCACTCACAATCCCAGCTCACCCGCAGCTCTTTAACCAAGACAGACTAAGGCCTCATAGCACAGTGGGCAGTCTCTACTCAAAGCCCCATCTCACCCAAGTTCTGTGACCCATGGATAGAATAATGACCCTTAGAGCATCAATCACAGCCCAACTGGCTCTGTAACCCAGGGACAGAATTATGTATCTAACAGCAAAGGGAGCAGTCTCTGCTCATAGCCCCATTCCACGGCAGCTCTGTAACCCAAGGACAGAATAATTCTCAGCAATGACTTTATATCTGCACCTTCCTAGGATTTGGATAGGCAACATTTGCCGCACTAGGCCTGGTGAAGGGTTAAAGTCATTGCTGGGTAACATCTAACGGTTACTGGTTCAAATTGCAGGAAAGTGAAAAATCAACAGACTAGGGTTTTCCAGACTTGTCCTGATGACCCCACAGGCATGAGATAAATCTGAATGAACCTGGTCGCCGGGGCAGGTCTGGGAAGCCTTGCAAGAAAACAATGACTTCATAGCTAATAAGTACAGAGAGAGAACAGGCTTATAGATGATTTGTTCACCTGTGGTGACCTCACAGCTCATCTCACTTCACCTGGGGCTCTGCCTCTGAATTAAGGTTGTTCCATCCTGACCCAGACACTGTAAAACATGAATCATGAGTTTTAGAGAGTGTGTAGGGCACTTCACTTAAAGGGATTGAAGGGGGGAAATCACCTAGTTTCTCCTCCTCAGAGAGATGGAATGATCCACTGAATCTTCTCTCCCCAGTGAATTGTCAGTGTGCAATGTGTTAAGGGATGTGTCTCAGAGCTAAGAACTTCTGTCAGGGATGTCTCCAAAGTGAGAAATACTATGAGGATGTGTTTTAGAGTTAAAGGGTGCTATGAGGGGTTTCTTTCTTTGGCTCCAGGAGTTAGTAAATTTGCTACGCTCCTCTTTCCTAGCACATTACCAGTCCTGGCTCACTTGCTTTCGTATTTTCCCCCATGTCACTCTCATACGTAGAATATAAAGTCTCTCAACAGACCCACACCTCCTCACCAATTCTGCACACGTCTGACAACAGGAAAGAGGGATTCCACGGTAACATATCATGGACAAGAGCAGGGGCCTGTTGGGCATGGGAATAGCACAAAATGTTTTCTGGAATAAAAAAACAAAAACAAAACAAAACAGAAAGGAAGGATTAAAACCTTCTGAGACTAACCTGCTTCCAGCGGTAAGCAGAGAGACAGAGAAAAAGGTGTGCATCCCCCACATTCAGAGTCCACTTCCGTCCCTTTCCTTTCCCTTACTCAGACCCCCCCAGGAACACAGGGTAAAATGGCAAGATGAGCAAGGGACCAGGACTCTCTGTGAGCAACGCGCTGCTCAGGTTACTGTCAGGTTAAATATAGCTGCTTGCTCTGAGCTCACTAGGGAGCCACTGCATGCAGCACATTCCAATACCGACAGCTATTAAAGGGCCAAGCAACCTTTATCCCAGCTGCAGACTGAATCATCCCCAACTGTCCAGAGATTTATGGACCTAACACTACACCTACCAGCAAAGCCCCCTAGTGTTGCACAATCCATAGGAAGTCATTTCAGTAAATAACAGGAACTTTGAACAAATCCCAACGTACTTTTAGCATTCTCACTGTGTTTAACAGCATTCCATATTCTTAATTATTCAGTTAACTGCTCCCCTCAAGACATCAAATGATAACCCTAATAACTGCTTCACCAACTGCCCCATAACACATAGGAGAATCAGCGATGTTTCTGGGACTAACAGCTTACCAACTGTACCCAAACATCTCACCAATTATTGTCCCAAAAAGTCACTTCCCGTCCTCTGACAAATCACTGACTGCCATAACTATAAATATTGAAAGAAGGCCAGTTAGTAGTGGTCTTTCAAGTCCAATCTTTTAATTGCTAACAGCTTTCTACAAGTAGGCCAGGGGAAAATGAAAAACATTGTGCACCTGCTTCTGCAACACTGAAAAAATGTTCACCCTGACCCCAAATATTTATTTTATTTCATCCAGTTTATATTCTGTTGTTTCCATAATGTTCAATGCAGATTGCAAAATTACATAGATAATTAAAACAAACATGAAATCATAAAATATACAAGAATAAAAACCGAAACACTAAATGAACGGTAAAAAAAACACAGACCATCACTAAATCATCAATGCAATCTGTACCTAGCTAATTTGAGTCAACCTGTGCAAAAGACAAAGCTTTAAGTTTCTTTCATAACTTTAGATAGTCTGGTTCATTCCATAAATTCAAGGCTGCTATAGAAAAAAATGTCAGTCTAGTCTCCTGCATATGACAAAGCTTTAAGTTGCTAACAGATGGTACCAAAAGCAATCACTGAGAGGAGGAATGCATAGTACAAGGCGGGAAATACCAATTTGTCCTGTCTTTTAAATAGAAGGATTCAAAATGCACTGCTTTATGTACGATAGTAAGAACTTTAAAAATGACTCTCTGGGAGATCGTACCTCAACGCAAACCTAGAACAATTTGCATAGCTATGTTTTGGACTAACTACAATACCAAATATAAAGAATTACAGAAGTCCAGATTACTAAATACAACTGCTCACACTACTGATCTAAAATCTTAGGTTGAAAATAACATACAAAGCGGTTTGATCAGATGCAATTTGTAGAAGGCAGTTCTTGCGACTTTTTTCACCTGTGACCTACGTACAAGGTGAGAATCCATTACAACATCAAAATTCCTAACTTCATGACAACACAATGGAAGTTCCACCTGGAACAGGGTTCACTGAGACCACTGGGTGTTCTTATTCCCAATTTAAAGAACAAGGTCTTGTCACACAGTTAAGAATCAGATCATGTCTTCCCATCCAATCTTTGACAAGATGAATGAGTTATAAAAAGTTTCAAATGGAAAAGCACCAATCTAATCACTAGGTACATACAATTGTATATCATCTGCATATATTTTATAGATTAAGCCTAATGAGGTGAAAATGCCTCCTAAAGGCCGCATATAAATATTAGAAAGAGCAGGAGAGCAGATCACTGAGGCACCCCTGCAGATACAATCATTTGTGTATGTCCCTGCTTACAGTCTAACAACATCATCGTATCCACTGCAAAAAGTTCTCTCTACAATCTGTCCTTTTGTAGTTTATTTTTTATTTGGCAGTGTCACTCAAAACAAAAACAAAAAAATAAAAATAACAAAATAAAAACACAAACAGCTACACATTGTGACAATTCATGCTGGAAGTGGTCAGGATGAACAGTACTAATGGAATGCTATACAGAAAGAAAATGGCTTTTGAATTTAGATATGATGATAGGTAATAGTGGTCCATCCTAGGTATCTGATGGAACTTATTCTAGAGAAAAGGAGGACTGAAAATGCCATTGCCAAAATGTTCCATACTCTCACAGCTTTAAGGGCCTGAACTACTTTTCCCATCTGCACGGAATAGGGAAATAGCCTTCTTAATTCTAACCCTAAAAGTGAAGAATTCCTTCTCTTGGAGTTAGTGAAATCCATTTCCCCTTAGCCACTGGCTTTGTTTATTACTTCTGGAATAAATGGTACTTATGTTACATGAATCTTATCTCCAATTGTCATCTTACAAAACATGCAAATCACTACATGAGACATAACAGGAGAAACGAGGGAGAACAAGTGTCTGAAAATTAAAAAGGGACAGTTTAGCCAAAGAGAGGACTCTGCTGCCACCCCTACACAAGTGGAATAATTATAGCCGGCTCTGACACACAGACACACACAGGCACCATCTGTGACACACAAGATGACCAATCGACCCTATATATACACACCCACACTGTAAGGAACACGTGACCACACGCTTTTCAGGCAGAAGCAGAACTGGCTCCTCCTGTGTGTCTGACACTGCCAGAGAACATGCATGTACCTCACAGAACATGTCATATGACAGAACTCACGTGATACCCACTTCTCTCCGAGGGACTGAGCGAAGGAAGCGGCAGAAAGCCCGCCTAAACCAGCCCTGGTCTGACGTCACAATCAGGCCACGATGTAACGCTGGAGCTGCCGCGCGCGCGCGCCCAGGCGCACCCGTGAAGGCAGCAGCCGCGCGGCAGGCCTACCCCCCCCTTAGCAGTCATAAACGGACTGCGGTTATTGGTCCAAACGTATGTGACGTCCAAATAGCACCTGCCTCTCTTAGCGGTCGCCCTGGCAACTACATAAACAAAGCCGAGGAAGGAGGCAGAAGGGAGGGTTGTGAGGGATCGAGAGAGGAGGATGGTGAACTGTGAGGGAGGAGAGAAGAGGGACAGTAAAGGATTTAGGTTTTTGCTGCGCCCTGGACATAGTTACTTGCGCGCGCGCGCCCCCCCCCCCCCCCCCAAAGGTCAGCTAACAAGGAGCAACAGGGCCTGCAGCAGCAGCTCAGGCACTGGATTCTGCTGCAAGAGTTAAACATTTGTGCAGCGTAGTGTCAAATGCTGTGGCACACCGGCAAACATTTGCATTTGTGCTTAGGAAATAATGTTAATTTTGACATTATAAAAAATAAAGCACTTTTCAAACCTCGCTTACTTGTCTAATTTACTTTGACCCTGTTCTGCATAGGAGGTTCATGAATAAAGTGAGCAGCCTGAGTGTGGATCCCAACTTGGATTGTAAATTAGTTCACTAAGAGATAGCAGAGTGCAGTAGTAAATGGAAGGTATTTGCAGGACAGAAAGGCCATTACTGGAATGTCTCAGATCAGGGCTGTTCACTATCTTTCAGAGCAATATTGTGGAGGGGTTAGAAAGAAAAGGTTTTTTTTGCAGAAAATAAGAAGTGATCAAAAGGAGCTTAAAGAAGTGTAGAGTAATGCAGTTTGTATGAAGAAACACAAAGGAGCGCTATGGGAGGGGCGCTGATGAGCACAGCGTGAGAGGTGTCTCAGGATGATAGGGGCTGATAATCTGAAGGTAGTGAAGTAGTGCAATATGGCCATGACCAGTACCAAAGGGATGCTAAGCTGCATAGAGAGGCATCTCTAGGAGAAACAAGGTGATAATGGCACTGTACAGATAGGGCTTCACCTGGAGTACTATGTTCGGTTCCAGAGGCCATATCTCAAAAAGGATAGGAGTCCAGAGAATGGCAACCAAAATAGTGCAGGAGCCTACAGTCGCAGACGTAGGAAAGCAGTCTCGCCTATCCAAATATGTAATTCTAGAGGACAGGAGAGATAGGATATGATACAGAAAGGAATTAAAAATACACAAGAGATGGATCTAAGATGGAGTTAGGTTGGGTGCTCCCCTTCTAACCCGGCTCTCCCTATTGATCACGAGATGGGAGTCCAGGCCATACCTTCCAGAGGTGCGCTGGTGGAGTCACTGAGGGGGACAACAAGTGGGCTTTCACCGCTTCTTGGCATGGAGACATCCTTGAGCCCTGAGGAGTGGGAACCTCCCTTCCATCCTCTGCTCTGGCACCTACACCTGTGGAGGAAGTGGAGGAGAGAACTGTAGGGGTGGAGACAGCAATTTCCCTGCCAGGCAGCATGGTCTGTGCAGGTGGACTGAACTCTTCTGCCTCAAGAAAGAGTACCACTGAGTGAGGCTCTGTACACATCAGCACCAGGTTTGAGCTCAGAGTTGATTTCTTCAGTTGTGTTTCCCCCATTACAGTGGCTGAAGCAATTCGATTTTGAGTCAGTAATGGCAAGTCTCTTTCTAGCCCAATGCAAAATATTCCTTTTAAAATGGAGTAGGTATTAAATAAGATTAACAATCCTGAGACTGAGATTAATGTTACTAAGAGCAGGGTGGATCACTGAGATAAGTTTCTGTAAGCTGAAAATATAGAAACAATGCTGGTGAAAGATAACCTTCTACTAATCAATAAAGATGAACCCTTGGAAAATATGGGCAGGTGCTGTAACTTGTGCCTTATCAATTTTCTTAAAGTTAAGAGATTTATTATTTATTTTAGTTAAAAGATTTCTAGCCCACCCTTCCAACGTTCAAAACATCCATAATATCTCAAACAGAGATCAGCAAAAATAACAAATACAGATACAAATAAATAGCAAAACAGCTGCAAGCAGATTAAAATAACTCAGCTGTCAGAATTATAGGCCAATGGGATTAGATGCATCAATGCTTTCCTGAAAACTGCAGTCTCTGAAATGGAATGTATTTCTCTAGGGAGAGAGGTCCACAACCCGGGAGCAGACATTGAGAAGGCACGTGCCCTCGTCTCATCAAGCCAGGCCAATACGTGTCCTAATGTTTGAACAATCATACCAGATAAGTATAGCCCTCCCGTGTCTAGAGTACATTGCATTCCCCAACCCAAGAAAAGTCCAATTGTTGTTCTCCAGAAGGACCTATCACAGGAAAAATCGATTTGGTTAAACCTGGCACCCCAGGTAGCTTCCTTGGCATTAAACTCAGATAGAGACAGAGATGTGACCTTTCTCAATTGTAAAATGAGAATGGTTCCAGACATAGCTAGGAATATGCAAACGAAGTGAAGACCATTTCTTTTAACGTGGCCTGCTGTATTGCAGCTTGGGGCTCTGTAAAGCTTAGTTAAATACTGATCTAATAAGTAAAGCTTTTTGAACCATCTCAGCTTACAGCTTTCATGAATACAAAAGAAAAATGGGGATGTCCTCTAGCTGAATCTTCTGTTATGACAGGTGTGTAGGCCTAGTGGAATTGATGAATGGCTTGATCTGAGCCCTTCTTATTTGTTCCTGTTATTGTTTATATATTACTTAGCTCAATCGGTTTGCATCACAAAATTGGTTAACTTGTTCAGTAGTGTTACATGAAATTACTTTGGATAATAATTGATGTTGGCATCTTTTTTTTTTTTTTCGTACCCTACTTGATTTCAGTTTCAATTGCTGGAATTATTTGAATGGTTCTTTTTGAAATTATAAATAAAAAATAATAAAATACACAAGAGGCAAATCTTTTCCAATGGAAAGGAAGCTATAGAGCTAGGGGTCATATGAGACTCCAGGGTGGTAGATTCAGGAACTTCAGGAAATATTTTTTCAGTGAAAGGATGGTGGAGGTGCCTGGACTGCTCTCCTTGAGGTAATGGAGACAGAAGCAGCGATGGGATAAAACACAGAGAATCCCTAATGATGAGAGGATAGAAATGAAGCACTGGGGTAATGCGGTAACTTTTCTGAACATGGATAACCTGTACAGAGCAGCAGTTACAACCCTGAACAGGAAGAGGCTATCCTAAGACGAAGTCCACTCTGTGAGACCTTGATCCTTGTCCTTCTACACTAGTGAAAGCAGCTAAAGATGGGAGGTTGGTCCAAAGAGGCTCTGGGCGGGGGAGACCCAGGGCTTTCATGGTTGTCTTGGTTGAAAAAAATGTTTAAAATGTTTTTTGTGCATGTAGTAATCACAAAATGCCCACTGACTGGCATTTTATATGCGTGAGCACTGTCTTTTAATGTGAAGGTGCGGAAATAGTGTGTATGTTCCCTTAAAAGTTTGGGCTGTTATGATTGGATTATCAAGGTTCAGAGGAAGCTATAAAGGTGGGAACTTTTTTTGGGTTTTTGCCTTTTTGTACCTGCCCTTTCCGGAGTAGGGTAGGAAACAGGCAAAGATGGATTTAGGATTTTGCTGCCTCCTAGGGTACTTTTGGTGTCTCACACCCCCACCTCCATAAGGAGCCATTACAGGGCAGCAGAGGGTTTTTCTCTGCTGAATGAGACGCAGCAGAGCTGGAAGGCAGCAAATCTTAGCCAGCCTGCTGCCCCTAAATATTTTTGTTTCCCTAGGCACAGGCATAATGGGTGCCCACTGACAAAGCCAGGGCTGGAAACGGGGACCTCCAGGGATGTGACGTGCTGGAGTAGCCAGCCTGTGGGCTGTCAGGCCCAGGGACTCTTGCACTGGAGTGGGGTCCCTGTAGGAGCTCCTCCCTCAAGAGGAGAGGCCCAAGGCCTTCAAGAAGGAGCAGTTTCTTCCTCTTCCTGAGGAATTAACCAGGAGCTGAATTGCAGAAGAGGCCTTCCCTTCTCCCGAGAGAATGGTGCCAGGGAAATGACGAGTGTTCCTGTAGAGCACTGGGAGGACAGAGGAGTGCAGTCCGGAGGGAAGGTCAATGACTACAGGATGAGTGAGTAAATGATGTAAATGGGAAGATGCATTGGGTCCCCTTTGTATGTGAATTTTGGCATGGGCATGCTTACAAGTGAACCCCATTCCTTAAAACAGGGTTGGGATGGAGACTCAAGTGGAAGGGAACTAATTCTTATGGTTGATTCCTGGGGGAAGTAGCTGTTTGGAAACATGAGCGGGAGGGAAAAAAAAAAAAAGGTATGGGATCTAACTTATCTTCCCTGAAGTCATCTATGCTCCATGATTCTGACTGTGGAGCCCATGAATGTCTGATGGATTCATTGAATAATGTTGGAACCTGCTTCGCTTCACCACCTCCATGTACATAATTGGTGGCTGGTGTATCCAGAAAATAAAGTTATCGGCTTGGAAGCTTGATGTCTGCTATATGTATTTGACCAGCAGGCATGGGTTTAGAGTGCATGGAGGGGAGTTGAAGGGTATCCTCCCTATTCAGTCACTCAGAGAAGAGAGTTATTCACTTCTCCTGCTGTTATCCTTAAGGACCAAACTCAGGAACCCACCAAATAATTTGGAAGGGATGATCTTTAAACAACAGCGAAACCTCATTCCATTATTTTATGTATCTCGTAAGGGGGTTACACATTGTTGAGATGAGGGCATCTTTCCAGCAGTTTAAAAAAAAATAGAAATGTGCTGGTGAGGCTGCTACTTAAACCATCTTTGGAGCCAAATGTGAAAAGAGACCATTACAGCCAGTTTCGGCTTCTTGAATTCTCAGAAAGCCATATGCTTCTAGGCAAATACCATTTAGGATTCTGAAAGAAATGTAGTATGGAGACATTTTTGTCATCTCTACTTGATCATTTATCTCACGAGTTAGACAAGAGGAGTGAGATGGTGATCTTTTTAGACCTTACTGCTGCCTTTGATGTGGTCAATCATAATATGCTGGCTGATGGGTTGAGGGAATAGGAGAAAGGTTATTACAGTGTTTCTCCTCTTTCCTTCAAGGTCAGTCAGCAAGTTACATTAGGTTAGTATTGATCAAGAGCCTGGGGTCTGGGTATGTGGGGTGTCCCAAACCTCAGTCCTTTCACCCTACTTGCTCAACATTTATATGGCCTCTTTGTGTGATATTGTAGACACATCAGGGTTAAGAGACCACTTCTTCATGGACGACCTCCAGATTTTTTTTTCCCCCAGTGACCAAGAGGTCAATGAGTGACGATCAAAATAAATGAGAAGTTGAAGGCAGCTGTGGAGTGGCTCAGTGGTCACAAACTGAAGATAAATACGAGTAAGACGAAAGCAGTATGGCTTGGAAAGGGGGGAGACACACTTAGAACTGCAGATCAAGACAAAGGACCCTTTGATACCACTGTTATAGCCAGTCCAAAACCTTGGTGTTTAGTTTGATTCTAAGTCGATTGTTTAATACACAAATCTCTTCATGGTGAGGGCGACATTCAGCCACTTACAGTGTGTTTGGTATGTCAGTCGAGGTCTTTCTTGACCCCAAATAATTTGGCAATAGTAATCCAGCTCTTTAATTTATCAAGACTGGATTACTGTAATGCCATATTTGTGGGTCTGTCTTATGAGACAGCAGCTGATCCAGAATATGTTGGTAGAATACTAGAAGGCCTCAGTTATAGACAGCATGTTTCTCTCTTGTTGGCGAGTTTACACTGGTTACCTACTGAGTATCATATGTTTAAAATCCTGCCGTTAATCTATAAGGCGTTCATACTATTTGGTTGATAATATAGCTATCTATATGCCAACAAAGAGTTTGCAGGCCTCTCAAGAAGAGCTCTTGTGTATTCCTTTTTAAAAATATTATGCAATTTCAAAATATTACAATCAAGATAATCTTGAAAAACAATAAGAAGAAAAATAACTTAGAAGTAGAGAATAAATCAGCAACTGTCCACTTAGCCAGCATCAGCAAGTGGACCCTGTAAGGGATAATTAGTCTTTCATAGTTTATTTCACATTTAAATCAGATAAAATAATGTCCAAGTTCACATAAAGAGAGCAGAATGCGTACACCTTTCTTGAGATGGATAATAAGAGTTTTATTGTAGCAGCATAAAACATACAATGGCTTTACAGACAGTAGATATTGCTTTTAAGACTCTAGTTTTAACAATCACTTGTTGCAAAGGTTATGAAAATCCCTGTATACTGCTCAAAGCCAACTTGCACTTCTTAAACACACTGCCAGTTAACTTAAAGTAGTAATTTAGCGGGTTTATCTTGTGCTGTTTCTGCTGTAGTCAGGGCATCCTTCTAGAGTTCTGTCTTAGCACACAGGGTAGCCAGTGGGACCTCTGGGCAGGCAAACGACAGGTTAACACCACCATTTCAGAATGGCAGACCCACGGAGGCCTCTGTTAGCTATACAGGCAGGGGACTGAGGGAAGCTTGGCTTCACTTGCCAGGGTCTAGGCAAAGATGAGATCAGCAAGTACTCCAAAGTTAATGGAGCAGAGCTGGTCTGAGCTGGGAGTCCAGTCTCGAAGATTAGGTTTAAGCTTCATGAGAAGTCTCGGGTGCATGAATGGCAGCGAGCAGTGAAGTGCAGTTGCGGAATCTGTAAGTCCAAAGTCTTTTTCTTCCCTCAGAACTTCTGCATAGGATCCAAACGTTGATACTGATTAGATGTTACCATAATCCACTGGAATAGGACTGGTGGGCTTCCAATAGGACTGTGTTAGCTGGTACATATATGCATAGTCTCATGGAAATGACAACGTGAGTCAGAAGATATTTATTGAACAATGCTGGGCCTTATGACTGGATAGAAGCTTGTCAAGGTCACAGTTTGTGTCCGGCGGTACCAGAGAGATTGTAAAATGGAAGAATGGCAGCAGCTTCAACGGGCTTTAGAACCGCAGGGGCCATCGCGTGGCCTGACTTCCATCTCATGTTGCTAAGGCCTGCAAAGTTTGGTTCAATTGCATACTCCTCTTAGGGTGACTGGCTTGTCCCTACAATCCAGCTCCATAATGCTGTCTCTGTGGGCCAGCAAAAAAGAGGATTTGCACAGAGGTCCAGACTGATAGACATTTCAGTCCCCGAGCTGGAGGCCATTCCCTCTGCCTCCTGCACTCTGACTCCATCAGACCTCGGGGATTTGCTGCATGATAATGATGGGCTGGCAATTTCCAGAGGGGTTTGGGGTTCAGTGGGGGACCATCTCAAACCTTCTTCTTATGCCGCTTCATCATCCAGGACCAAGTTCAGGGTAAAAAAAAAATTAAAAGCTGAAGCTCGTCCCACCCAAGCTCCACCCACCTCAGAATGACTTCATTCAGTTGCCTCCTAGGAACCCCTCGCTTTTGCATATTCCTTTAATGAACGAGGCTCATTTGTGCAGAACTAAGGGTAGAGAATTTCTCTATTATAGCTTCTGTTCTTTGGAACAGTCTTCCAAAACTAGTTTGCTGCCGAAAAGGTGATGTTTGTAACGTTCCGCGGTATATAAAAAACCTTTAAATAAATAAATAAATAAATAAATAAATAAATAAATGATTACCGCTGCTTTCACAAATAAATAAAATGATGGTTGTTTCATAAAGGCCTTCATCCTACCTGAAGTTTAGGATATACTTAGCCTGCTAATCTGAGATAGGTTGGATATTATATTGTGATGGATTGGAGGTGGGAGAGGAGTTGTAATAGGTCATGTAGCTGTAAATTGGATTATTTTATTTGATTAATGATATTAGAGGACTGTGTTATTGCTGCAGGGGGTTTGATGTATTTTGTTATCATAGCAGTTACGATGTACTATCTGTTTAGTAGTTACAGATGTATTAGGTCTCATGAGTTTGCATTGTATTTCAAAGTTTTTATTTGTAAACTGCTTCGAGCTCTGCCATAACTGTAAAGATATGAAATGAAGGAGAGAGGTGAGGGAGAAAGAGAGAGGAAACAGAACCAGGAGGGACAGATGGAGGAGGGAAAAGAAGCAGAGCCATGAAGGATAGAGAAAGGCAAGAAGAAGGAAACAGAAGAGTGAAAAAAAAGAAAGGGAGAGCCATGCGGGATAGAGAGGAGAGAAGGGAGAAGATGGAGAGGAGAAGACAAGCCGTGAGGGATAGCGCGAGGAACACAAGGGGGAGGAGAAGAGACAAGGAAGAGCCATGAGGGATAGAGGGAGCAGAGGAAAGGAACAGCTATAAAGGACTGAGGGAAGGGAGGGAACTGAGGGGAAAGAAGAGAGGAAGAGCAGTGAGGGACAGAGAAAGGAGAGGGAAAAAGAAGGGGGGAGGAGAAGAGAGGGAAACATTTGAGGGACAGAGTGTAGAAGAAAGGGAGAGCCAGAAAGAAAGGAGGAGAGGAAGATGTATCAGGCTTATATGTAAGAAACAGCTCCAGCCCCACAACATGTCGTAAGCTTGTCTAATTCATTTTTTAACTCCGTTATGCTACTTGTTTCACGTTACAGGCCTTCTCTGGAGGGTAGTATCTCCAAATGGGTTTGTTTTGCACATACGGGAATGCTAGGCTATACTGGGCATGATCTCAGTCTCTCAAATTTACTGCTAGTGCTTATGATGCGGAGTATTTAGTTCTGGGGATGTAGTGGAGCGTAACATTCAGTTGCTCAGCAGGTGTAATGTTCTGCCAGAGATTGTGTTAATAAAGTTGTCAGCAAAGGTTATAGGGCACCAGACGGCACCCTGGGAAATAAAGTTCAGACTGAGTGGGGGTCTAGTTATACCTAAATAACCAGCACATATCATCTAGATGTGACAGTGTTCTTTTTAATACTTGCATTGTACCAAAGACAGCTTTCTTCTGGTGCTGAGAGAGTGTAATATTTACAGACAAGATATCAAGGTGCACTTGGAAGTTCTTTTTAATCAAGTCGGTGGCACCCAAGGAACTTGGGACTATTTCTGTAAACTTGTCCAAAATTCCTTGGTCTTCGATTGCATCTCTTGCATCTGCCTTTCCATACATGGCACTTGTTCTTATTACAGCATCCTAAAAGTATCCTGAGCTCCAGCTGTCCGCTATCTGTCCCCTGATCAGCTCTTGCCCACTCATCAGCCACCTTCTGATCTCCCCTAGCCACACACGCGCTCGCTGCCTCACCTGTCCCTCTCCCCCTGCACCCTGACAGCACTCACCTTCTGGCCGGACACCATAGTCACCCTTAACCTCCCTTGCTTTGTCCCTAGGCTCTGACCTGCTCCATGAGCAGAGCGCTTCGGTTTCGGCCCTGCCTCGACAATCTGTGCCCTGAATTTCAGTCACAGTTGTAATGCTCGGCAGCCTCGGCCCCTTTATTAGCGATAACTCGAAATGCAGACTGCAGGGCACTCGATACATGCAAGCAGACTGACTTAGGTGTTTTACTGCCACCTGCTGGAAGTATCAGGCAGCTCCAATTACTGGGTACTGACAAGAACATTCTGTGCTTATTCCCGCCCCTCTCCGCCAGAAAAATGGTTGAATTAGCACAAGTGTCAAACGTCAGCAGTGGCACCGATCATCAAGTCTTCAACCCTAGCTACTGTCCATTACCCTGTGTTTCATAAATATTCACGCCCTTATTTGTTTTACCATTTGACAACTGACTTTCTCCCAAATTTTAGAGAGAACATTTAAATGAATATCATAAGGCTGGCCTGTTGAGCGTTCAATTCCTGAGCCCAGCCAAGGCTGGAGGTGCTGCAGAGGCAGTGTTCAAAAGGCTGGGTGTGTGTGTGTGTGTGTGTGTGAAAGTCTTGGTCACTTCAGTGGCAATACCTGGTGACTCGATTTGAGACTGCATGTATGGTAGGTTCTGGAGGCAGATGCAGTCCGTGGCCCCTGACCCAGGACTGTTGCTGTGATGGATGGGCTACATGGGCTATGGAGGGCGAGAGGATTACGGAATGGAAAAAATAACCCGAATAGTTTTGTAGTCCGGTGGCGGTCAGTTCCGGCTGAACTGGACACTCAAGAGGAAACTGTTAGGAAAAATCATAAGATAAAATTGAGCAAATCGAGGGATTGACCACCACTGTAAAACTACTGCGTTCAATAGCTACATTCCCATATAAATGCAAACCCTGGATCTAGCGTGCCATTCCCACACTAACACACAGAGAGAGAGAACATTTGTGGATTCACTTGGATCTTATCACAGGATGCAGACTACACATTTTTACCTTTTTACAATCTCATAAATAAAGTGGGACTTTGTTATTGCTTAGAAGTCCTGGTCATGTCACGGATGAGCAGATAAGTGCAACGGTAGAGCTTCTCGGCCTCCCGCTTCCTTTCATCTGCCAGTGGAGACCTGGAATCACCGAGGAGCAGAGAAAGAGCTGGAATGGAGCCCTTGGCAAATAAAAGAGAGGGGTCACACAGAAAGCCACTCTCAGCCTCTTCCTGCTGACTTGGTATTCAGAGTTGTCCTAGCCCCTGGGCTAGGAATGCTAAAGCTCATTGTTTTGGTGGTTGTAGGCAGGAGTTTCCAGGCCTTGCACGTTGCAAGTCCTGCTGCCCCATTCCCGACTCCACATCCCTTCGGTGCCGTCACAAAAAGGCTCGGAAATGTCACTTTGAATGCACTACCTAGTAAAGCTACACCTTTGCCCTCCCCGGAGGGGGCAAGACCCTTCATAAGAACATACGAACATAAGACATTGCCATGCTGGGTCAGACCAAGGGTCCATCAAGCCCAGCATCCTGTTTCTAACAGAGGCCAAACCAGGCCACAAGAACCTGGCAATTACCCAGACACTAAGAAGATCCCATGCTACTGATGCAATTAATAGCAGTGGCTATTCCCTAAGTAAACTTGATTAATAGCCATTAATGGACTTCTCCTCCAAGAACTTATCCAAACCTTTTTTGAACCCAGCTACACTAACTGCACTAACCACATCCTCTGGCACCAAATTCCAGAGCTTTATTGTGTGTTGAGTGAAAAAGAATTTTCTCCAATTAGACTTAAATGTGCTACTTGTTAACTTCATGGAATGCCCCCTAGTCCTTCTATTATTCGAAAGTGTAAATAACCGAGTCACATCTACTCGTTCAAGACCTCTCATGATCTTAAAGACCTCTATCATATCCCCCCCTCAGCCGTCTCTTCTCCAAGCTGAAAAGTCCTATCCTCTTTAGTCTTTCCTCATAGGGGAGCTGTTCCATCCCCTTTATCATTTTGGTTGCCCTTCTCTGTACCTTCTCAATCACAATTATATCTTTTTGGAGATGCGGCGACCAGAATTGTACACAGTATTCCAGGTGCGGTCTCTTACATGGCCCAGCATTTTCTCTGCGTGCCACTTTCTGCTTTCCTGGGGTAGAAGAGGTAAGCATCACTGATCCATAATCTATTATTATTAATCTGAGACCAGCCAGGGCACCAAGGGAAAGGGCAACACATTACAAGAAAAATCCACCACTCGCATCCCCAATGAATGTGATGGAAAATGAGGGTGGGGATCACTCGCCTGGTGAGGAGGAAGCCAAGGAATCCAGCGCAGCCGAATGCCATGCTGGGGGTGAGGGGCGGGATGTTCCTTGGCCTTCACGTGGCTACTCCAAAACATTTCTAATTTTGGGAATACCGAAATGCACACAACACCAAATCTGAGGGTAACCACTTACTGATAGGATGGGGATTGAAAAAGAAGCAAAACCGCGAGACAGTATCAGAGCACGTAACAGTAATGCTTTTAACCTGGATAGAATAATAGGGGGCAGAACTATCCCTACCAGCTCAGAATTAGTCATAGTGAAAGAATATGACACGTGGAACCCCCCCCCCCCCCCCAAATCACCCCGTCCTCCAGCAATTAATGCCTCTCAGTGTAGAGTGAGGGGAATGAAATAACAGAACTTTACAGTCTGTGCAGCCCTGTCCTTCTGCAGCAAAATGCTGAATACCTCTTCTAATTGTATTCTAGGCTACAGAATTAGGGGATGGAGGGAAGTGATTAATTACGACTGCCAAAGTTCAGCCGATACTCAGTTCTGAAGAGAAATCTGCACCCTCCTGTGCTAAAGGCTGTGATGGCACTTGCTGACCAGGGCCTCTCGACTTGGAACGAATGCTGCTCCTCTTCCAAGCTATTAGCACTCTCCACGGAAAGTTATCCGAACGCACAGTCCTGCCTGCGTGCGATGATTCCGCCACAGGTCACGGCGCCTGCTTCCACGCGGTGACCGGAGGAAAGGTGGCATGCTCCTGGCACAGCTCCAGCAGGATACTGGCAAACTCTTGAAGTCTCAGGTTTTTCAGGCTTCCGGTCTTTGAAAGCTGGAACAGATCCTCTCTCTCTCTCTTCTGGGCTGGCCTCTGCATCTCTCTCTCTCTCTCCCTCTGCAAAAGAGCTGCTCTGGCGTTCGGTGCAAGCTTCGAACGCTTTGGGAAATCTACAGGGACAGAGCGCAAAACGCAAACAGAAAGCTGCGGGTTCTATTGGCCCTTAAGCATACGCGCAGCTTTGTCTAGGTCAAGGCAAATCAACTGGGAAACCCAAAGGTTGGGCAAGTTAACCCCGCGTGTGCCGATTTTTCATTATCCTTTGGCACACAGAGAGCTGCTAGAACAACAAAAAAGCTTCGGGGACCTGTACTTGTTAAGCACAGGTTTCCAGGCAAACAGTTTAATGCCAGGGTCCTCAAACCCTTTCTGCACACGACCCTTTCTTCCCCTATCCATAAAGGAACACAAAAGGGTGGGCTTGTAGCCAGTGGTGGATCAATGATCACTTGGGTCCCAGTGCAAGCTTTCATTTTGGGGGGGGTCCCTCACCACAAACATCCTGTAACTTGCCACTCAGTATGGGGGTGCTGCACCATGGTCGGAGTCCTGGACCCAGACCTGCATCCTGCTCCTCTGAGTAAGGACCCCCATAGCAATTCGCCAGCGCTCAGGACTTCCTGTGGCGTGGACTGAAGACATCAGCACTGCTCTAACATATAAGAAAGCTCGCTCCTCCGCGTAGCTGCCAGAGCATCGGTTTTCCTTTTCCTTCAGTGCAGGCAAGGCATGCAAATATACCTCATACATATTCATGGTGGATATCCTGAAAACCAGGCCTCTCTGTGGCACTCTGGGACCGATGCCAACCCCTGCGTTAGTAGAATACCTCACTTCCAGCACACATGCAGAACAGACAGACAGACGCTCACCAAATGCAAAATAAAAAGACCATAAAGGATAAATAGTAACATTCAGGTAAAAATTGAACTGGAAACATCAAGAGGAGATTCTATATGCAGTGCGAGAATGGAAAAACAGAAACGTTACCGTGCCTTACAGAACATCAAAGAATAAAATCAAGAAAAATGGTTCAGCGGGAGGCTCTCGAAGACCAAATTGCAGTAATCTAAGCAGGAGGGGATAAGAGAGCGGCTGAGTGGTTTGGTCGCCTGCGCAGAAAGGAAGGGATGGGCTTTGGCAATGTAACAGGGAAAGAAGCGACACACGGGATGTCGTAGAGAAAAAGAGGACCCCGAGGGAACCAGGATGAGAGCAACATCCAGAGAGAGACGGAAGAAGGGGGAAGGGGGACTTTCCATCTTGGCTAAATTAAAGGTGGCAGGGGAGTGGGGGGGAGGCAAATCCAGATGAGAACGTCAGGCACGCAGGCTTAAATTTGGGCCTGGATGCGTGGCAAAGTTTCTGGTAAACGGAACCTCTTCCTTATTGCTCTCTTGTGGTGCTCTGCTTCCGGTTAAGCGGGCACTCACTCGCCTGTTCCTGGCTGCAAATACGAAATGGAAGAATCTTTTTTTTTTTTTTTTTTAGCAGCGCCAGTTAGCGTGGTTCTGCCGAATGCTTCTCTTCTAGCTTTGCTTAAGGTCTCTCACGCCCTCCCTTTGTTCTATTCTACTTTCATGCAAACGCCAAGGAATTTTTCTTCCTCTTTTCGACTCCGCGCCAAGATTGAGGATTTCACAGGAGCGGGAGCAGTAGGAACCAGGAAGTCTTCTGGACCAGCACACTGAGTCCAAGGCATTGCCCCAGACATGGCAGAGCAAAGAAATCCTGCGAGCCAAGCAGAGCGGGTCTCAGCCACTACGAGCAAGTTATTAATCAGATTTATTCTAAGGAGACACTCCGGTCGGAGCGTCCAAAGACAAGCTGCTCGGAGGCCACAGAGTAAAGGCAGAACTGCTCACCCCCGGCTCTGTAACCTAGGCAAGAGACATAGTCTCTTTGGCGGGGAGCACCTAAGAGCTAACTCCCACCCTCCGGATACAGCCCTCAGGGCTGAGAAGCTGCTGCCAACCCTAGGGCAAGGTAGAACAACTGCTCCTGCAACCCGCATCTCCACCCCTCTCCTGAGACTGCCGCGGTGCTTCCTCATGGCCCATGGGGCTGAAAAACAGTTTAATGCTCCTGTTGGTCCCTCCTCCGATAATCCGTGTAGACCAGTTACACCCCAATTGGCAGTAGAGCGCAGCAGGTGGCTGGCACTTCTAACTTCCTCCTCCTGCCACTGGCTCCTCTCCCTCCCCCATGTGGTTCAAAAGCTGATCTGGAGTCCATGGCAGGAGTACCTTAGAAGTGACGCGCTCCTGTGTCTGCAGCAGGGAAAGGGTGAGGAGGCATTGAAAGATGAGCGGGGAGGTTGGAAAGAGAAGAAGAGTAGAAGGATGGAAGATGAGGGGAGGGGGATGGAAAACGGACGGAAGAATTGAAGTTGTGGGGGTTTGGGAGTGGAAAAAGAGAGGAAGATGGAAGGTAGGGAGAGGAGGGATGGAGGATGACTTGGGAGGAGAGGGGAATTTCAGAAGGCAAGAATGGAAGCAGCTGTTGAGGGAAAGGGACAAGGGAGCCAGATAGCTGGAGGTAATAAAGGGGGGAGAGGGAGACGTGAAGGGGAAGGAGAGATGAAATATAGTGATGAGCTTATACTGAGGCAGAGAGGGAGAAACAGTGAGACATTCGATGACAGGGAAAGAGCAATGGCAGAGAGAGAGATGCAGGGGAGGAACTAAAGAAGACAGAAAGAGAGAAGACAGGGAAAATGGAGACCGACAAGAGTACAGCAGGAAAAAGATGAGGGCAGAGGTGATGAGAAGATGTCCAGACAACAAAAGTAGAAAAAAAAAATCCAATTTTTTGTATTCATATTAGAGAAAGGACTAGGCCAGCTCTGGGAATGTGCGTCTCACGGAAATACATTTCTGTTTCTATCTCTGCATGCAGACTCAGGCTTCTTGGGTCTTCCATTTTGGTTTTTGTCAGCAGGCTTTTAGCACTAATTTGTGATCACTTATTCTGTATTTGTTGAGAGCGTCTGTGGATGGCACTGTCATGGCTTAAAGGCACAAACTCCTTTTCCAGCCTGCACTGCATAAAAAGGGAGAGATCAGGATCCGTTCTCATAGAGACCAAGGATTACAGCCCTGCAGACCGAAGGGACTGATATCTTTACAAATCAGTGTTTTAAATCTTAAAAACAGTTAACGCTCTCCCCCAGCTCACGGTGTTGGGCGTTGTATACAGGGTAGGAGTGCGCCATTTCCTGCCTAGGATTCTGAAACCAGGGTAGCACAGGTACCATCCCTCCGCACAGCTCCAGCTCTATAATTCAGGAAATAAAATAAGCAATGGTGGAAAATACATTTGCTGGACATCAGCCCCTGAGTAGATTATTGCTCTTATAGGTGTAAGGGCAGGCAGTGTTGAGACACTGAGTAAGCCTCAGTGTCTCAACAGACCCTGAATGTTAGGTCAAAGAGAGTATGAGCGTTAGAAGAAGTCTGACATTCACTAGTGGGGGATGTCATCCTTGGTTTAACAAAACTCTTGTCCTGGGCTCCTGCTGGTTCAGGGTCTTTTTTTTTTCTTTTGGGGGAGGGTGCTCTGCCTGGCTCCTGTCCTGGACCCCTGCTGGTTCAGGATTCTTTTTTTTTTTTTCTTTTTGGGGGGGGGGGGGGGGGGGGGCGCAAGCCCTTTATCTGCTGCGTCCATCCACAGCTCACCTGCTGCTCATTTGTTCCGCTGAGACCTCACTCAGCTCCCTGCCGCAGCACTGGAGTGGCTCTCTGTCCCTGATGGAGCTTGCAGTGGAGGGGAGGCACCCTTACAGTCGGGCCTTGGTGGTACAGCAAAGCCCTGTTCTGCGCATTGCCAGCAAAAGGTGCTGCACGCAGAAGAGGAGAATCCCAGAAGCTGGACTGAGAAAGACAGCACCTGTGTTGTAAACCTGCAGGACCATAACAGCACTAGCTTCCAGGACTCGCCCTACCTGTGAAAAAAGGCAGCCGTGCAAATAGCACACACGTTCCCAGACCACCCACAGAGAAACAGTCAGCAAAAGTAGGCTCTCTCCTTCTTCACTAACTCTCTCCTCTTGCATTTCCCTCCTTGCTTGAAAAAATAAACAAAGGCTCAGTTTAAAAGCACTTAGGGCTGGATTTCAGGGGATTGAGTAACAAGAACAAAAAAGGTCCGCAGATCGCTTCACGTGCACAAGTTGCTGGGCTTCTTCAGGTCACAAAAGTTTGCTTCACAAATTAAAAAATATAAAAGCTTTGCTCCCTGGTGGGGAAGCAGTTCCGTGTCACCACCACTTAAAGACTAATCACACAAACGGCGGCGCTTTGCAAGGGATTCACGTCATTGTGTGGCAAATAACAGAACGCAGTCTATGTGCGTCTACACAAAGCCGGTGGCATCAAACCCGATTGTTTTCCCCTGCTTTAGAGGGCAGACTACCCACAACGGTACTTTCCGCCGGCTTGTGGGGGCAGGGAGGTTCCCAGCTCATGGCAAAACAACTCCCCATCTATTTCCAGCCCTGTGAGATGGACCTACAGCTTGCTCAGGACTAGGCCATCACGTCAACACTTCAGGGATTTTACTGCTTTCACACTTCTGCTTTATTTGCAGACTTCATAAAAATACAAACAAATAGAGAAACCTTGATTTACAGCAAGTAGATGTGATCCCAAACTATGAAAAAAAAGAGAACATTTGAAAACAGGAAAAAAAATATAGATAGAAATCAAATCATACGCCTAGACCAAATAAGGGGGGTTTGAAAATAGGAAACGAATTACAAAACAGATATCTGACACATAAGCACTCCAACGATATCTTTAACTAACCTGAGCTATCAGAGGGGAGGGATCAGCTACCTGTTCCCCATTCCGAAGGAAGGACTCCGATTGGTCAGGATTGCACCCTGCGGACTGACCTGACACTTCCATGGATTCTGAAGGAAAACGATGGCTCCAAGAGCAATTCATCTTGGGAGGGGAGGAGGGTTATGTTGCAATTGAGTCACCCTGGTAACATCTGGAAATAAGGAAATCCGACCACTAAGAAATTATTTTTCAGTTTGAAATAATATTTTCATTGTCCAGACCTGATCAGCTTCTGAAGAAAAAGAAACCGAGAGAGTAGGCTCTGGACTCCACAACTATCTGGGACTCCTGAGAGAGTTCAGAAGGATCCTCAGAATTAAAAAAAAAAAAAGGTACAGGGGTAGGAGTTGCCTGGCCTTCATCCCTCCCTGGTAAAAAGGTAAAAAAAAAAACCCCAAAACCAACCTTAAGAATGTGGGGGATCAATCCAGGGGAAATTTGTAATACATCAACATAGAAGCCTCCTCAGCATATCCTTGAGGGGAAAGCATTGCAGCTTTGGGAACATTCAGAATATGCAAATTCATCCTTCTAACAAAATTCTCAAGTCTTCAATGTAAACAGTCTTTATCTTTAATCAAAGCTGGCTCACAATCGTGGAGCGACTCACATTGTTCCTCTAGACCAGCAATTTCATCACTCTGAAGAGTCTCTTTATGTGAATCAATTTGCCCTTGGAGATCTTTATTCCCAGATATCATACTGTCTATTTTAACAGACAGAGTCTTCTCTAACCCTTCCATAGCGCTCCACAATGTCTTTTATTGTGACTGGGGAGATGCCCTCCAAAAGAAGAAAAATGAGGGTTAACAACTTGCACCCCATCTCCAACGCTTACTGAACCCAAATGAACAGGATCAGTCCCCATGATCGGGCCCAGCACTGGCGATAGCACTGGCTAGAGGACTCGGACCCACAGAGCCAGACAGCAGGACAGGCACAAGGCTGGGGGCAGTGCATAGGTCAGAGCTGAGAGAGGATCCTGACAGAGCACCTGCACTGAAACTCAGCGGCCGGCTGAGTCAGAGAGGGGGACGCCAAGGTCCTGGACGAGGAGAGCCCGCATTGGTTCCCCCCCCCATCACCAACCACCGAGGAAGAGCAGTGCAGCTGCGACGTCAGGCAAAATCTCCCCACCCTGCAGCCAGCTGAACCTTGAGAAAAGAGAGGCCCTTCCTGATGACATCAGCGCCTACCCCAGGGCAGGCCGGCAAGCTGGAAAAACCAGCCTGGATCCCCAGATAGTAAAGGAAGTTAAGCCAAAGGTTTGCCCTCCAGCCCCAGCACCCTCCCATGATATTCTGCGTGTGCTCTTCCGAAATCCATTTGCTCACAGTTGCCTGGGTACCAATAAACACCGAGCAGGGGAGACTGAAGCCTCCGGCCTCTTCACCATCCCAGGGAGGATCTCTCAGCTCTAAAGGATGTGCATTTTCCCGCCCCGTTTCGTTTCATGTGCAGTAAACAGCACCACACAATTGTTCTGCCTGCGACTTCCCTTTCTCGCCGCCATACGTGGTGGAACTCCCTTTCTTTACCTTGGAAATCTTTTAGGCCAGCCACTTACTGCCACTGGCCGTGCGCTCCTCATCACCGGCGACTCACTACCCACCAGCTGGCAGGGGAACAAGTGAGTGGGCGCAGGCTGGCCTAAAGCACTTCTCTTCCTCTCCTCGCTATCTGTTTTCACCTGGGTGCCAAAGTCATCATTCGCTGGCCGGATGGGAAGGAGCCAATGCGCCATCCCTCGGGAGGTGCAGAAAAGCAGTTTCACTTGCTGCCCTTTGTGCCTTGATCTGCAACCTCCCCCCCACCCTGGATTGTGTGAGTGGGAGCAAAGGGTTCGTCTGCAGAAGGCGGCGCGCGCCTGGGGGTGGGAAGTGCATGGGAGCGAGATCTGGTGAGCAGGGTTGGGGGGCTCCCGCATAGTGCACGTGCGCATGGCGAGGGAGTAAAGGGAGCCCCGCAGCTGCTCAGGGAAGGCATAGATCATTGAACCATGCGCCTCTCTGTTAGGGAAGTCATCGCAGCTCAGATTCTCCGTGTCAGGAAGTAAATAAGCGGGACCATGCTTGACTTCAGAGAGAAGCTTGTTCACACGTTCAGTTCACCTGTTTCTCTCCCTTCCGGTTTGCTGCCCTGCTGAGCCCTTCTTGTATAGAATTTGCTCCTGGGGGAATTATGTGCCGAGTTGCACAAATAATTGTGCTGAATTCCGCATTTGTCCCACGGAATAAGGCACAAGGACCAGAACGCAGCAGCAATGGCAGTGGAGGCCTGCATGGGCCGGAAGGCAGGAATAGTATTAGAGTCAGCTGGAAGAGAGAGAGGAGCAGCAGGGGTGGGGGTGGCCTGTGTGTCCAGAAGAGAGATGGCGCAGGGTTACCGGCTGGCTCCAGCTTTTCAGGACAGGTTGATCCGGTCCTGATTTTACTCCCCTGTACACAGGTATTTTTAGTCATTTGCTGAGGGAATGCAATAGGGAAATCATAATAAGTCCCAGCATGCAATGGGGTAAAACCAGGACAGGATCAACCTGTCCTGAAAATCTGGAGCTGGTTGGCAACCCTACAGATGGAAGATTTGTCATTGGACCATGACCTGAACAAAAGAGGGAGCAGTGGAGGGTCTGGTGGAGCCTGAACTAGCAAGGTAGACAGCAAGCTTGGGGGAAGGAAGGAGAAAGCTGTGGACTTGATAAAGAGGGGAGTGATACACAGAGAAAGGTAGTGAATCTTACTAGGATGAAGGGAGAGAACTGGGAGAGGGGGCACTTTCTCTCTGCCCCAACCCCAAGAGAAGCCTGGAGAGGGCAGGAGGAGAGAAGGCTGGGGGTCTTGCTAAACGGGAGGCAGATAGAAAGCTAGGGGGTCTAAGCCTTGTGAGGAGCTTGAGTCTCGTGAGGTAGAGAGAAAGCGGGGGGATGGAAGAGAGGTCAATCATGGAAAGGGAGGAATGATGAGTGAACTGGGGAATTGATCCAAAGGAGAGGAGAGATCAAGCATGGGGATGGGGTTCAAGCCATAAGGGGAGTGCAGTCTGGAGGGATCAGGCCTTGTGATGGGACAAATCTGCACAAAAAATACAAATTTTGTATCTTTAAGTAATAATTTATAATGTAGTGCAGAATAAAGTTAACTATTTACTTAAAGACAGTGATTATTATTGTGTTCTCAACAAGTAACCCCTGCAGAATTCCCCCAGCAGTAGGGATGCGTGGAATCTAAGGTCCATGAAGAAGGCGCATGAGGAAGGCTTCCAGGCCATAATAGGCATGCTCAGTTTGAGAACCCAAAGTATTTCTTTTGTTTTGTTATTAATGATAGAAAGTCACCAGATTTGTCACTAAACGTTTTAAGAAAATACCTACATTAGCATTTTGCTACATTCACAAATATATAATCTCCATTGGGTTGAAAAAGTTGCCAAGTCTAGCGCCACACACTGGCTAAAATGGATAACACCATTTCCCATCACAACACATATCTAGCATAGCTCTCTGCTTCAACGGCAGGGGCAATGTAGAAAAGAGGATCTATATATAGACAACAACCAACAAGGACTGAATTACATAGTCGAGTAAACAAAAGCATGGGTGTAGCTTGCTTATTGAGGTGGTTACTACCCCTAACTGAGCTACATATTCAATTAGAGGCAGTTCCAACTCTGCTCTCTACATTAATGGTGGGATGGAAGGGAAATAGAACTAAAAGGTACTAAGAGCCAAGCGTAACAAGTAAGAGGGAAAAAAAAAAAGTGCATAGCTTGCTGGGCAGACTGGATGGGCCGTTTGGTCTTCTTCTGCCGTCATTTCTATGTTTCTATGATCCTTGTTAACCATCCCTGCTTTAGGGATTTGCCTTTAGTTAGGCAAAGGGGGCTTAGGCATAATTCATTTTTTTTTCTCAATTGTTTGGACTTCCAATTCAATCTGAAGCAGATTGTGTTTGGCTGTGGGACCACAAGCCTTCATTCACAGTCACCCTGGGGTTTCCAGCCACCGTGGTGACAGGCGTAGGAAGGGGCCCCCTCCAGAGCCCAGTACACCTTACCTACTCAGACCCAATATGCGTCACTGTTGAGCGACGACAGAGACTTCCTCCTTGAACATTGGCTCTGCAGCATCCCAAATCTTGACTGACCCGGAGGAATAGAAGTCCTGACCCACAAATTGCACCCAGGTCCTTTGTCGGACAACCCAGAGCGCCAACACTGAGCCACCCAGGCAGCTTAAGCTTGCACAAGCGTGAAATAGTTCCTCTTTTGCACAAGCTGCCAGGATCCAGTGTGCCTGGTGTGTAGCATTCACTGGGCGTGCCCTTCCTAGGCCATTCCATTGCCAACTTTCCCTTGCAGAGGCAAAGTGACAGCAGGGAGAAGGGGGAGCAGGAGAAGGAGAAAGGCCAGCAGACTCCTCACAGAAGGGAACACCACAATCGATGAAATGCACTTCCAAGAAAGTAGTGAAGAGGGCCCAGGCACCTAATTTAAATTGCAAACATGCGAGATGATTTCTTCTTTGTCCTCCAGTCTCCCTGAAATGCTGAAGCTGGCAGAATTGGAATTTATGGGACAGCCCTCAGGAGGTGCAGAGTTTCTGGTGGGTGCGCAATGTGCTCTTTGAGGAGATGACGACCTGCCCTCGGTCTTCCCCTGCCAGGTGCGAAAGCACAATGAGATGCCATCATCCTGGTGGCCTAACAATGCACTTTGAACTCAAGGACACCGAGAACAGTCACGGCAACAGATTGTGCTCCTGGAGCTAGACCAGAGGCTCTACACAGCCTGCAACATGGAAAATGAATGCATGTCATAAGAAGTCACACTGCTGCTGTAATTACACCACCTACCAGGAGAGGGCAGTAGCAGCCTGCGAAAGGTACAATATTGCAGGACTTGTACCCTGGTGTAATCAAACATGAATTAAAATTTTACCCCACAATACTCAAAGGGTAAAATAGGAGTTTGCTCCTGCTGCAATAAGCTATGCTAAAGCATCGGGCTTAGAAAAAGCATGCTAACCCAAAAATGTGCGCAGAGGACATTCCGAACAGGCACAAAATATGGATGTATGCGCGTAAAACAGATTTTGTGCACACAGCATTCGCGTAAAATGATGCATGTGCACAAAACGCAGTTTGCGTGCATAAAGAGATGTGTGAAAACATATTCTCTGCACATGAAACATGCTTTATTTGCAGAAAACTTGATTGTATACAAACTGTGTTTTATGTGCATGAATTCCAAATAAGGACGCATACAGCACAAACTGAGTTAGACTCCGTAGACTATTAGCCCAAGTAACTTTACTTCCCCTCTAATAAGGAGCTAAATTTCCAGCACTAAGCCTTAGGTGCCTCTCTGCATCGGGAAGTAATAGCTAATGCCTTTAACAACGTGGGATTTAAAAGGAGGAGCGCTAAATCTGTGCTCATATGGAGTAAAGTCTGCATGCAACAAATGTGTGCACATTCACACAGCTAAAAAACTGCGTGTGTAGCCCCAGCTCACCTTATTACATCAGGGCCTTATAGTGAGGGCAAGGAATGGGACAGAAAGGAACAGGGCTTGCTCCTGCAGTTTTGCAGGAAATAAGGGCAAAACCCGGTCAAAAAACATCCAGAGGGGGCACCAGAGACTATGACTGATCTGGATGTGGCAGGGGCACTCATTACTGTGGCCCCTGGCAAGACAGCAGTGTTACCCCATCACCCATGGGGCCTGGGGGTTACTCAGTGCTTGTAGACATCTTGTCAGCATTGCAGAAAAGAGAATTATCATGCCAGCGTGTGGGGTAATTACTTACGGTAAATACTACAACGACTGACGAGGATACTAATTGGTATATTTGTACCAGGAGGAACCACACTAATAATCTTCCAGATGATCTCCGAGGGAATCAGGTTGTTTCCTCCCAGCCCCAGAGAGAGAGATGTCAACCTATCCCTAACTGCTCTGTTTCCATACAGAAAATCCTTATGCAATGCTTCAGTCGGTTTCCACATGAACTGGACCCCCGTTTGCCAAGGGGGTCCAATTCATTCAAGAGGTTTTGCAGTGCTCCGTTTCTGGGACGAGGCTTCATGTGACTTTGGTGGTTGCTCAGGGATGTCGGTGCGTGGGTTCTGCCGTGACCCCCATCTGCTTTCTTGGGTGATGTTGCTGGTACCCCACCTCCCCTGGGGTTGCAGAGTTTACCTTCTTTTATATTTTATTTTTTTAATAAAATTTTTACAAAAAATTAAATCAAGATAAACTTGACAAAGAAAGAGACTGTTAAGAGATACTTCCTCATTGACGTCACTATAACATCGTCCCGGTGCTTTTATCATGTTTTCTTGGGGACACTGCTTTGCATGTTCGCTGTTCTCACACTACTGTCCCACGGGGCCAGGCAAGGGGCCCCGCACCTGTAGAATCAGGTGCTAATAAGTTAATGTGGTGGTAGCCCTCATGCACGGAGATCTGCATGCTTGACTGATAGAAAGTGATAAAGAATTAGGGTACAGGGCAGACGAGTGCGAGGTTTGGCAGGTGAAGGGCGGTACATTGTGCAGGACAGTACTGATGCAGGAGCCGGCAGGGAAGGACTGTGCTGTGAGCAGGGCAGTCACCGGGAATGCCAAAACCTGGGAGCCAGAAACGTGCTGCCAGCGGTGAAAGAAGAAGAAACCAGAGGCCGCCAGCATAGCCCATCCCACTGGCTGCGGAGGGAGAGAAAGAGGTCCGAGGTTGGAGCCATTGGTGGATCCCATCCTGCCAACAATCCAAAGGAGGAGGAAAGTCCTGGGGGTCAGCAGTGGAGCCCATCCCACTGGCGGCCAAAGGGGGAGAGGCCCAAGAGGCTGCAAGTGGAGTTCATCCTACCGGAAGCCAAGAGAGGCCCGAGCTCATCCTGCTGGTGGCCAGAGTCACTTGGGGGGGGAGTCCATGCTGCTGGCAGATGAAGCAAGAAAAGCCCTGGTGGTAGGAAGGGAGAGAAAGAGGTGCTGGGTTGAAAGGGTGTATATACTGAGCAGGTGAGGTGGAGAGAGAAGGGTGCTGGTCAGATGGAGAGAGGATGCTGGCACTAGGTAAGAGGGAATGAAGATAAAAAGATTGGGGTGATGCTGGTATGCTAGGCATAGAGGGGGGGAGAGAGGAGAATATGAAGAGATGCCATCAGGGACCTCTGGAGTAGGCACACCTCCAGCATGATAGGGTGAGCAGAAGTCAAAATCCATCCCTACAAAAGCTAGCAGGGGATATATTGAATTAGGCCAATTAAAAGGTCTCGCCTACATTCAGAAATCCGAGGTATTTCCCTATGCCCAGAGGACTCGCAACCTAAGAGCCCGATTTACTAAGGCCTTGTTCCCATTCTGTGGCTATTGGAAACATGATTATTAAATGAGACCCTAAGCTTGTAGCTGAGGCAATGGAGGGGGTCACAAAGAACAGCAGCAGACTTCAACCTTGACCTCCCTGGTTCTCAGCCCCCTGCTCTAACACGTCATTATACCGAGGAGGTGATATCTGCTGTGTTGTAAGGAATTAACAACTAGTTAGCCGAGTATGGTCTCACGCAGCTCTGCCAATCAGAAGCAGGCACTACTGGTTCTTAATATCACCTGCACCTCCGCTGCTCAGCTTCCTACCTAGGGTTAGGGTTATGTGCAATATTATACCCAATGTCCTTCACTTCCTTAATTTATACTCCATGCATTCCACTTCTTATGTATATTCATGCAGTATTTTTACCCAAGGTATCGCACTCTACCTCATCTCTGTACGTGTGCATTACTTATGTGCTCAGTCTTCTGGGTTTTTTTGGTTTTTTTTTTTAAATGTAATCCACCTCCTGCCTACCTCTAGGCAAAACAGAAAACCTAATGTTTATAAATAAATATTCGCCTCTGAACCCGGGTAACGAGGGTAAATTATGCCAGCGCCAGCAGTGGATCAGTGAAGTGGACAGATCTCCAGCAGACTGCGCAATGAGGCATTTCACAGTGGCGCCTCCCACGAGATTTATGGCCTGGTTTCCAGAGGGGATATGTTTGTGCGTTACTCTGGATTATGTTTAGAGTGGCTTTTTATGGAGCAGATTCTATTAAACATTTTCGCATTTTTTTTTTTTTTTTTTTTATGGCTGCTTTGCCAGGGCTGGCGTCACACCTTTCCACAAGAGTTTCCGATGATCGAAAGCCGCGGGTTTCCACAGCGATCTCTGCTTATGGATCCTCTCCTAACCCCGACACTTTCCATCTTCTTCCAAACCGATTCCCACCTGTCATAAATCCTGCAAGATTGAATTCCAAGCTAGTGATTCTTTTGACAGCTGCGGACCATAAGTAAACAAACACGGAGAAGACAAATTTGCATACATTGGGTAGAGAAATATATAAGATCCCCCATACTTACACAAACGCTGACCCTGGCCTGTCTTTTACTAGACTTCTCAACCTTGTTCCTACAACTGTCTTCTGTATCCTTCTTAAGCATGGACATGTCCCTCCACCACCTCTCTTCTTGTCTGCCTGTCCTAGGCTTCGTCACGTTCCTCTTCCATTCTCACAGGATCCATGCCTGATCCAAACACCCAGGCCCTCTTCTATGGCTTACCATCAAGCGCTGCGTCATCCTTGCAGCCAAGGCTGAAGAGACCATTGTCCACAGAAGTGTCCAGCTGTCCTGGGCCCCACTGATGCTTTACAACCTTCTTAAAAGCCCGATACAGATGTCCCGCCACGGTTAGGGTTGTAGCCGCTGCTCCACGCAGGCTACTCCTACTGCCGCCATTAGGGTAGTGGCCGCTGTTCCAAGCAGGATACCCCTGTGGAGTTAGGGTCGAAACTATGGCAACCTAATGCAACCGAACCTCTGCCGTTAGGGGTTGTAATCACGACGCATACGGGCGTTGGCCTTTACTGCCAGCATGTATTATGTTACTGTGCACCCCCCTACCGTCTTCCCCAGTGGCTAGTGTTTTTCCTTCTTTGGCTCTCTCGAGTTTCATGCGATTGATCCCCACTCTGCCCGTTCTCTTCCGACTGCGCTGTGCGTCCGTCCCAAGCAGGCTTGAATTCTCTCACGCTTTTGGTTGCCACAGCACTGCCTCTTCCCGTGGGCTATTCCAGGCATCCACCGCTGTCTCGGCACAGAAGCATTGTCTCAGAATTCCTTTGTACCTTTCTTCCCTGCAACTTCACATCTTGACCTCTTGTCCTTGAATCTCCTTTTCAATGGGAGATTCGAGCTCCCCCTGCTTTGCTAAAGCTGGGCAGATATCGTGCAAGTTCCTATCGCGTCCCCCTATGCCTTGGTTCCTCCAGTGGGTGTATTTTGGGTATCTTAAGCCTCTCTCTGTAGGATTTGGGTTGCAGGCCTTGTATCATTTTAGGAGTCCTCTGCAAAGCTTCCATCCTCTCAATTTGTGATGGTTCTCCCCCCTTCCCCCTCCCCCTCCCCCGCCTTGCAGTGACACAGCTGGGAAGCTTTTTCATGCTCATTTTATTATGGGGGGGATTGAAATGCTGCATTCCTGGCTGCCTGCTGACCAACCACGTGGAGCACCGACATGAATGCACAGGTGCAGGACTGTGAGTGACAAAAGAGGTATACGTGAGCGCGTGTGTACAGACAAGAAATGAATCCTACAGCAGGAGGCGGAATGGCAGGCACAGAGCCTGTGTTCTCCTGACCAGGGCTAGGTTTTAAGTCTCACGCAGCCCCAGGCAAAGGAGCTTCAGCATCTTCCCTTAAACTTACTCTAAATGCCCATTTTAAATGATCGTGGATTTATCATTTTTTAAATAAGCTCACCTACACATTTTTAACCCATGGTGCCCTGGGCAGGGCAGACGCTTCTACCTCCCCCCATGCTTATTATATCCCGATGAGAAATCCAGCTCTGCTCCTGGCCTTGAATGCACCGGCATTCAGCCCTGGACAGAGTCTGGCATCACAGGCTCTGAGGCAGAGACAGGGAGAGGCTCCTTGTTCCAGGAGCAGTGAAGCAAAGCCACCCTCTGTCTAACAGCATTCAGGGAAAAGGGCCCCGAGTTTCACTGAGAACGGACATCGCACACCGGGTGGCCAAAAGAAAACCACAAAATTCAGCAAAAAAAAACAAACCCAAACCACAACACAGCTTGAAAATCAGACACCAAAAGAATATGACGTGCTGGTTTTCACAGCTTCGGTCCTTTTCAAACTGCCATCTCAGAAGATTTGCAGAGCCTCAGCCTGGGGGTTGCTGCTGGCTTCCGCCATTCCAAAATCTGGAACATTTTCTCACTCTGCCATTAAATAACTTGCAGAATTCTCTCTCTCTCTGTGTCTTGCTGTGTGTTCTGGGGTGGGCTCCAGACCTTCTCCCTCCCCCGCCTGTCTGGGGCTGTTCCTCCAGCACAGCATTTCCTAGCGGCTGCAAAGAAAAAGAAAACCAGGGGAAATACTGTGACAGAGCAGAGTCCCTGCTGCTGCTGCTGTCTGTATCTTTTCTTCCTGGTTCCTGCAACTGCCCTGCTCTGCCTGAGAACCTGCGATGCCAGACCCTGTAGAGGGCCCAGCTGTTCCAGCTGTGTGCACAGTCACTTTCTGGAGTACACATTCCAGCCTAGGAGTAGAGCTGGATTTCTCATTAGGACACGGGGGGGGGGGGGGGGGGGGGGGGGGGGGATTGCGCGGTCGACGACTGCCGCGTCTTTGCTACAACTCCCAGCACATTCTGCAGCAAGAGGGAAGGAGGGTAGGGGTGAGAATTAGGGAAGAGAACAACGGGATTGCAGATAAAGGATGGAAATAACAAGAATGGGTAAGGAAGAGGAGCTTGTGAATAGAGGGAGGAAGAGGAGTCAAGACGTTTTGCTTCCTCCGTCTCTCCTCCTCCCCCCCCTTGCATCCCCACCCTCAATGTTCAATCTTTACCCCTTTTATCTCTCTGCAACCTGCTCCGTTTTATCATCCTTCCTTTCCACACTCCTGGCCCTCCTCTCCCCATTCCTGTCCAGGTGCCCTCATCACGAATGTCAATACACACATTCCTCCCACCCTCTCTCCCCCCTGCTCCTCCTTCCACATCCCCCCCATATCTCCCCAGTGCTCCCGTCACACTATACACTCAGGCTTCTTTCCCGTCCTGTGCTGATGGGACTGGCGGGAAGGAGGCGGCGAGTGGTGGCGCCTCACAGTGCATTCTCCTCCTCTACCACTTGGGCCCAGCTGCCGCTCCAAGCCACCCGGGACAGGGACCCTGGCAGTGCTGTGTGGCTACAAAGCAGGGGTCAGACCCCAGGCAGCAGAGGAGGAAGATCTGGCCTGTAGGGCCACCGCGTACCGCCTCAATTAGTGGGGGGGGGGGGGGGGGGGGAGGGGGAAAGTAGCTGGTAAAGGGAGGGAGGGAGTTGCCAAGATGTGGGTCGGCTGGCTGCTGTCTCCCCAATCCGGTTCAGTTGCTGGCGTCCCATTTCGCGGGGACTGGTCAGTTCCGTGACAAGGGCTGGATTTTGCAGTCCCTTCCCGTGGCTGTGGAATGGGGGGGGGGGGGGGGGGCTGGTCTTTGCCATTTATAATGCCAGCTCTCTTCACTGATCTGCACAGCTGGCTGCGCCTCCCATTGTAACCAAAAGCAGCTGCAAGACCCAACTTTTCTTTAATAATTCAGCAGCAGCTGGAGCAGATTAAATTATTAAGATTTCACCCTAGCTGAAGTTTGCACGACTTCTCAGGAGAAAACAGCATTTGAGGATTGGCAGGCGGCTCCAAGACGCTGCTGTGCCGAGCATCAGGAGCCTGTACTAGCGGCACCTAAAATTCCTAAGGTAACACCTGAAGACCAGCCCTGGAATGCCTTGGCACAAAAGCGGCAGAGCTTGTAATCCAAAGCCACGTAAAACCTCAAAAAAAATAAAATGGCCTTATTCAAAATGGATTATTTTCCCATTCTGTGCCTGTGGAAAAATATTTAACGGATAAAGCCCCAAGTATGTTTGGATCAATAGAGGGAGGAAGCAAGCCAAGAAACAGCCATATGGGCCCCACTAACGCAACGTAGGTGGATCTGAGACTGCAAAGATGGCAACCGTCTGTTAACTCAGATGCAACAACTCCTCAGGCTGCCTACTGCAAGCAAGAGAGGCCAGAACTAGGGTGGGCACAGCATCTCCAGGGCTGGCTGGGATGGGACAGGAGGAGGTGGGCACTAACAGGGTAGTGCTAGCTTTGTGACTGTCCTATGGGAACAAACGCGGTGTCCTGTCCCTGCTTTTTTTTTTTTTTTTTTTCTTTTTAATGCTTGATATTGTTTTTCCCAGTCAGGGCCAGTGCCAGGGTGTTAGGCCTCCTACGTGGACCTTACAAGCTTTGTGCCTCTCTCCCCTCCCACCCCCCACCATGGCGTTTATAATACATGAAAAATGACATTACAAGTTAAAATATCACAACAGCATATATATTATGTTTACATGTGCTGAAAACCATGCAAAAAAAAAAAAAAAGAAACTTGGCACCCATATGGTATTAGGCTTATTGTAACATATGTGAGGTGTGGGCTTGGCCGTCAGAAAGCCATGAGAAAATAGAGAGTTATAGTTACAATATTGTAAACCTCCCATACCAAAGCAGCACTAACTGGCAGCACTCAAACAGTAACAATCCAACCTATGAAAAGCCAGCACCAGGCCCTAAAACTCACTTCCTATTAGGAAAACACAGCGAGCTAGGCTGCTATAGACCCTACCCACAGAAACTCGCTTGCCAGTAGAATACCTCACCTCTGTCACACATGATTTTAATGATCAAATGCATGATCTGTACATGGAAAAGATCGCAGACCTCGGCAAACCTGTTGGTACAGGGCCTTGACATTTCTCTTAGAACATTTAGGACAAGGTTATTTGGACCATAGTTATTAAACATTGTGATCTCTACCCTTTTAGGCTCTGTACTACAAAGAGCATTTCCCTGGATCTGCAATCTTTTGTTTGTATTTTAGGGGAGATTGAGGATTGGCTGTGCAGGAAGCTTAAGGAGGCTGTGCTTATGGGAGGCAATTTTAAAGCTGTCCTGAACAGTTGGGAGGCTAGAACGCATCAGGTCAAGGGAAAAAAAAAAAAAGGTCTAGCAATTTTTGTGGAGTTTTCTGGATCTGGGGTTAGTTGACATATGAGGGTGAGCTTAATTCTGCTGCTCAGGATTACTTGTTTTATTCTAATCCTCATGTCTCATACTGGAGACTAGATGTACGATGTGTTTCGGATAGGAAGCAAACTTTGATACTGGGCTGTGAAATGGCGTCCATGGCAGTGGTTTATGGGTCACTGAAAAGCTGATGAAAGCTTTGGACCCACCTCCCCAGAAAAATGCACATAAACACAGTCCGTTTGGGTTTTTTTTTTGCACCCGGTTCATGGACCCTAGCTTAGGAACCCCTGGTCCACAGGCTCTGACCATGCTGCAGTCTCCCTATGGTGACTTTAGGACATAGGTCTCCTGTAACAGCAGATGTCACTCTGACCTGGTCTGTCCAGTCCTGTTTAGCAGAAATTTGGGAAGAATCTGGAGCCCTGTCTGGTTATAATCTCTCCAAATCTGTGTTATTTACCTTTATCGGTGGAGAGTGTAGGTGGGGGATAATACTTTTAAGGAGTTCTGCCCTTTCATATGGAGTCAGGATAAATGTCGTCCCAGATATCTTAGTTTACCAGATAAAATTGTACCTTTTCAGTTTTCAGAGAGGTTCCAAGGAAAGGGTGGTGTTGCTAGTAGTGGAGGGGAGATCTGGCTTCTGAGGGCATTGGGCCTCTGTCCTGGGTTACCAGTGTCCCTAAATCCTTTTTCATAACTCTTTAGAAATGCACTCATTGCTTTTATGTGGAACCTTTGCCCAGCCAGGGTTATCAGGGTGCAGGGCCCATGGCAATTCATCCAGAGAGAGCCTCCCCCTGCCCAGCCTGATCTCGAAGAGTGCGTGTGGGCGGTGGTGATGGTGGGAGGTTGGGGGCACGTTACCTTCTAGTCTGTCACTGATGCATCTGCCGCAGCCCCCGAGGAAGCGACGTCAGACTTTGGGGCTTAGGGCCCGCAAAGCACGGGACCTGGGACAATTGCCCCAGTTCACGCCCTGCCCCTCCTCCCCTCCCCCTCAGGATGCTCCTAGCCGGCACCACAGTGCCCAGCGAACAGCATGTTGGAGCGATGGGTAAATGGGGCATGGTCAGATTACAAAAAACAAATGCCCCCTCCAGCAGCGGGGCAGAGAGGGAATGCCCAGCTGTCATCCCTCAGACACACCCGTCTGCCCCTTTTCTACGGTCATTTTCAAGTGCTTCAGTGCCATGAAATGCTTTGATTTTCTTCCTGTCCTTTTCATAATCCCCGTTAATCACTGTTTCCCTCCTTCCTCCCTGCTAGCTGTAGCTGCAGGGAGATCACGATCTCTATTCCAAGCACATACCCAGCTCATGTGAAACACGCAGAACTATTTCCTTTCTTCTTGGAGCCTTAAAGCAGCCACACCGAGTTACAAAGCAATGCCGCAGCTTCGACACGTCTGAAAGGACTCCAACGAGCTAACAAGCTACCCCAGCTCTCTGCTAACCCTAACACAGTACATCAGTCTGATCTGAAGCAGTCTCCTGCTGTCCTAAAGCTCCTCTGCCGCACAACACCCCTGACTTAGCTATACATAGCCTCCCTGCCGTGCTGCACCACCTGAGGCTGTGTGCCATACAGGTGCCCATATGCTACCCTTATCACCCATGACCATCCCGAGGATGTGATGTCTCTGTGGGTTAGGAGCTTGTCTTTAGCTTTGCTCCGTGCCCCTGCTCCCAGCAAACCCTGTAAAAGCCCTGCTGCTTGGGTGTTTTGGGCAGTAGCAGGATGTTTCGGGGTTTGCTGGGAGCAGGGGCACAGAGCACAGCTAAAGACAAGCTCCTAACCCACAGAGGCATCAGCAGGACCCCTTGGATAGGAATCGAGCTGCACGAACCCAAAGAAGATGCAGACTGATTTTGAGTTAATGTTGACAGCAAAACACTCTAGGCAATAGCTTGTTAAAAATATATGAAGTTAGTCCAATGGAAAAAAAAAAAAATAAAGTATCACCTGCATCTTTTTGATTGATTTTCATTTCCATGTATCCAAGCAACGGCACCAATTTTAATTAATGCTGGGAAAGTCCTGTATCCAATATCTAGAAAACAGCATCAGAACTAAATCAGAGGATAATCTTTGTTAGGAATGAATGATTTGTAACTATGAATATATGAGGGTGGTTTCAAAATCTGCCCCTAGTGGCTCCACAGCCAGCAGATCCTTCGTAAGAACAACAAGCAGCGCTGTGCTGGGTCAGACCAAGGGTCCATCGAGCCCAGCATCCTGCCTCTGACAGTGGCCGGTCCAGATTTGTAGGAAGCTCCTGGCATGTCCATTAAAGAGTAGGATCCTTTTCTTGTTGCCCACTCCCAAGGATAAATGGTGGCTTTCTCAAACTCTAATCTGGCTAATAATGATTTATGGATTTTTGCTTCCAGGAACCCCCGCTATGTTAGTCACCTCAACCACATCCTCCAGCAATCAATTTCATAGCTTAATTGTGCATGGAGTGAAAAATACTTTTTCTCCCAATTTATTTTAAATCACCACCTCTTCGTTGCATGACCTATCCCCCCTAGTCCTTGCGCTATTAGAAAAAGAGTAAATAACTTCTCTATTTATGTTTCACCCCACTCGTGATATTATAAGCTTTTTCCTCATAAGAGAGCCATTGCATCACCTCTATCATTTGTGTTGCCCTTCTCTGTGCTTTTTCCAGCTCTGGAGATCCAAATGAATATGCATGAGCTTTCTGTAAACCCACTTCTTTTATTGTAAGCTCAAGGCAGGAGCTGCTTTTATAGATCCTGCTTTGGAAACATGAATTGATGCTTAAATTGTCCCTGTTGTTGTCAAAACTACTTTGCCTGTTGTAGACAGCGATGAACAACAGGAGGATGAAGTTTATTTACAAGGTAACTGTACTCTAAGGATACCTGGCAGCAGCCTTCCTGACACAGATGCTTGTATAAATATTAAGAAGTGATATCCTTACCGATCTCCATGGAAATGTATCCACCCAATGACATTGCGTCAACTACATAGGTGAAAACTTTCAAAGATCTTTAAGTTCCACCGACTCCTCTGTATCTCTGCCTTAGCCTTGGTCTTCTCAGTAGCTGGGTGTTGCACATTTTATCTGGGCTTCAAATCAACACACCAAACTCTGCTCAGTAATGAGGACCATTTCTGGAACTTCAAACTCCAGTTCAATGGCTACCAGTGCTATAAAATATTACCTCCTCCTTCTATCCAACAGAATGCAGTGAAACGCAGAGGAATAACGCGCATCAACAATAATCCAGACCTTCTCATCCATTGAGACCTTCAAAACCTTTTCACTCATCATTTTAAGGCCTGAGTTGAGTACCTCTTATGTTATAAACACTAAACTTTTGGCAGAAAACACCTTTTAAAATAAAGATCTTTTTTTTCTGACCCAACAATAACCAGGCTTTAATTTTCTATGCAACATGTGGGCTAGACATGGCTAACGTGGCCTCCTGGCTCCAACTACTGAAATTCTAGTCCAAGAGCAGAGCATATAACTCCTTGCGCCATATGCAGGCTTGAAGGCAATATTTTAGAGTTACTTCACTTTTTAGCAAGGCATTGGAGTAACAGGACTTTGGAATTGAACATAAGAACATAAGAAATTGCCATGCTGGGTCAGACCAAGGGTCCATCAAGCCCAGCATCCTGTTTCCAACAGAGGCCAAACCAGGCCACAAGAACCTGGCAAGTACCCAAACACTAAGAAGATCCCATGCTACTGATGCAATTAATAGCAGTGGCTATTCCCTAAGTAAACTTGATTAATAGCCGTTAATGGACTTCTCCTCCAAGAATTTACCAAACTAAATTGAAAATATGATAGCCTCTATGCTTTTGAAGCCATCTGAGAATAGGACAGATTTGGGAACCACTGAAATCTGAGCAGCTCTCTTGTTTTATTCCGCACCGCTATGAAGTTGTACAGAAAACCTGCATGGTACCGCTCTGTCACATCTCAACGGCTCAAGCTAAGCAACGGTCACCAGAGGCCACAGACTGTGGGGGGGGAAAAAAAAAAAAAGAAGAGGTGGGCAACGCCGGTCCAAGTCGGGTTTTCAAGATAGCCACACGGAATATTCAAGAGATGCGTTTGCATGCACATTCATTGTGCATATCCTGACATCCCAATTGGCTTGCAGCACTCAAGGATTAGCCTAGTCTGCCCTTATTACGGCAGCTCCTCCTTTCACAGCTAGGGTTGCCACATGACCCAGGTCAACCCTGGCAAATTGATCCAGATCTAGTTTTGCCCCATGGCATCTAAGAGGGATGTGCATTCGTTACATCTGTTTCTGCGGGTACATGCGTGAAAATGGATAGTATGCACATATCATTATTAAAAATACACTTAGGCTGCTTCCTACGTGTACTAGAAAGTCGGTGAGGTAAGCACGTACCTGCCGAAATAGATGTGATGAATGCACGTCCCTGTCATCTAAGGACTTGCGGTTCTATCTTTCCCAGGGAAGCCTAGTCACAAAGGGGCTAAACCAGGACTGGATCAGCCTGTTGGGATGGACCTAGCAAACCTACTCACAGCCACCTTGGAAGGTGACTGTAACCCTAGAGCAGGACTCAGGCTGAAAATGTGTTACGTCTGCATTCAGCTCTGTACTCCAGAGCTGCACCATAGGTCTAGCTCTCAGGGTAGCCATAATGAATATTCATCAGAAGTTCTTGCATGCATTTGGCCTATGAACTTAATTTTATTTGGTGCTTCCTCTCCCTCCAGATCTATGTGTAGGTCTGGAGAAGCCTATTGCCTTTAATCTCTACACCCACTGTTCTTGCACCTATTTGTGTTCCGAGTGGCCGGGGCTATTCCAGTTTATTTTGGACAATCTTTATCAAAGGTTTCTTCAGATGTGACAATGAAGTAACTATTCCAGTGCCTGGCAGGAAGAGTTATTATCTGGCACTCCTTTGTTCCTAGCTGGAATAGCCTCGCACATTGCTTTTATTACGTGTATATACTGTATAAATCTCCGTATGGTCCTCCAATATTTTTACAGACTATTCTATGTCTCTCTGCAGCCTCCCTCCCCCATTACTACTCTTGACTCGCTAGGCTGTCCTTTCTTTCTCTGGCTATGATCATAGCTTTGATCCTTTGTGCTTTTTCCAGTCTCTAGGGAGTGCTTTCAGTCTCTCCCCGCAAGGAGGGAGCTTGATCCAAGGAGGATGAGAAATATCTGAGAAAGAACTATGAGAGGCGCATAATCATCTTTTTTTTTGTCAGCATTTCCTTCTTCTGTAAGTGGTTGTTTTGGATTATTATGCAGAGCTGCCATTCATCCGATGATTCAGGGCAGCGTAGTGCTCAGAAAGAGAGCCCTGCACTTCCAGCGAGTCCACGGGTTTTGGAGGCCAACGTAATAAGGGGCGCATGGCAGAGCGCACAGTTTTAACCCGCAGGTGTGCAAGCTTTTTATGTGCAAATTTTAGTGTCAATGCAGCAAGGAGTCCTGTGTACAAAATAACGATGCCCATGACAATGGTTAGCGCCCTCTCATGCAGATCCCATGCTAATGATGGCGTTAACTATTTCCAAACCTGGGAACTTTTGATTTCCACTCACCCTGAGATAAGCTGTTGGGGAGGGGGGGAGCGCACCAAGCCTGGAAACCTATTACCCCCTCCCCCACCCCCAATGCAGAGAGGTGCATTGGCTTACCTTGCATTTTCTTAGTGCCAGAAACTTAACGCCTAGCTGGAGATGGAGTAAAGCTTTCAAGGCAGAAGCTGGAGCTCTGGGGCTGGGACCTGCCCTCTCGTTGGTATTTTCAGGGCATAAAATTTGATTTAGGCACATAAAAAATGTTTTTCGTGCTGAAAACAATTTTGTACACGTATAAATCGTTTTTGCATAGAAAACATGATTTGTGCACCTACATCGTGTTTTCTGAACATCAAGGTGGATTTATCCACATAAACCTTGTTTTTTTTTATGTTCGCTAAGAGGTGAATTTTAGAAGAGGTGCGCGTGTATCTGACACATGTGCGTGCCCACCCTATTTCATAAGGCGAGGGGGATGCACACACATCTCACACGGGAGAAAAAAAAAAAAGAGGTGTAACGTGGGCGGGGATTGGGCAAGAGATGTGCACGCAAGTCCTGGGCACCACCCAGGTCCAGTAGTTTACTTCTGCTATGGAGAAGGCGCAAGTTAAAAAAAAACAAAAAAAAAACAAACCCCAGGCATCCCTGAGGGGGGGTTTGGAGGACCTAGCTCTAGACTGGACGAACTGGTGAAACTGGTCATGGCGTGGACGCCCGCGTGTTATCCCCCACTTATGCTGCTCAAACCTGACTTTGCGTGGCTGTGCACACCCACGCATCGTATGTTATAAAAATTGCCGGGTCTCTGGGTGCACCCCGATGCACGCGTGTACATGAGCGCCGGCTTTCCCGTTGGCAGGTTACTATCTAAGCCTTTTCTTTGCACTGATTCTCAGGTCTGTGTGCATTTTGTAATTCCTGGTGCACTAGCAGACCATTAGCTTAGTGCTCTGGTAGGTAAAATAGCCGGCAAGGGCGTTGAACTGTGCGCTGAATTTCAGCCGCCAGCTTTAATCTGCAGCTCATTGCACTGACCCTTTTGAAGAGTTTGGACGAAAGTATGTGTTGCTGGCTGCCTTTGTACCAGAGAATGTGGGAGAAGATCCTGATTCACTTCTGTATTTATTACTTTGCAGTTACTGGCTTGTCTACCATCTTTTATTGATTCAGAAAGAAGAAGGAGAATTGCAGCTCCAGAGATGCATATAATTTATGTATTAAAGTTTAATCTGAGAATCTGTCCTGAGGAAGCAGAGACTGTATTTATCAGCACTTTCTCTACTGCTTTATCTCTTTCCCTTTCTGATTCATCTCCCCTCCCCTGACCTGCCACACAGGGCTGAGAGCAGAGGGCTGCAAAGCTGAAGACCCCTTTTCATTTCCCTAATCCCTTACTGGGTAACTTTGAGCGGTCACTTAACCTCCCTGTGCCCAGCTTCAAAGCAGAAGACTGGGGGGGGGGGGCAGGGGGGCCATGAACATAGCAGAGCACAGCACTACAGAGCTGCAAACAGTGTTAATGCAGATAAACACACACCGACAGACTTCTTTCTTCTCCTACCCGCCATTATTTATTTATAATCTGCTTTTTCCAGGCACTTCAAAGCAGATTACATTCAAATACTGCATGTATTTCCCTATCCCCAGAGAGCCTACAGTCAAATGGGGTAATTTGAAAAGGATCTGCACACATAGAACTGGGGGTCTGCACCTATACATGCACTTCATCTGCGGGCTTTTGAAAATTGCTGTAACGTACGCCATTGAATCGTGTTCATACATGGAAGTGCACTTCATGCGCGTAAATGGCTTTTTAAAATTGCCACCAATAGTATGTTACACATGTACCTCCTTTTAAAATTACCTCCTAAAGTTGTACCTGAGGCAATGGAGGGTGAAAAACTTGCCCAAGGTCATGAGGAGGAGGAGTGGTGGTGGTGGTGGTATCTGAACCCTGGCCTCCCGGGTTTGCAGCCTGCTACTCTCCAAGCACTAGGCTGCTCCATTACTTCCAACTGCAATAGCTCCTACTGCCCCCTGTTCCCTCTACACCTTCCTCATGCATCTCCCCCTCGCCACAGTTCAGCTGACCTCACCCTTCTTCAGTCTTCTTTGGGGCGTTCTACATAACCCCCTATTGATCCTGTCTGTGCCTTCTCTGACTCAAAGCTTTCGGAAAAAACAGGTAAATAACTAAAAAAAAACAAACCTGCCAAAATGATAAGCTATGTTATTTGGCTGCCCTTATATCTTGTGTGCCTTGGAGATTCTTCATTTTTCAGTTGCTATATTTATTATTTATTTGCGTGCCATTTTATGATCATCATTTGATTTCTTTTATCATCGTCTTTGGCTCCTGCTCCTTTTAATGTATTTACTTGTTATGGGATTCTACTTGTCTTCTTTGTTGTAGTTACTTACGAGGTTGATATTCAAAAGCAGCCGAGCTGCAAAATTTAGTCTCCTGAGTTAGGCATCTATTTTCAGCCCAACTTTGAGCCTAAAAGATTTCAGCTGAAAATTCGCAAATATAAACCCTAAAAACTTAGAGTCCTCAGTTTAGACTCCTGCTAGTCATTTGCCTAGATTTAGGGACCTAAATTAGGTGTCTAGTTCTGAAAATCAGGACTAAGTTCCTAACTTTCGAGCTGATACAGTAAAATCCGCGAGAGAGCCGGCGCTCCAAGGCGAGCGCCCACTCTTCCGACGCACGCCCAGGCCCCTCTCCTGGGCGCGCAATTTAGTATTCAAATGAGGGCCCATGGTAATAAGGAGGCGCTAGGGCCACTAGCGCATCCCTAGCGCCTCCTTATTGGCAGAAGCGGCGGCTGTCAGCGGGTTTGACAGCTGACGCTTAATTTTACCGGCATCAGTTGTCGAACCCACTGACAGCTACGGGTTCGGAAAACGGACGCTGGCAAAATTGAGCGTCCATCTTCCAACCTGTGAGCTGTTTTTTTGTTTTTTTTTTACGATTTTTTAATTTTGGGGCCTCCGACTTAATGTCGCTATGATATTAAGTCGGAGGGTGTACAGAAAAGCAGATTTTTCTGCTTTTCTGTACACCTTCCCAGTGCCGGCCGAAATTAACTCCTGCCTTTGGGCAGGCATTGCTTTCTGTATTGCGTGGGAATAACTAATAAGCTCATCAACATGCATTTGCATGTTGCGGGCGCTATTAGTTTTTTTTGGGGGGGGGGGTTGGCCGCGCATTTTCCACGCGCTATTACCCCCAAGGGGTAAAAATAGCGCGCGGAAAATGCACGGCCAAACGGGGGCTAACAGTGCGCTCGGTCGAGCGCACCTTACTGCATCGGCCCATTTGTTTCCTTGCCCTAACTCCACCCTTGTGGCCACCCACGTTTTAGGATCCTAAATTTCAGAACCCAGTGATACTAGGAGCCTACATTTAGGCACTCAGCCCTAGTACATTTTCAAAAGGGACAGTTTAGGACTCCTAACACCCAAAAGTTAGGAGCCCAAATTTGAGAACTGGCCCCTTAGTCTTTTTTTTTTTTTTGGATGCATTTATTATTTTCTGTTGATGTGTGTGCTTTTATCATTTTAAATGAACTGTGTGTGTTATGTTTTTGTAAATTATGGCAGGATTCTGGTTAGCAGCATTGATTAAATCTGAGTAAATACAATTTGGAGCATATAAGCATTTCCAGCAGAAATATATTCACCGACTTTTGCCAAACAGAAATAATTGTAGTTTAAAAAGAAGCCAAGGCATTGAGTAGCTGGATAAAGCCAAATAAGTCCCCTTTAATTTTGGGTTACACTAGCCCCTGCCTCCAAGCAATGTGCATGTTACTGGCTTCATTGTAATAAGCATGTGTCACCAATATCCGGAGCTGGGCAGAGGAAGCACCTTGTGCCTGCTCACCCCACGTTGACATGCATTGGTATTTCACCCTTATCTTGTACTGCTTCCTTGGATTTGTATAACTCACGTGTACAATTGGCAACTTGATCTAAAACATTGCAAACTCCACCTCTCCTCAAGCTTTCTTAGAGCTTCACTCACTTTTAGGCATTTCCCACTGAACCAGAGTGCCTCTGGTTTATTCTCAGTCACCTCTCTATCTATCCGTCCATACATATAAAAATGGATTGGGCTTAAGGTTGGTACAAGATTGCGATAGCAAGGTGCCAACACTCCTCCCAGATCTCAGCTACATTTGTCAAGGGGAATGTTTCAGGAGAGCGGGGGGGGGGGGGGGGGGCCTGTCAGTTCGGAGGAGCAGGGGAACTGGAGCACAAAAGAGACCAAGATGAAATGCTCTTTCTATCTGGTACACTATGCATACACTTCTGCTACTTGGTTCTGCTTCATCTGGAGGGTCCACTCTGCTGCAGATCTTTATATAAATCTATACAAAAAAACACAACCCCCACCCCCAAATCTTACCTACCTGCCCCTCTGAGCATGACATAAAATATTGAGTACAGCTGGACCCAGGACTGATATCCCTCTTAGGGAAGAGAAAGTGGAGTAAATGGAATTCTACGGCTCAACCCATTCCTGACCGATCTAACCACCCTTCGGGCCTTCTCCTAACCTGTTCAGCTTATTTATGAGCCTCCTCATGGAGCATCGACAAAACTCATTGAAATCCAAGTACACCCATCCGGGATCTAGAATTCTTCTAGTCATCCAGTTAAAAGTGAAACCATGCTGCCTTGGACCCTGTAACTTCCTAGATTCAAGATTAGATACACCATTCTCCTTTCCTTTAGCGGGGAGAGCATTAAAGTTGCCAGCCACATCCCCGTTTCCACTTTCCTGAAGAGGGACCTTCTCTGCATTTTACTGAATATCTCACGAGCATCTCTGAACAATAACGCTTGCCCTTCACATAGAAATTCACAGAGTGAATTTGGGAGGCTCGAGCCCTCAGCGATGACATCGCCATTCCAGAGACAAAACTACAATCCCAGAACACGCACGTGCAGCCTTCCCAGAACACGCAGGTGCTTTAAAATAAGATCAAGGAGTATTTTTAGGATGGGGAAGGGAGGTGAAACTCTGAATGGGGTGGCTCCATCTTTACCCGTCTGTCACGGAGCTCGGACACTGCAAGCCCTTTGGGTACAGGGACTCGCAGCCCTCTGGATCTTCATATGGGTCTTGTCAGTCCTCATTTTTCTGCAGAAGTACGTGTTAATAAATGGGATTAGAGGAATGGCAGAGCAGTGTCTATTTTCTTCACCTCTCGTTTTATCACGACCATCCTTGCATGAGAGACGGATAGGGTTTTCTGATACAGGGAGGAATATGACGAGGAAGGAATGAACTTTTTCTCTCTTGCTGGCATTAGGTTTATTAAAAAGGTGCTACTGTGTAATACTGATGAAGAGTAAACCACGGCGACCAAGACCTTTTCGGAAGCTAAACTGCTTGACCTGTACTCCTGACCTGGTCTGCATCTGATGATCTTACCAAGATCCCAATAAAAAAAAAAAAAAAATCCTCTATCCTTGCATTAGAAAAGCAAGGCAGCTGCAATCAAGACTATGGTATTCTTCCACCCTAAAACCGTTCCGTTTCTGATCTTTGCCCCGTAGTTAATAATCCCTTAAAGGAGCGGCTCCTTTAGGCAGGTTGTATTACTTTTACATTACTCTCTTTTACTTTCCCTCTCCCCTCTAAAAGCTTTAGTCACTCACATATCATAATTTTATGACTGCAAGATGAAAAGCACAAGAAATGATTTTGGCACCCACTTCGCACTGGGAAAAAAAAATCACTTCATGAAAAGAAACAACGTCTGTGATTAGTCTTAAGTGCAGGGCTAACAAGCCACAAAGTGCAGATCTGGGCACCGGGAGAAGCCAGGGAAACCAGCAAGTGGCGACCTAACACCCGTGTGGTGCTGACAATCTAGCACAAGCTAAAAAGGGAGAGCCATGGGGCTATCCCTTCTAGGAAAGTCCAGACACAAAGCCCCCAATGATCCCCAAACCTTGACCTGGACGGCATGAGTGGGCCCTATCCTGTCATTGAGAGCCAGGTATTGATTTTTATGCAGTCCCTACTGATGGCCAGTACCACCCCTGGGCAAGGCAGCCCTCTCTGCTGTGTTTAGAAGCCCCCACCTCCATCTTCCTACGACAAAATATCACCATCCTCTTTAGTACCGTCCCTATAATCCGAGGGCTTTGGAACCTCGCAGAGCTTATAGAATTGCTTTAATCCTGGTCACTCCTATGGTTTCTTGTTGCATCTGAGAGTTATGTTTTATCGGACTCAGTAGGATTACCCAGAAAGCAGAACCTCGGCTTGCAGCCCTAATTACATTCTCTCAGCCTGCAACGTACTGTGCATGGCCAGCATTTCCAATCTGTTGTGAATTTGTTATCACTGCTTAAAAGCCCCGGCTAATTGAAGGATAATTAGATTTCCACCATTAATTGCAGCCAGCCCTTTCTAAGCTGTAAGCATGAAGCTTTTGCTGGGTTTTTGTTTTTTTTTTGTTTATACCTGTGATGATAGGAACAGACTAAGGGCCGGGTGAGCTAAAGCTTTTCTCCCATTCTGTGCGAGCCTATTAGTGTTAAACAGATAAACGCGCACTCGGATCTCTCTCTTCTCCTTCCAGCTGCAGACGTTTCTCTCGCCTCCAAGGCCCTATATTTCACCTGCACTCCTTCCCAGCCTCCCCCGCCCTGCATCAGCTGACCTCACCAGCCTTCTTCCGGGGGGGGGGTCTGCATACGCAGCCTGGGCCCAGATCAGGCTGAGGTGCAAGGCTGGGCCCAGCAGACCATTCTGTAAAGATCAGATGGAGCCTAGTGTTTTCCCTCTCTTGAGCAGAAGGGGAAAAGCTTGTGCGTCCGTAATAAATATTCAGGTTCAGATATTATCATAACCTTTCTGGTGACTCACTTCTTTGTCTTTTGGCCATGAGCTGACAATGGTCCCCCACTCCATGGTCTTTTGGCTGAGGTTAAGAATCTGTAGAATTGGGGTTGGGTTTTTTTGGGACATTGCTATGCCACAACCATTACCGAAGCAGAGGGGTTAATCTTCCTGTTATAGAAAAAAAATGAAGTGATACAGTTTAAGATTTCTGTCCAAGAACCTACCAGACCTATTGACTGCATTCTCAGAAGCTTGAAGTGCTTTTAATTATTCAGCCATTTATTTCCAGAAATGCATCCTCTAAAAATAAAGAGCGCCCTCTCTCTCGCCTCTGCATTTCTAACAGGCAAAGCTTTTTCAATCGGTCCGTCAGATTGGAGAGGGACAGGGAGGAAACCAGTGCCGTAAGAGAGCAGGGTGGAGGTGGAGGGTCGCTCGTAGGTTTCTGCTCCGGTTTATCCGATGTCTACCGCTCCCCCCGGGAGGGTTTGGGGGAACGCAGAACGATGAAATAAACAGGCGGTCTAATCCTCCTGCTTTGACACCATTAGCTTGTCCTCACCAGGGTTGGGTGGCAAGACGTTAACCCCCCCTCCCCCCAGTAGCAGACTGAAAACCAGGGAAGCCACGGTCCAAATCCTGCTTCTCCCACACAGGCCGATACAGTAAGGGGTGATAGCGCGTCGAAAAAACGCGCCACCAACCCTCCCCCGAAACTAATAGCGCCCGCAACATGCAGATGCATGTTGATGGTCCTATTAGTTATTCCCGCGCGATACAGAAAGCAAAAAGTGCAGCCAAGCCGCACATTTTACTTTCAGAAATTAACGCCTGCCCAAAGGCAGGCGTTAATTTCTGCCGGCACCGGGAAAGTGTACAGAAAAGCAGAAAAAAACCCCTGCTTTTCTGTATACCCTCCGACTTAATATCATAGCGATATTAAGTCCGAGGCCCCAAAATTTTAAAAAATAAATACATTTTTTAAATCGGCCAGCAGCCCGCGGGTCGGAAGACGGATGCTCAATTATGCCGGCGTCCGTTTTCCGAACCCGTAGCTGTCAGCGGGTTCGAGAACCGACGCCGGTAAAATTCAGCTTCGGCTATCAAACCCGATGACAGCCGCCGCTTCTGTCCAAAAGGAGGCGCTAGGGGCGCGCTAGTGTCCCTAGCGCCTCCTTTTACCGCGGGCCCTCGTTTGCATGTTGTTCCCTCCTGAATCGCACGCGCAGGAGAGCGGCCTGTGTGCGCTCGCCGGCTCTCCCGCGACTTTTACTGAATCGGCCTGACAGCGTGCGACTTTGGGCAAGTCACCTCACTCTCCATTGCCCGAGGTACAAACAAACTGCAAGCTCCCTGGGGAAGAGAGCCCCTTACTACGCCCGGCTAACTCACCTTGCGCTAGAATTTGGAAAGGTGAGTAACTAAATCCATTATCCAGGTTCTCGGCCTCAGCCAAAGAGGCCGACCCTGCGCGCTTGGCTCTTAGCCAAAGGGGCAGAGGTCAGGCTCAGGTTGCATTCGCTAGACGACAATGCAACCTAAAAGATCGAGCTGCTGTCTGTCTGCATTGTTTGCAAAAACAGAGGCCCCTGGCTGTATTCTCCCTGGCTCTGGCGACTGTCCTGCTTGGATCCTTTTGCGTCTTTGACATCCTCTTCCTCATTAGAGAAGTCCTCCGAGTATCAGAGACTGCAGTGCAAGCCTAGAGCGCAGTTGGATGCCTTCCAGCTGGTGAGGTTGGTTTTTGGTTTTTTTTTTAATTAAAAAGTCGGAGGGCGCATAGATTCCTCTCCTTTACCAGGCAGCCGTTTATACAACCGGATAAGACCTCCGGCAACCTCCCATGCTTTGAAAGGCCAGGCCGCCTGTACATCTGAATCCCATCACTGAAACAGGCTGGGGGGCAGCCTGGAACCCCCCTCCCCCCGACCAGAAGCCCGGTCCCTGCCACCTCCCAGACTGGCTGCACTGCTTTGATTGGATGGATGGAAAGGCCCTTGCCCACCCTGCAATTCACTATCCCCCCCCCCCCCCCCCCCCGCGCGCCATGCAGAATTTGTGGAGCCGCCGCTGGCGAGCAAGCAAAGCGGAACCGTTTGTCGGATAAGACAATGTTCTAGCCTTGCTAGCTCTGTGCGTGCGCCGCCTGTAGCCAACGTCCCCTTCCCTCGGAAGCCCTGCACGTGCTGCCACCCAACTGCTCTCCTTGCCTCCTCGCTCCAAGCAAAAAGGAGCTATTGTTTTGGTTATCACCAGTTCTGCTCAGGGACAAGATGTTGTGTTTGATAGCAGCAAAATTAAAAAAAAAAAAAAAGCCTCATTAAACAATCGTGTCCAAATGAAATGTCACATTTGCATATTGGATCTATAATTTCAGTGCTATTACACCCAGAGCCAGCAAGGAAAGTAGTGGAAAATGGAGGGGGGGGGGGGGGGGGGAGGGGGAGACCTGTAACTGGAGCCCAGTCATACTGACAGAGAGAGGCAGACAGGCGATGGGTCTGGATGAAAGAGCTTGGCGGCAGTTGTTAAGAAAACGTTCATTAGCAGGCCAATTAATCAGAAAGAGACATGGCCTGCACATGCATGAATGAGTGCGGGGTAGGTAGATGCGACGCCTGTTTGCGCGCACACGGGGAGGGTAATTTCAAGCCTGCCCAACTGTAAAGCCCCTGCATGTACACCTTACTTTCAAAGAAAAATTACATGCCTAACTGGCTTTGAAAATAGTCACGAGACCAGCCGAGCGCACATTCACTCTCATAAACAGGTGAATTTGAAAAAAAAAAAAAAAGAGTTAGGTGTGTAAATGTGACGTGCTTTTGTACCAATTTTCAAAAGCCCACTTACCCTGGCCCCATAAAAACCTTTGCAACCCTCAGTCCCAGGCTAATTTTAGTACGGCCATTTATGTGAGTAAATGGCTTTCAAAATGACCCCCACAGCGATGGAAACTGTAAAAAGATTTTTGCACAAGTAAACACGTTTATCCATGTAAAAAATGCCGATTCAGAGAGAGAGAGAGAGAGAGAGAGAGAGATCTTCTGAGATTCTCTCATGCTTCCTTGAATTCAGATACTGTTCTTGTCTCCACCACCTCCACGGGGAGGCTATTCCATCCATCCATCACCTTTCTCTGTAAAGAAATACTTTCTTAGATTATTCCATTCACCCTCATCCCATGACCCCCTCACCATTGAAAGAGGCTGGCCTCCTATACATTGAAGCCTTTGAGATATTCAAGTACCTCTACCATATCTCCTCTATCTTACCTCTCTTCTAGGGTATACATGTTTATAAAAGTATATCCCCATAGAGCAAAAACCCATTGACTTTTAGTGGCCCTCTATGGACAGACTCCATCCTGTTTATATCCTTTTGAAAGCATGGCCTCCAGAATTGCACACAGTGTTCCAAAGGAGGTCACCAGGGACTTATGCAAGGGCAATATCACCTCTTTTTCTGCTGACCATGCCTCTTCCTATGCACCCAGGCATTTTTCTGGCTTTTATGCACCTGTTTGGCCACCTTAAGATCATCAGATACAATCACCCCAGATCCCGTTCTTTTGTGCTTAGGAGAATTTCATCTCCAATACTGGACTTCCTCCTTTGGCTTTTGCAGTCTAAATTCATTACGCTCCATTTTTTTTTTTTTTAAGCATTAAATCTTAGCTGTCGGACCCTCCCCTAGACCATTCCTAAAGCTTCGCTAGATCCATCCTCGTGCTTTCCACACTTACCAGCCTAGCCACCTGGTTGAGAGCGTGCTGACTCTCTCCAATTCACTAGGCACATAATTTACATCATGGTGGGCATTTTTCATGCTGCCCGCAGAGCTGCAAAGCCCTGGGGACTTTCCTCCCACCTTCTTTCCACCAGTTTGAAAGTCCAAGGATGTGTGGGCTTTCACTTTAAAAATTGCTAAAGGAAAAAAAAAAAAATAAAGCACCTACAGAGTTGCACATCTTTTTTCAACAGGTCCTTTTTCTGACCAATACAATATGCAGAGTTTTAAAAATCCAAAAAGCTATGCCCGTTTTCTCCCCGACCTATTTCCCCTCCCTCCCCAGGAACGCCCGCACAATGAGGGTAAAAATGTTTGCAGGAGATGGAACCAGGTGCCCACGCCTACCTGCATACACGGTAGGTAGGTTTCAAACAGCCTTGATTTTTTTTTTTTAATATATCACCTGGAAGCATAATCCCAGTTAACATTTGGGAAATTATTTTTAAAGGGAAATCCCTTTTGTGGTTCTGTCTGTTCCGTGCCCATAGTTGAGACATCCGTCTTACTATTTACTTTAAATCCTGTTTTGGGAAATTGAAGAAGTATTTCACTTAAAAGGAAGGGAAGCCAACGGGGCCTTGATAAAAATCAGCAATGAAATCTTGTTTTAGAAAAACCTCTGACAGTTTTCAACTAACTACTGGCTCCAGGCATTCTAGGGGAAATCGCTCATTTTATCGGACATCTTTTTCGCTCCTCATCCTCTTTTGCACCTATTTTTACCTAATACAGGGTACCCCAAAAAAGCAATTTGGAAGATGAAGTGCGTTACAGGACTTCACAATGAAGGGAAACTTTCAGGCTACAGAGCTGTGCCTGTAGTAGCTGGACTGGGGTCTTTACCATCCACAGTTGTGCACAGATGTGCATTTGGAGCATAGAAATCCAGGCCCCCTCTTACAGCGTCTCGGGACCCTCAAGCTGGCTTTCTTCTTCATATTCAGAAAGAGGAATAACGGGACCAAAAGGCGAGTTTATAGGGCTCCAGTGTCTGCAGGGAGAGCGTCTAGGCCCTCAGCCACACACTGCTGTTTTCTATCCTCTGCTGATGAGAGACGTGAGCTAAATTTGCTGTATCAGTCTTCCTGTCAGAAAACCCTGTGCTGCTGCATAGATTTGTCCAAGACTCTAAACTATTTAGCACAAATATCCATTTAATAAACAAAGGTAAATAAGTTTAGTGATTTGCTAATGGGATGCTGGTGACTTACATAACACAAAGGCACTCAGGATCCTCCTTTAGTCTCTTCACTCACAAGCAAAAAAGAAACATCAGACTCAAAACTGAGATCAAAGGCCGCAGCTTTATTGTATTAAGTACTGAGCTCATTAACAAATTTCATTAAATACAAAAAACTTAGCAGTTCCCGACCAGCCCCAGTAGCTTAACCGCCACAGCTCAGCAAGTCCAACAACCCCCAAGTCTTAAGACCTGTAGGCCCCCACCACAGCCAGCTAGGAGCCCCACTATCCTCTGGGCTGAACCTAGACCTGCAGCACATCGCACCAGCTGGACACTCATAATCCTGCTAATTTTCCATCATCTGGTCCGGTATCCCCTCCCCCCCCCGCCCCCGCCTCAATGCACAACATGAAACGAAACAGAACAACCACCGTCAATGAGAGGGAGGGAGGGCAGGGGCAAATTTGGGAAGCACAGGACTGGGAATGCCTGGACCCGTTTTAAAAAGGAGAAGTCCTGTGGAAGGGGAACTGGACTTGTCCGCATAAGCAGGCAGCCCCCAGCGGTTGCCTCTACCAATGCATGTGGACACCTCCCAATGCCAACTGCCAAAAGTTCACTTCTCTCCCCTCTCCCTTCCATCAAGCCTGGCGGCCATGACGCTTGGTCTTCTGGTGGCAGGAAGGAGAGGGGAAGCAGGGGGAGGGGGAGGAGTGGCCATTTCCTTTATTTGTCCTGGGGGGCCCATGTTATCTAAGGCAGCGCAGGACCAGCCCATGCCTGCCGTTCCAAAATTGTTGCTGCTTATTTCTCTGAATTAATGAAATATTTTGGTTTGCACTGGCTACTGGCCTAACTGGTTTTGGTACTTAGTGCTGGAACAGATTACAGCAAGCTCCACAGTAGGGAAGTTTTGTACATCCCCGTGGCATGAGCTGGTTGGGATGGTTTTCAGGTACCGTGCGGGTTTAGGATCGCTGGACATGGCGTGATTAGCGCTGCTATTCATAAATCACTCACCGCTGTCTGGAGAAGATATTTAGTAATTAAGAGAGGCTGCCAAGCCCAGACTTGGTGGCCGTAATTAACATGGAGCCGAGCTGGTCCACATTGCTATCTTCCCAACACAGGGTAAGACATTTGTGAATGGGGAATTTTTGGTACTGGTTATTGCTTGGGTATTGCTGTGTGGGTTTGGTGGATTCGCTCAGATGGCAGAGGATTTCGGTGGTCCCCTGATTTTGGTGCCTTTGGCAGATTAGCAAACCCTGAGTTATGCCCATCATGCGAGCAGATGGGTGCAAGCGTGCATGCCTTCAGATGGGGTTTTCATCCCTGCTCTCTTGCACTATTTTCCCGGTTGGAGTTTGCCATCGGAGGGTTGCCATAGTTAGTTATACCAGAGTGGATTTTTTCTGAAGGACCTTGTTGGTCCCTGGTTTACTTTATGGCAGTTCTTTGGTTTGGGTGGTGGGTAGGGCGGGGACATTTTGCAGGTCTGGAGGGGGGTGTTCTTTGGAGGGCTGGGGATATAGGGTGTTCTAAGCAGAGCATCGGTATGAGGTGGATTGGGGGGAGGGGATGAGCAGGGGCATGGTGAAGGTTTAGAAGGGCATGTTCCGAGTTAGCTCTAGTTTGGGGGGGGGGGGGGGGAGGAATGCTGCAGAGGACAGGTCCAGGATCCGGCCAAGAGATGAGGGTGCTGTTTTTTTGCTTTGCTTTTCTTGTCTTCAATGGCTTGAGAGTCCGCATGCAATGCCATTTCTGGATATGGTGAATTCTACTCCTCCGGACCCGGAGCAGTGGGCAGTTCTAGAGCAACTGAGAGGGTCACAGTAGCATGTTGCTGCAACAAATGGGAAGCCATGCATTTCACTCCCCCTCTTTTCCCATGGGTGGAGTGGTGGGCGCCTGTGTCGGGTGGGGGCTGTTCTTTCTATGGAAGGCATTCCCGTGGGGTGGGAACGTGTGCTTGGTAGTTGAGTGTCCTGTTTTGATGGATGACAATGGATGGTGCAAGATCAGGAAACAGGTGGTTGGGGCTATTGGGCATGGCAGAGAGGGAGATGGGCACATGTTCGAGTGGGCTGCTATTATGGCCGCTTGCTCATTTGGGGCTGGCTTTTGGCTCCTGTCCCTGCTCTTTTGTGGTAGGGTGGGCTTTTGGGGTTTTTTGGCAGTTTAGGGGACATGGCAAGTGCTGCGTGTTGGTGGACTTTTGCCAGAGTTGGGACGCTTGGCGTAGTTCGTCAACTTTTGAAGCTGCAGCATAGTTTGGGGTTTTTACTGGACTTCATTGGCTAGCACTTGCATAGTCTTTATTTCTTTGCTTGCATCCATTGGATTTTCCTCAGTCTGATGAGCTTGGATTGGAATGGGTGCCATGCAGTGGCCGTGGTCGGATTGCTGGGTGGATGCCTTACATGAGAATTTGGGTCCTGCAAACTTAGATATGGCTTGCGATAGTAGAATGCTTACGTATGAGCCGTTCGCTTTTCCATCTTCCTATCTCCTTTTGTATACATTTCAATTACCGGTATTGCTACTTAACATTTCTATAGTGATACATGGCATACGTAGCACTCTATCGACACACAAGGAAGGCAGTCCCTGCACAGTGGTGCTTGCTCCCTAATAGGACAACCATATAGAGCTAGGGACTCTGGCTACCAATAAAATTCCAAATAGAACACAAAACTCTGACCATCGCACACAAACTATTACATAATGAACAAACAGACCAGGCAGGTTTAAACCTCACCCCCCATAATACGCAACGAAACTTACAATCAAACAACATAGACCTTCTGACAGCCCCCCCCCCCCCCCCCATCAGAGATGCACAACTGAGAACAATCAGGGAAAGGGCTTTCTCCATCGCCAGCCCCAAAATCTGGAACACCCTTCCGAAAGAAGTAAGAATGCAACCCAACCTAAAAACAAACCTACAATGACACTCAAGAAACATAACAACCAAATCACAACAGACCTCATAACTAAACCCAAACAAACCCTCATCACTCAAACAACAACAAGACCACTTGACATGAACAATCTGCAACACAAACAAGATATCGGTCTGTTACCCAACTTTGTCTATACCCCTAAATGTAGCCTCCTCCTAATGTATATATTCCATCAACTAACCATACATACGATTGACTCTGTTCCGATACATGCTCCGCTTATTTAACCCGTCCTATACCGATCAAATGTTGTAAACCTCTATGATCATGTTTCTCATATGTAAACCGTCCGATACCGAATGAAGCTTGTAAACCGTTGTGATGGCGATACCGAATGATAGTATATAAAACTTGACAAATAATAAATAAATAAATATTTTTCTTTTAAACCATCAGCATACTTTATGAAAAGCTGAAATACATAAAATTGGTTAATTTGATTTGAGTGAACATTCAGGATTAAAATTAATAGCAACCTCCCACGGGTGGGGCTTTACAAGGATTTTAACACAAGGGGCAGGACACACAAGTTCAAGAAGGCTATTCAAAGCCCACGGTGCAGCCAGGTGAAAAGTATGGAGTTGGGAATCGACGGTAGAGGGGGAGGGGAGGTGTAGATTGGAGGGACTTGTTTGATGAGCGGAAGTGGTTTGCATCTTGTAGTCTTTTCATGTGGGCGGTGCCTGTCGCAAAGCGTGTGTTCTCATTCTCTCCCGGTTATGGTTGGTACCGAATGAAGTAAGGGGATTGGGCTCCTGTATCTTAGTGGTTGTTGATGCACTCCCTCCCCCCAGTTGCCTTAGGTTAAGGCAGGCCATTGGGCTGTGTGAGCAGGAATTGAGCAGGCATAGGGCATACCTGTTGTGATGTCCAGGCTGGCAGTACTCTATTGTACTTGCTTGCCTATATTCTTAGATTGGGCTTATCTAGCGCTGCCTTTTTTTCCTTTCCATTTTTGTTTCCTTGGGGTTCCTCATTGCATGTACGCTTCCTCCCCTCCCCCCCTCACGTACCTGGCTCTAGGTTTTGTGGGTACAAGTTTCATTAGTTGCTTTCTCTGAGAATATAGTTTTGGGCCGGATCATTTTTTTTCGGCTTGATAGCCAAGTTGCCTGGGGATGAGTGATGGGTGTGTGGTAGCCTGGGCTGGTGGCAGTTGTGATGGCTCACTTATTACTGGTCCTTTTCCTCTACTGTGGTTTTTCTGCAAAGGGTGGTGGTGTTCAGTCTATTGTTTGTGCAGTGGGGGTTTTGGTTTGGGTTACTTGTTGGCGGTGGGATTGGTGGGTTTCTGTGGATTCCAGGTGGCATTCTGTAATGAACACTGTCTTCTTTAGGCAGCTCTGAAGAGTGGGGTATGGATATGGGGAGTTGTATGGTATTGTGTTTGAGAAAAAAAAACAGAGGCTGCGGATAGCATTGGGGCAGGGTAATGTGGTGGTATGGTCTCTTTGGGACAGTTAAAGATGTGCGGTGGGGCTGGAGCATGGTACATCTGGTACTGTGGGTTTGTGGGGTTTTTTTTACATGTAGGGAGGAGGGTCATTCAGCATTTGAAGCATCTGAGGTGTGGGATTCAGTAAGTAGCAGAGCAGGGGCCTATTTTGGTGGGTGCAATATGTGGGGCTTGGTGTAGGTGGACCTAAGGAGGGTCAAGTGCACAGAGAGTATGGACTGACTTATTGGATCAGTATCTAAGCAGGGCTATTGTTCAATGATGGGGGAACACAGTTGTATGGTACTCTGGGGCCTCCAGGCTTGGCCATGGTACCTGAGGTGCGATGCCTTGCCTGATGGCCTTTGGCTGTAGGTGGGTTGTGGTGGTGGTGGTGGGGGCTTTGTTTCCTGGAAAACATTCCCCCCTTTTCTTTTATTCCAGCCAGAGGCCTGCATAGCTTTATTGTGTGGAGGGGCCACGGACCTCCTTTGGTTGTCTGTGCCTGTCGCAGGAGAGCCAAGCCAAATTTGTGGGTTGGTGTGGTGGGCATTGCCAAAGTACATGTTAATCTGCTGATGTTGAGTTGGGGGTAGCCGTTGGCGTGCTGGGAGCTACACATTGGATGTACGGCCAGGGGATGGCCTTGGGCGGCTAGTTCTCATGGGAGCCCCTCTCCTTGCTGGGTCATGGTAAGGGAAGGCCTCTATTGATGGTCGTGGTAGGCTGGAAGAAGTTTGAAGCCCAGGTGGGTCATAGGTTGTCCTCTGCTGGGATGTGGTGGGAGAGGCCCAGGCTTCTGGTTTTGGGAAACTGGTGTTCCTGGTTATGGCTTGGGTCGTGTGACACACAATAAAGCTGTGGCTTTATTTACCCAAAACGATGTCTTGGTGCAGTTATCTTGGTGCAGTTATTAGATTGTAAAAGAAGCGAAGAGTGTGCAAATGTCTCGGATATCCATGTTAAGAAATCGGAAGAGGAAGAGGAGATGGGCAGGAAGAGAAGCCAAACAAAACTACCATAACTTCCAAGCAAACATTCCCCCTTTCTCCGTTTGCTCACCATGGGACCCAGCCCAGCGTTACAGAAAAGGAGGAACGGTCAATGACAAAGATGGTGCAGCTGATCGGATACTGAAGAGAGAAAAGGAATTCTTCCCACCAGCTGTTGATAATTAGCCCAGCACTGGTCACCGGCTGGGCCAAAGGCTCTGAAAATGAGGACGTGGTGGTCACTCGCAGCAGAGTGATTTCTGCAACCTATAAAGAACATGAAACGGACAGGACAGCGAGTTTAAAAGGCTTCAGTGCACCGAACGTGCCAGGATTTCCGATCGACCTCTTCTTTCTGCTACGTGATCGGATGAGCAGTAAGCCGAAGATTTCTCTTCTAACCTCCGCATGGCATGCTGAGAACTGGATGGAAGCAGCTGATCGGGGTGCAAGCTCAGCCTAAACCTCAGGCTCCTTTGCCAGTTTTAGAATCGTTTCTGTAGTTTCCAGCCCAGCAAAGATCAAAGTGGGAAAAGCAACCCAGCCGCTGTGGTTTTCTACTGGGGACAAAAAGGCAGAGCCTGGAATGCAGGAGCCTTTCCCCATTGCTAATTGAAAGATAAAGGCCAGTGGTTAAACTGTGAGGTGGGGGGGGCAAGTCCCCTGCGATCCCCCAGCACACCAGGAAAGGAAGCTTTTGGACCGCCACAGATCCTACTGTAGGTCTCCAGCAGAACCGAAAGATGAACAGGATGCAAGGAAAAGCAAGAGCAGGCAGACCCTACAAGCGAAGGCTGTATACAGCGCATAATGACCTATTCATTAACCCGGGGGGAGGATCCTGAGCACCAGCTGCGATTAGGGATTAAAAGCTGGGTATTATGTCTTTGCAGTGCAGCAGTTTTAAACCAGTGGTTCTTAACTTATTTTTTGGGTCAAGGACCCCTTTGAGAATCTGATGAAAAAACTAAGGACCCCCTCCCTCCCCAAAATAAGCTGCACATTAACACAAAATATATGTTTTTATTTGCGCCTGGTTCACAGACCCTATGAAGCCCGACCACGGACTCCATGTTAAGAACCCTGGATTGAGGTAAAATGAACCAGAAGTACAAAGCTGTCAATGTCATCATTTGTCAAAAAAAATATCCCTACCCCTCACCACTCAGGGAGGAGGCAGCTCCATGATTGTAACTGCAGCTACTGAAAGCCTTCAATACCGAATAAGTCCATAGGAGCTCACAGCTAGAAGCAAATTAACAAAGTGTGGAAACCAGGAATGAGGCCACAGAGTGGCAGCGGAATAAAAGTCATAATCTGCTTATTAGAACAGGAAATGTAATTTTGTGCTGACCCTGGCTGCCTGTCCCAAATGCAGAATCACTCAAGCTGTTAATTGATAAAGCCAGAATGAAATTTTTTTGTAAATTACACTTGGAAATTGAACTGGGAGGTGCAAGGGTATGAGAATAACCTTGTTAGGCCAGTGTTGTTAGGGTAGCAGCCCAGCTCTCTGCCGTTTGGCAGTCACACGGCCTAGTGACTATAATTTAAGGTGTTACACGTTTAGTTTAATCCAGACAATGCAGCTGCTGGGGGCAGACAAATGGAGGGAAAGAATGAGAAAAGGCAGGAGGACACCTCAAGACTCTGAATAGCTAATGCACCCGTTTCTTGGCTGTAGGGTACTGTGCTCGTCAATCAGTGTTTAAGTTAAAAACATGGTCAGCAGTTTGGTGTTTGCGAAGGAGCCGATCTGATGCTCCCTGCAGGTTTCTGCTGTTGCTTAGGAATTGTAATACTGAGGATTCTTCACCCAAGTTTATTAATATTGCAGTTGATCCAGATCGTCTATAAATTATCTGGATTTGGGATATGCCCATGCCTGCATAGTGCTGTCATTAAGCCCTCTGACCATGTCTTAGGGAAATGGCCAGAAAGATAAAATAGTTTTGCTAGTGCTTCCTGGACTTGTACATTGCTGTGTTAAGCATGTGGCCCAGATAGGTTACTAAATTCGATGCTCTAAGGGCCTGGAGATATTGTTTGATTTTCTGTATCGTTATAGGCGTGTCTGATGCTTGATAATCTTTGATAACCCTCCACATAAGCAGGTTTATTTCTCTGCGTTTTTGATCTCGTGAGAGAGCTTCAGGTTGGATCATTTTTTTTTTTTTTAGAGAAATGCTGGAAGTGCTTAGTCCAGATTTTTCAGTTTAGGATTGCTAAATCGTTACACTGATAGACCTATTTGCTGGCTCTCCTCAGTCTCTCTTCTGTATTGTCACTGCCCCCCCTCCTCAGGTCACCCCTTCTACACTGTCCCTGCTTCTCTTCACCTGCTCATTAGTTCTTTCCAGGCAGTCTCAGGTTTCAGTCCTCTTCCTTTCATGTCACAATTATAATGGAATTATCATGCATCTGGGATATAAAAATTCATGAAACACATAAATTAGGACAAGAAGTGGGAACTGTCAAGACAAAAAAATACGGTATCTAAAAGTAATCATCTCAGATGACTCAGCATGAGGTGAAAGTAATAGCAACTGGAAAAGTTAACAGTGTGCTTGATGGCATAAGCAGAGTTATCAGCAGGGGAAAAAAAATTAAAGGTAATATTGCCTGTGTCTAAATTATTTGTGAGACCCCCCCACACACCCACACACACACACTTATGAGTGGTCAGTTCTGAAGACCGTACTTTTGTAAAGACATTGAGAAGAGGACGTGAATCAGAGAAGGGCTCCTACAATGACACAAGGCCTGCAACCCACCCTACAAAGCAAGGCTTAAGGCAGTCAAAATATAGGATGACGTACAGGAAGGTGAAGTTTGTCAAAGAAAAAGGAAGATTTAAGGATACCGGGACATGATACGAAGTTGCAGGAAGCAAAGTACAAAAGGAACCATGAGAAAATGCTTCTTTACTGAGTGTGGGGTGGATACCTAGATTAGGTCTACCAGAGAGGCAACCAAAACAGCGGAGAGGGAAGCTACATGGGAGTTTGTGTGCTCATTTACCAAGAGTGGTAGAGTACAGGAGAGAAGAAGGAGTCTAGACTAGACGCTAGCCCTCTGCTACTGCATTGCACCTCATGTCTCCTCTCCGTGGCGCACAGACCCAAATTAGGCAATCCCTTTAGTACGTCTGACCCAGTAAGAGTGCAGATGGAGCTCTCTATCAGTCCCGCTCTCTAGTACTATTTGTACAAGCTTTCTCGCCGGGACTACTTTACAAATGAGACAACATAATAGAGGTAGAGTTTAATCATTCCCAGCATAGAATTTCTCATTTCCAATGCCTGGAAGCTGCTGTTCATTAATCGCGAAGCTCCCTGCTTATGTTTACACTAGCGGCCGCTGAGCGCTGCTCTTTAAATCTTTATCAGTGCCAGGGAAGGCAAGTGAGGGATGTCTCCATCGCAACAAGCACACACACACACTACACGCGTCTCACTTTCCTTTGCAATCCATTTTCTCTCTCTCCCTCTCGCCTCTTTACTGGTGTCCAATGCCTGCCACCTGCTGATAATGCTTATGTGGGTGGGATGAAGAGCCTCGGAAGAGGCTGTTCTTTAGTTGACCACCAGCTCTCAATGTTAGGAGTCCAGGGGAGCATGCATGTGTTGGACTTTGCTCCACCAGGGGGTGCTGCAATCTGCTTGCATTAAACGGGCACTCATGATTGAGCTCAATTGGAGAGCATCCTTTTTCCTAACCTGCCTGTCAGCACCCTTTTTAACATTTTTTTTCAGGACGTTCTAATTTTTTTTTTTTTTTTAGTTCCTCTGACTTAATATCATCATGATATTAAGTCAGAGGAAGTACAGAAAAGCAGAAAATACTGCTTTTCTGTACATGTTGGGCTCCTCCAAAAATGTGCGCATCAGGCACACTTTTCTTTTGTAATGGGGGGATAGATAATAGCCTCATCAACATGCATTTGCATGCGATGAGTGCTATTACCTACGTGCGTGACTGGACACATGTTTTGGACATGCTAACTCCTGTTTTGCATCAGGGGTTATGGATGCATGTCCAAAATGCACATCCGAGTGCGGGCTGAGCCGAGCGCTGCAGCCACTATTGGCCTGATAGTGAGCAGCTAGTGTGGCATTGGGTTTGGCCAATGGCTGGTGAAAGTCAGTCATGAGTTGGGCTACCTTCCCTCTTCTGAATTCTTAGTGGGTTTTCTAAAAGTGACTAACTTTTTTGCAACTCAAGTGCTGGCAGTCAACAGCATCTCATTTACAAGGCTTGAAACATAAGATTCCCAATCGTACAGCTTCTTAACACTTTATTAATCTAATTCTTTATGCAGTAAACAAAACGGGAGGGACACAACTTCTCTCCAGCTTTTATCCAATCTTCCCATAAGGATATACTCTAAAGCAAAAATACATCATAGCACTTATCAAGTTAGTCCCAATTAGATCTCGTTTAAGGCTGCACATTTCTTGTAAATACCCTGATTCTCTTAGCTTAATCAGACTAGTAGTAACAGATGTAAACACCCTTCATCTCACTTCTTTGGATTTAGACAGAATTCTGCATTCACAAGGCCAGACAGCAAAAACCTGGTATCCCTACATGAAGGAATTTAATCTAATGTTAATTAAACATTAATTTGTACCCCTTCACCTCCCAACCCTCAGATGCTCTAAATATGTATATATTTCACCTGCTCCTACCACCTTTATCTCCTCAAACTTCCATTCTCTCCCCCAAGTTTCTTTTCCTGCACCCTCTTCCTCACTCATGTTCATTGTTACCAAAAATGTTACTCCCTTCCAAGTTTTGATCACCCTGTTTCTTTGTATTATGTTCAAGTTATTTGTAAAACGATATGATGTACCCATGAATACTGGTCTAAAAAAGCTTTTAAATAAAATAAATAAATAATGGAAATTAAAGAACTGCTATCACCCACACTAAACCCCACTATAGTTATAGGAATTTTCTGGCTGGGTATCTGCCTTTCTCCCTGAACAGTTAAGGTAAAGAACAGCACTGTAGGTAATTCAAGGGTTCATACAATCCCTTTCACTGGACCACTCTCAGTTTGGTTTAAATTACAAACCTTTCCATTCAAACACTCTCACTATGGCAATAAAGAAAACCTCACAGCGCTAACAACAGCATCCGACTAAGTTAAGTTCAACTACCCCTCTTCCCACAGCAGCATAGTTAAGCTGCATTAATTGCACAAACCAAATTTTCTAACATTTTGTTCAGATACTCTCACTAGGAGGAGAAGGAAACTTCACAGAGCTAATAAGAAAAGGTCCCAACTTCAGTGACGTTTATCTGCCACTAGCTCATCTTTCACAGCCGTATTGTTAAGCCACATTACTTACTCCAAACAAACTTTCTTACTAACACTCAACTCTAGGGTAATGTCAGTAATTATACCTTCTGTGTACCCATGCTTAATTATCCAGCTGTGAGCTCATCTTTAGAGCACTGCTAGGGATCTCCAGAGTTTCCCTTTTATTCACTTGTTCTTCACTTTAAAGCTGCTGCCCTGCTTCAGTAAAGACTCTGCATGTCGGTTTCTCACTTGCAGTTCTAGTCTGAGTTTTCCCAAAATCCAATCCCCCTACAAAGGAATGGGTAAAACTTTATAAATTCCGTTGTGCTGCTCAAAGCCAGCTTAATTCAACGCTTTTTCACTTGGCTTATCTGTGAAGACTTATGACCAGTTACTTTCCTGATTTAAAAAGTCAGTCTCTTAGCAACTTCAGTATTTAGAAGAAATAGAATTTCCCTTAAATATTCTAGCATCACACCCAGCTTTAGTGCTGAACTGCCCAATCAGTCTTCTTCATCCCCTTAGTTTAAGTCCTCCTCCATGTCAGATGACCTGGTTGCTCTCCTTGTCCCCCATGTCTCATCTCTACATTGCCACATCTAATTTTTGGATATTCAGAAGGATAGACATGTTAAGTCTTGCATGGCAAAAATGAGGCATGTGCTTTCGAGAACAGAGTTCACTCATGCCTCAATAAAATGGTTTATCGATAAGGGGCTACCTGCCTCATGTCAAATCTAATCTTTGCCTGACTCTCTCCTTCAGTTATAGTACCTGCTAGCCTATTAGGGTAATTCTGCTGAATCTCTAGGACTCAGACCTTCCCAGAATTCAGAGAACCAGGAATACTGGGAAATGTAGTTCCCCTGAGAATCCATCTCGATTTCCATACATATTCTTATAGAGAAGGAAAAACAAAACCTTGCTTCATAGTTCTGAGCATCACTTCTAAAGCTGCCTTTTGCACAGAGACTAATACTAACACTGCTACATCATCACAATGCAAGCAAATATAGGCCTCAAAGCCGGAGCTTTGCCCGTCGACTTGCAGAGTTTAGGCACAGCACGTGAAAGTGGGGAAGGTAAGTCAGATAGTGGGAGCTGGAGGACATAAAGACCTTCATGTCAACACGAGAGGCATGGGCAGAGGGAGTTCATTAATGGGCCTTTCCTGGTAGGACAAATCAAGTGGCTTTGAAACTTCAACAAACTATAAAGTTAAATACAAATAAAAATCCAAATCTTATTTTTCCAGTTAGCACTACATGATCTAATAGACAATGTAATACAGTACAGGAGAAGAAATATCATCTTAGAAAACGAAAAGGAAGTCATAGCAAGTGTACTTTTACAAAGAGAAAGACGACAACCCACTGACCCCCGTTAAACCTTCAGAGGTTCGAAGGATAGCGAGAAGAGGAAGAGGAAAAAAACATTTCACAGACAGAACGGAAAGAAAGCACAGGGAGAAAAAAAAGCAAAAAAGTACCAAGAAATGAGCAGAATCTACGGCCCACAGTCAGTCAAGGGGCCTTGCTGTTCTACACCCTATCATTTTATTCTGAACATTTTCCATGATAAAAACACATTCTAAGATTCTCATTATTTAAATTGAGAAAGCTTGAAGGGTTGGCCCTCCCCCTCACCCCCCAAACAGCAGATGAAGAATCGAGTTTCGCCTCCTACCCACCATTAGAGGTAATCCCAAAAAAGGAAACAAAAAAACCCCACACACACACAAACACACAAGGGTCCCAAGGCAAACCTACCAGAAAATCTGATTTCCAAATGGAGACAATCTTTGGGCAAGACCGAAGGACAGGGATTCTCTCTTAGCTGTGGAGCCAGGACAAAAATCGCATTTATTCTCACTGGTGTGTAAAGGACCAGCCAGTTTCTAAAGCATTAGTTGAAACGGACAATTTCCCCATCCTCTCTTCTATCAAGCCTCATTGGTCCTTCTGTATTTTCCGTGACGAGTAGAAACAAAAGGAAAAACAAAACACTCTCCTCTATTTGGGCCTTTAGTTGTGGAATTCAATTTGCAAAGAGCTGCGGATAATGGAGGATGATTTAGGCTTTTGTAAACTGCGTTAGACCCGAGCGTTTACCTTTGCTTTTAGTGACGCTTAGTTACACATTGATTTTATGTTGTATTTTTAGGTGCTCTTAAGGTTGCTAAATTGTACCATTTGCCTCTTCTTGGTTTGTTGTTAATAATCTGCAGAATGATTTTTGCTATTTTTGTGTATGTTTTGTGTCATTTATATTATTTGTTGTATGTTATGGGCATGTTGCTTACAGCTTGTACTGGATAGGTAGTTTTAAAGCGTAAGATATAAACAATAAAACAAAACAAACTTATCTATATCTACTCTTGGGCCCTATCAAAGGACTCTGTAACCTGTATATTACTCCTTACTGCATTTGTCTTCTGGTTTCTCTTTTCGACAGGTTTCAAGCAGAGTCTTTAAAAAAAAAAAAAAATCTTTCCAGTTTTGTTTTTGAGAAAAGTTGCTGGAGCCCGGGAAGAAATCAGGATTGTTACAAGCAGGTGCGCTGACTCCCCCCGAATATGTTCTTCTTTCCTAGTAAATACCCCGTTCTGCACGCCATCTATTGGCGAGGGAGCAAATAGGGGAAAAAAAAACTACCCTAGGCTCCTCTTTGGGGGGGGGGGGGGGGAGGGGGTGGGCTCTGCACTGCCTTGGTAGCCCCACCCTACCCCAGCATTATAAATTCCTGCCGGGGATGGGGCCCCCTCTGAGAGTGATGGGTTTGGGGCTCATTCCTTGTGCACACAAGCAAGCGTCTTGTTCTTCACCACTGAGCTGCATTTTCCAGGTCTGGGGCCAGCAAGGGTCCCTCCCAGTCACTGTCCTGCTCCGAAGCAGACCTGCATTTTCATTCATCTAGACACTTGCTGTGTGAAACTCTTTGTTTCACAGGGATAGAAAGATGAATTGGTTGTCCTCCTCGTTGTTATTCCTGTCCTCGGTGATTAGGATGAATCATTTCTTTTTTTGAGCTGGGGATGCACAGTGTATCCAAAAGGCCCAGAAGTGGTTTGGGTTTTTGTTTTGTTTTTTTTTCCTTTCCCCAAGCGCGTCAGGAATCGATCACAGAGGACAATGAAGTACAACCAAGCTCCCGGCTCATTTATAACAGAGACAACATTATCGCGTCCCTTGTCCTTCTTTAGCTGTCACCAGACCTGTTGAACGCAGGTTTGCTAGCAGAAAATGCTGCTGGAAGTGGGATGCAGGGGGACCTGTGTCCGTCACACCATGTCCCCCAAAGAGTCATTAAAGATCACACAAGAAGTCCAAGGCTCTCTGCCCAAATCGTCTTCCTTTTTTAATACAATTCACTTTGCTCTCCTTTGTTTCTCGGGTCCAATGAATTTTAGCATGAGAAAAGGGTGATGGAGGCAGTGGGAGGAACAGTAACAGAATTCAAGAAAGCACGGGACAATGAGAGGATCCCCAGCGGTGGGTGAATGACGTGGAAACCGGAGATTAAGGATGGTTGGCGTAGTGCAGCTGAAAGGAAAACATGTCAGACTGAATGAGCCTTGCCAGCGTTATCTTCTCCGACTGTGGATGCTGCATTGTTAAGCCTCCTTTGGAAGCAAACCTTTTTTTTAAATGCTTTGTTATGACAAGTTCTCTAATCTCTGGGTGAGGAGACAGGAGTATCTAGGATGAATTGCAAGGATACAGAATGTATGCACGGCAGAGGTATCAGCTTCGAGGATGCTTGAGCACCCGCAATGTTGAGCAGAGATTCCCCTCCATTGGGTCTGGGGAAGGCCAACACGTGTTGGGTTTAGCACTCCCAGTCATGATGAAAGAGTCGGCTTGAATGTATGCACCTTGATATTCAGAGCTGGAAAAGGCTAAGCACCCCCCCCCCCCCCACCCCTCAGAAGCCCCCAACCAGTATGGACAAGAAGTGATGTTATCACAACAGAAGCAGGAAAATCCTTAGCAACCAAAGGCTTGCCCGATCCTCTTCCCCGTGCCGTTGAGTAGGATAAGAAGATTCGGGGGCAGATGCTTCCCTAATGTGCAGTTTGAGCCCTGCAGCGCTCGAGGACAGTGGGAGAGAAAGCACAAAGGCGCCCCCAGTTCACAAAAATATATCTAGAAGTAAATGATTACAAGGAATAAGGATGCCCATGCACCTCCAGAAATAGACTTCAAAATAACAAAACTGAGTAACAAATAAAAGTCTCAGCTGACGTTAAGTACCAGCAGAGAGAATGCTTTTGGAGTAGGACTTAGGGGTGTGCACCGAATATGGTTTCGTTTACTTTTGTTTGTTCTCTCATTACTTTGTTTTGTCATTTTTTGTTTAGCCTATTTAAAAACAAAACAAAACAAAACAAAAAATTAGAAATTAAAAACTAAAAAACCTCAGGTCCGGCCCCATGCCCTTCCCTTCTGCCACTGTCAACCCCAACCATGGGCCAAAAAGGGGCAGGACTGAGTTCCAGGCCTTCCTGCCACGCCAGGGCTCCATGTGACCTGTACAGAGATAACCTCTGGAGGGAGCTAGAGAGACAGCACAGTGGGGGCTGCTGTCTGGGCCTGCTGCTGCCATTTTGAAATGGAGACCCAATGGGGCAGAAGTGACTGGGGATCACACATGTGTGTCTTTGGGGTTTCCGGGTGGGGGCACCCGCCATGCAAAAATAATAACAAAACCCCAAAACGTTGTTTACTTTTGTTTTGGTTTTCAAAATGAGATAAAAAAAAGGGGGGGGGGGGGGATACTCTGAATCACTGACAACCCTGTAGAAAATATTAAGCATAGCAGTTAGCTCCCTACTGGACCAGCATAGGGCGTGTCCCAGATAGAGGGCTGTATATAAGGAGCTCTAGCCTGACGACTCACCTCTGCGGATCCAACAGTCCATATAGTGCTTGCTCTGCGATATCCCATTGCCTACCATTTTTCCCTGCACTTCCTGGTCCCTGCTCCAGCCTTCGGCTATGCTTCTGATTCTTATTCCAGTCCTGGTCCCTGCTCCAGTTCTGGCCTTCGGGTCCTTCCTGGTTCCTTTATCCATCTGGAAGTCTTGGCAGCTGCCTGCACCCATGGATTCAACCTATGGAGATCAGGGACTGCCTCAAGCAGAAGACAGCAGCTCCGGATCACCCAGCCTCTCCAAGGTATGCCCCTGCCTAGACACTATCTCCGCTCTGTCCCCAGCGGAGTGGGCTGTGACAGCTTGGACCAGCCTCCTGCATGCTTAAAAAGGACCTTATGAGGCAGTGCACAGGTCGCGGGTGCAGCTTCATGCCCTTCAGCTGAAGGTGGAATCCTTCAAATGCCCTTCCGCTAGTCAAGATGAGCAACCCTGACCAGACCAGCTACCTCCGGAAACCCGATTGTTACTTCCAGACAAGTTTGCTGGTAATAGGGGCAAGTTTTAGGGGTTTCTGTATCGATACCATTTATGGTACTCCTCCGAATCGCTTAAGGTGGAGTTTTCGATTAGCTTGCTAAGAGAAAAGGCCCTGGATTGGCTTAACACCATTTCTGGAGTGAGATGATCCAGTCCTGAACCGAAGAGATTTGATGGTGGCTGCCCTCTCCCAGGCCTTCCATGATGCACATTGTATTCGGCTGGTGGAAAGCAACTTCAAGGCTGGCATAACATAAAAAGAGTACGCCATAAAGTTTAACCACTTAGTGAATGAACCAGCCTGCGTGCTCACTTCCAGTGCTAACTTGTGAGGAGCCTGTGCTAGTTGATGGCATGAAAAGCCACCTCTCTGGGGAAGAAAAGGGTCAACGCAGTCAAGAGGGGTTTTGTTCCTCTATTGTGGCCTCTCTGAGCATTTTCAAAATTCCTGCCATAGTAGACCTCAGAGTCATCCCCTGCAGGGAACACAGACTCCCACCCCAACAGAGGGAACAGATTGTGAGGCAGCTCTCTCTGAGAATCAAAACTGCTCTGGGGACATCTCTCTCAAGTTACTATTCCAGTCAAACTTTCCTGGGAAAACAATAGAACTCCCTGCTTTAGCTATAATGGACTCAGACGCATCAGTTTCATTTTTGGTCCTCACATCTGCTCAGCAACACCAGAACTCAAGACTTCTCCCTAACACACCAACATTATGACAACATCACTCTAGGGCAAGGTCTAGTGAGACCTGTCACACACTGTGGGCACTCAGACTAGATGAAGCCATAGATGTACTTTTAAGAGGCAAAAAGGAACATCCCTTTACACTCATATTAAACCCAGATTTTAATTTCAGAGCTAGCACTGTAGAAGTCAAATTACATCATGGGGAAACTGGAAAACGAAGAGCTCATTTGATTCTCACTCCAGCCAGTCTCCGATGCCACCAGATCCAACTCTGTGGCAGAGATGCCTCCACCATGTTCCCTTGCTGCGAGCTTCCCTAGGGGCACACACATGTCACGTGGTGCCTTTTGTGGATTCTGCAGTGGGAAGCCCAAGTACCCAAGCTCTGATGACATCATGTGACTGGCTATATAAAGCCCAGTCGCGCACCCTACCTTGCCTCAAGCAATAGGTTGCTACTTCCTGCATTCCTGGTTCCTGCCTCATCCAGCTTTGCCTTTTCCAGCCTTGCCTTATCCTGTCTTGTTCATCTTGTCCTCTGTGTCTTCATCTACCCTTGACTTGCCTCTTTAAATTTTGACCCCTTGCTTGGACCTCACCACGATTGCTTGCCACATGGACCTGACCACTCATGCTTGCTGCCTGCCCTAACCTTGGTCTGTCTCTGATTCAGTCTGCTACCTGCCCTGACCTGGTGCACCTTTCGGGAAAGGCAGCTGGTAAAGGTGAAGCTCCAGTCTGGCCCTCTATCGTCTACCTGCTGTCGGCATAGGCCTCATAGATCCTCCTACGAGACTGCGTCAGCTACATCATATCATCAAGAGCTCATACCGCTCTTCACAGCATTTAAATTCCCCTACACACCATTCACTTGATAACATTGCACAAGTCACATCTCTGCATTTAAATGTGATTGTTTAAACTTTGGGATGGGAAAAGAGTAACTATATGAATTGTCTTGTACATCATCGAGAAACAGCAATGACATAGTCAGTGACTGGCTACATTTTACATCGTACCAGCAACAAGTTAAACTCAATAAAAAAGATCCATTGTGACCCCAATTGTGAAGGCGGCCATCCTGGACCCCTCACCTCTGCTGTAACTACTATCCCATATCCAATATCACTTTTCTATCTAAGGTGATTGACAAAATGATGACAACTGTTCAAATTAGACATTTTTAGACAGTTCCCAGAGTGTGGAAGTTTTCCAGACATGGTTTCGTGGTGGTTACAGCACGAAGACTGTTTTGGTCTCTGTGTGGAATGGTGGACCGGTCAGCTTTATTGGTTTTTCAGACCTCCCCCACCTTCAGATTGAACCACCATTCCATTTTTCCGAAGAAGTGTCAATCACTGGGACTGGAGGGTAGAGTTAGCTCTGATTTCATCTCTCTCAGAGAGATTGCAGCCTATATAAGATGACTCTACCGCTCCTCCTGGGAGCTTTTGATGTAGCATTCTTCAGATTTCCTCCCTTTCACCTTTACTCTTAATATCTGTATGAGCCCTCTAGGGAAGATTATATGATCATGTGGGCTCTCTGAACACCTTTGAGCTGATGATGCTCAGTTTTTGGTGCCTTTGATTGAAGATTTTGTGACAGTAATGGCCCGTTTTAAATAATTGCCTTTTCATGAGAGCTTCTTGGCTGCTAGCAAGTGGGCTAATATTCAATTGTCAGGCAGCTGAGATTTTGAAAACAGGTACTGTTGAAATTCCAGTTCTGCATCTAATGCTCTTTGTGGAGAGGCAGCTGGTGCTACCAGCATCTGAAGTAAAAAAAAAAATATCTAGGCATGGGCGTAGATCCCTCTCTTATTCTCAATTCCCAAATCACCACTATTGTAATGTTCAGAGGACATACTTAAAGTTACGAGCTGTCAGACAATCAAATTCCTTTTTGGATGGTAAGGTTTTTGAAACAGTGATGCACTTATTAGTTACATCACAAATAGATGACTAATCCCTTACTAATGGGTCTCATAGCAATTAATGAGAAACTTCAGAACACTGTAGCTCGAGTTGCAACAGGTAGCCCTGGGTATATGAGTGTAGGCCCCTTTACTTTGTCAGCTACTGTTACAGTTTTGCCTGCTGTGCAGCCTCCCTTCCACTAGGGGTCCTCAGCAAGCCCCAATTCCAGCTGCACAAGTCACCACTTTCTTGATCACCTGATGCCTCAGCCCTACTTAACACAGCCTGTCCAGTCCCTCAGGCCCTCTTCATTGAGTCACCTCTGATTTGGCCAGCCTTATCTTGTTTTCTGCCTTTCCTTGTGGCCTCTCTTGGTATCTTGCTTTGTTTTCAGCCCTTCCAGTCTTGCTCTGTGGCCTCCCAGGCCTACTTGCCATGCTCAATTTCCTTCTTAGGCTTTCCTGCTTTACCTTACGGCCTCTGGGCCTCCTAGCTTCTCCTAGTCAGTCTTGTGCCCTGTTGGGCTTTTCTGTTTGTTTTTGCCTGTTCTGTCTAGTCCAGTCTTTGTTCTGACTTACCCTGCCCAGTCTAGTCCCTTGTCTTTTTTTTCATGCTTTGCCCTTGTCCTGCAGCCCCCAGCCTGTGCTCCATATCCAGTTCCAAGCCAGTATCTGGTTCCAGTTCCCACTCTGTGTTGGCACCATGATGTTCTCCAGTAGGCAAGTCCTAACGAACCCCAGAACCTAAGGGCTTAACCTGCAGGGGAGAGGGCTGGCTAGGCAGAAGACTAGCTCCAGTCCGGTCCGGTGCTTCTTCAGGGGTGCTCCCTGACTCTTGCTCTCTGCCCCGTGACAGCTACACTGGCTCCTTGTAGGAGCTAGAATAGAATTCAAACTTCTTGCATTAACCTCCGTGCTTTAAGGAGCTCAAGGCCTTTCTATTTTCCTGAGAAATTGAAGAGATACAAACCTTGCCCATAAGCTCTGGTCTAGCCAAGGGGTTTTACTTAGGGTTCCTTTGATGCGCGAGACGCATTAAAACCTGGCTTTACCAAGAGCATATCTGTGGCTGCTCCTCTCCCCTGAAACAGCCTGCCTATAGATATTAGGGCGGAAGTGAAATTATTAATAACTACGACTAGAGAGAAGCCAACATAATGCCAATTTTCCAAAAGAGCTCCAAGGGTGACCCAAGTAACTACAAACTGGAGATCTTGACAGTTTCCACGGCACCAATTACTGAGAATAAAATTACTAAACATACAGATACACATGGCTCAATGGGAAATGCAATCATGAATTTAGTAAGGGGTGGGGGACCTGTCAGAATCATTTGAAGAGGTGAATAAGCCTGTGGAGAGAGCAGAGCTGGTTGATATGTTGCATTTGGATTTTCAGGTGGCCTTTGATAAAAGTTCCTCATCAGAGAAGCCTCAGGAAACGGAAATGTCATGGGATAGGAAGAGGTGTTTTACTGTGGATTGGTAACTGGTTAAAAGATAAGAAACGAAGAGCAGGACTAAATGGTCAGTTTTCCTGATGGAAAAAAATGTAAAGAGTGGAGTGCCCTAGAGATCTGTACTGGGACCAGTATGGTTCAACTCATTCATTAGTGACCTGGGAAAAGGAGTAATAAGTGAAGAGCAAATTTGCATACAATACAAAGATATTCAAAAGTAGCAAAAACACAAGCACTGAGGAACTTCAGAAGACTTCACAAGACTAAGATGGCCAGTGCCCCCAATTTACTTTCCTGATTCCGTTTCTAGCCTGCTAGATCACTGAAAATGCTCCCAGTAGAACATGCCACATTAATTCATGTATATCCATACAGAAAGCTCCATCCAATTAAAAAATAAATTCTGAGTTCCCATCCATTTAGTTTTTGGTATTATCTATCTTAACATCGTTACCTAAATAACAAATCTCAAAAGCAGCTACATCTCAGCTCTCATTTAACCGAAGGTATTTCTGAAAACCCAAGCGGTCCTCACAAACCCGGCAGGTATATTCCACATAGCTGGGCCAGCACAGCTAAACAGCCTTTCCCGGACTGAGGTCTGCAGTGTTAACTTTGGTCATCTCAGTCTTCATTCCCGACTATTCCTGAACCAAAGAGCGAGCTTTGGGATATTATGGAGTTACCTCTATCAAATACAATGCGCCTCTAGATCAACCCCTACCTAAATAATATACAAAACACCAGAAAGAAGGGGGGGGGGAATGTTTTCTTTATGGAAAAGGATTTTTGTCCGGCGGTGTAGTAGCCGGGTCACAGGTACAGCCATAACGTGGCTACACAACATGCACCGCACAAAAATCCTTGCCAAAAAGAAAAATTCTCTCTCCCCCTTCTTGTAGCTGTTTTGTACATTATGGTGTTAAACGAGAGGCCATGTATCCCGGATTAATGCTTTAGATAGATTTAAAAACCAGGTAGATTGTTTTCAACATAATATGATGGCCTCTGGGGAGCGAACGTATCTTGTATGGAATAAGAGAAATACTGTCCCTATACTTCATTTCAAAAATAATCCTTGTTGAGGAATTTTGAACTAGTTGAAGCCAATGCAGCTATTTTAAGGAATTCTCATAATGTAAGCTAAACTTAATCCTCCTACAAAATATATATCTCAATGCGCATCTCATTATAGAAAGATCATCATAGCCTATGGCACAAATATTCAGTCCATTATGGCACATCAGAATATTTAGTCCATTATGGCACATCAAAATTATAATCATTGGTCTAAAAGATATCTTTTAGTTGTTCTGATGCATTAAAACTTTCTTTTTTCTGAGTTCTTGTATTTATCTTATTGCAGGACATTAGATCTTGTGCAGACTGCTGCAGTAACCCGTGTTATCCCAAAACCTAACACCAGCGGAGTATGTCAAGTGAGAACTCTTCTTCAGGGGCGCAATACATAACCGCTGTTACTGCCGGCATTAACTACACAAACGGAAGAGAAGAAACGCCATTTTATAAACATCTGGGAGCCTCTGTGAAGGACCAACCAAAGCACAGAATTAGAAGGCTTGATTGGACAAATATGTAATTCAGCACACATTAAGCATCTTGCAACATATATTCTGCATATTACTGTTACATATGTGAAAAATAAAAAAAAAGATATATAAATTGAAACCTTCTAGTAACCGTGTGCCACTCTACTTCTTTAAGTCCGTACCAAGAGTGGAAATCCAGAATTGTTATCGTTTGTTCAAAAGGGCATCCCGATTCCCTCCTCTTACTGGGGGTTGAACAAAATCAATAATCCTTCAGTTCACAAAATGAATATCCATGTGATAAACCATGTTCCACAATCTAAGCCTGTGGCCTGCCCGTGTTGAGGCAGCTCCTATGTTCTATAAGCTGAGATTTTATTGTGCGCTTGGTGCATTCCACATAAAAATCAAGGGAGAATTGCACTGAATCACCAATATAAAAAACATTGACATGCATATGTATGCAGGTTTCTATTTGTCACTTATGGAATTCCCATCAGGAGGCTCTTTACAATAGCCCAGATGTATAAATACAATGCTTGGACTATTGCCCTCGGCTGGTCAGAGCCCAGGAAACCACTAGCCAATTTTATAGGAAACAGCATCATAAAACAAATTGTAACATGTCTCACTTACCTGCTGATCATCAAAGCACTGTTAAATCACACATCAAGGCTCCCAACGAGAATGAATAGCGAGTTGGCACTAGTCACCGAACTGAAGAAAATCTATTTTATTTTGATCATCTTTACTGATCCAAATGACTTGCGTCTTACTCATATTGAGCTCTTATTGATTCAAATCTAACTGGCTCTCAATTTTGGCTAGACATAGCAGATGGAATTTAACACGGACAAGTGAAAAGTGATACACACAGGTAATAATAATCCTAACTGTAGGTGTGCAATGCTGGGTTCTGTCACCACCCAGAAAAAGGATCTTGGAGTCTTTGTGGACAACGTATTGAAGCAGTCATCTCAGTGTGTGGCAGGAGTGAAAGGAAAAAAAAAAAAAAAAGCAAGTAGAATGTTAGGAATTATTTAGGAAAGGAATGCAGAACAAAACTGAGAATACATCACGACGACTCTATATGGATCCACATGGCGCAACTACACCTGGAGTACTGTGGACAGCTCTGGTCACCCCCATCTCAAGAAAAATGTAGCGGAAGTAAAAAAAGGTAAGGAGAAAGGCAACAGAGATAAAGGGAATGGAACAGCTGCCGTAGGAAGAAAGGCTAAACAGGTTAGGGCTCTTCAGCTTGGAGACGAGATGGCTCAGAGGGGATGTGACAGATTTATAAAATAATGAGCGGGGTGAACAGATAAATAGGGAATGGTTAGTTACTCTCTCAGATAGTATAAGGATGAGACAAGTAACACATTTAAAACAAATTAGAGAAATTATTTTTTCCATTCAACACACAAAGCTGTGGAATTTGTTGCTGGAGGACGTGGTCAAGGTATCTAGCATAGTTGGGTTTGCACAAGTTCCAACTGGAAAAGTCCATCTACGAGGTAACCTACTGCTCCCTCCCTGGGACTGAGCAACAAGGAATTGGATCCGCTCCTTGGACTTTGCTGGGTACTTCCTGATGACCCAGTCTGGTCACTGTCAGATCTCTGGTCTCACCCAGCATGGCACAATTTATGTTTTTATCTAGGTGAACACGAAGCTATTCCCAGATGCTTAAATACATTTTTCTGCCCTTCCTGGTTAATTCTCTTTTCAGGGAGAAGGCTGAGTTTCAGTAGGCAATTATAATTTGGTTTTTGGATATTTATTGTTTTTAAATTTCTTATTGAACTAGTATGGTGATGAATGGAGGTTATCATAATCTGTTTATTATGGGCTAGATCAGGGGCAGGCAACTCCAGCCAAGTGCCACAGACAGGTTGGGTTTTCAGGATATTCACAATGAGTACGCATGAAGTATATCTGCAGACAATGGAGGCAGTGCAAACACACCTCGTACACATCCACTGTGGATATCCTGAAAACCAGACCCAGCTGTGGCACTCCAGGCACGGAGTTGCCTAACACCGGCCTAGATAATAAGTTTGTCCACTGGCAGGGTGGGCATAAGAGGGTCCCTTCCGGGTACAGCTGGTGGTTTGCTTTTATGTTAGTTGTTTTCCTCAGGTGCCTCACTTTACATGGACCTTGCAGAAAACAGGTCTGGTATCAGGATCTGTCATTGAGATTCCATGTGAATATTGATAACCAGGACCCATTTCTGACATTCCAGGCCTGGCGTAGCCTTCCTCTGGGGTATTGGCTGGTCTGGATGGACTTACTCCATGGTTGGTGGCTGGGGCCTTAAGATGTGGTGGCTCTGGCTTTCTAATTGATCTGTAGATCTGTTATTCTGTTTGTAATGTTGTTCTTGAGTTTTTGGTTTGTGTTGTTATTTGTTTGGTAGGACAGCTTCACCTTTTGTGCCTGTGTGGTTCATTGTTTTGGGGAGGCTCCTAAACTGGACGGTATATAGGAACATATTTAGATATCAGATCAAATTCTGCATCCTCTCCATATACAAAATGAGGTGGGTGAAACCCTCTCTTCCCCTCTCCTCCCCCCCCCCCCCCCCCCCAAGCTACAAAATATAGGAAAGGTAGAAAGGATGAGGGATCTAAGAAGCAAAACCACGAAGTGGTGAGGATGGAGGCAGATCTGCCTTGTTCTTGTTAAATAGCTGCAGAACCAGCTGTCTTGGAAGGGTTAATCAAACCACCGTCTGCAGGCTGAATGCTTTATCCTCACCTATGTAATTAGAGGAGGTGGTGCAATATTGTTCAGTAAGCCAGAGATAGCACCTAAGGGAGGCTTCACTTACTGCAATGAAATTATCATAAAACTATAATGGATTACTTTAATAAGTTCTCTTTTCTACCTGCTGTGGGTAGCTTTAATTGTGGCTGAGGAAAGCTTTCACTTGCAGTTACAGCCTTCAGACCCATCCGCCAGTGCCTGCTCTGCTGCCAGGACCATGGTGGTCAAAGCTGGGGAGGAACAGGAAGTGCGTCCTCTTGCAAACTGAGGAATTCTGGGTGAAAGGCTCCAGCGGACGCCGGAGAGAGGTCCACATGGTGTGGTTTACTACTACCTTCAGTGTGCAGGCAAGCCATGACCTCTCTCTCTCCTTTACAGATCTTCCTTCCCTCACACACAAATATTTATTTATTCATAGACATTTCACTTTCTGCTTTTTCCCCCCGAGATGGTCTCAGGACGGATTGCAATCAGAGTTACAGTTACAGAAGCAATAAAGCTTTGAAACAGAACAAAGAAAATTGAGCATGAAAGCAGGGGAATCTGTACAGATAAAGTTAAATAGTGAGGTAGATTGCGCATAGATAAGGATTGCAGCAGTGGAAAAAAAAGTTAAAGGAGGCGAGGTAGATTGTGCGTAGTTATCTATAGGTACTGGTGTGGTACCTATGGTGGATAATCAAAGATTATTTGGTGGGTGGAGATCAAGAATACAGCGACAGGTGCAAGAGCAGAGATGTGTAGGAAAGCCTAGCGGTATCTGATGTTGTGGACTTTGATCAAAAGGTTCTGGTAGTCACGTCCGGGCCCAGAAAGTCTTTGCTGAGGGAAGGCCTGGACAGCGAAGCCTTAACATTTTTTCCCCCAGGAAGTGAGGTAGCGGGTACCATCTGGCGCCTTATTGCATTCTTCTAGCATCTTACAGGAAGGGCGACGTGGCACAGAGGCTTAGCTATCCAGGTAAAATCTTTCTAAAATTGCCTCCTTAGAATCCCAGCTTTAAATAGATCCAGGTGGGAGCTGTTTCCAGGGGCTGCACATCAGACTATGTAGGGCCTCCGTGTTAGGCACTGATGATCATGGGGATGCAGAGAGAACCGAATGGGCCGGAAATCAAAAGTTTTCAT